>NW_027397123.1:2723879-2868713 GCF_003265705.2 Callorhinus ursinus | reverse complement strand
ATTTGAGAGGGAGAGAATGAGAGATAGAGAGCACGAGAGGGAAGAGGGTCAGAGGGAGAAGCAGACTCCCCGCTGAGCAGGGAGCCCGATGCGGGACTCGATCCCGGGACTCCAGGATCATGACCTGAGCCGAAGGCAGTCGCTTAACCAACTGAGCCACCCAGGCGCCCCCCTATATTTCTAATTCATATTCCTACATTGCTATTTTTTTTGAGATATGCTATTTATTCATTTGGGTGGGGTGGGGCAGAGGGAGAGAGAATCTTAAGCAGGCTCCACTCCACACATAGCACAGAGCCCAACACGGGGGTGAATCTCACAACCCTGAGATCATGACCTGAGCCTAAGTCAAGAATCAGATGCTTAATCGACTGAGCCATCCAGGCGCCCCCATTGCTATTCTTTTTATAGACATTTCCTGGTGACTTTCTTGAGGTAAATACAGATTGAGATTTCCCATATCACATTTTCACTTCCTTTTCCTGCAGAAGAATTATATCACAATTTTTCTTTAAATCATTGATACTCATGTAATCAGGACCTCGCAGATATTATTAATCTGAGCCAAGTAGTACACTAGATCCTAAATTCTTTTCAGTACAATTTTTACAGTTTTCCGAGGGTAAACTGCTTTGTTTCTTCATTTGCTTTGTTCTATATGTGTGTTGCTCTTTTTTTCCCCAAATCTACCAACATTGTTTTCAGTTACCTACCAAAAATATTTTCAAAAAAAAAAAATGTTTCCATATGATCAAACTTATTAGGTCTTTATTTTTCCTTGGAGACCTCTTTCCCATAGTCCTTTGTCTTCCTCTTCCTAGACATTGCTCTCTAGTTCTGCCAGGTACTGTCCTGGAACTTGCCTTTCACAATTATACTTGGGACTTTGTCATGTATTCTCATGTTAGTTTTGTAATTTCTGAATATAATATCTTTCTTTTTCTTAGTTTACTCCCTACTTTTGATGGTACATATAGGCCAGGAGTTTCTTTTAAGAGCTACTTGGAAATAATTTTATCTTTCCCTGTAGATCTATAAGTGTGTTGACTTAATCTTCACACTAGTTTTGTTTTTAATCTTGCTACCAAGCAAGATTATATACCATATAATCTTCACACTAGCTTTGACTGGGTATAGAATTCTAGGCCAGAATTCATTTTCCTTTGTAATATTAAGGGAATCACTTTTTTTTTCTTACTTCAAGTGGTGCTGTTGAAAAAAGTCCACTGCGGTTTTAATTCCTGAAAATTTTTATATGATCCATGTTTTCTTCCTGGAAGCTTTTAGAAAGTTCTGTTTTTCCTTAATACTCTGAAATTTTACTCCAAAATGTATCATAAGGTTTTGTTTTTTTTTTAAGATTTTATTTATTTATTTGACAGGGAACACAAGCAGGGGGAGTGGGAGACAGAGAAGCCGGCTGCCCGCTGAGCAGGGAGCCAGATGCGGGGCTCAGTCCCAGGACCCTGGGATCATGACCTGAGCCAAAGGCAGACGCTTAACGACTGAGCCACCCAGGCGCCCCCATAAGATTTTTTTTTTTTAAAGATTTTATTCATTTATTTGACAGAGACATAGCGAGAGAGGGAACACAAGCAGGGGGAGTGAGAGAGGGAGAAGCAAGTCTCCCACCGAGCCAGGAGCCTGACATGGGGCCGATCCCAGGACCCTGGGACCATGACCCGAGCCGAAGGCAGACGCTTAACAACTGAGCCACCCAGGCTCCCCCCCGATAAGATGGTTTTTTAAAGTACATCCCAGTGTTCTCTCTTCTGGGTCTTAAAAGGAAAATATGGGAACGGGGAAAGAATTCACATATATGCACATTTCTCTGTAGCCAGGCATGGAGCATTGAGCTATATGCTTGCTATTTTATGACATAGGAAATGTTTACTTGCATGTTCCTGGATGTATCCTTCTGTACACAAAAGATATGTCTTCTACCAATGTAATAGAGTTCCATCCCCTTCAATTTGCTTAATAAGCTCTGCCATCATCTCTACTACCATCTTTTTTTTTTTTTTTTTTTTTAATCTCCTTCCACTGTGAAAGCATGTTTGTTGTTTCAGGGGTCAATGATGTTCAGGGATGTATCTATAAACTTCTCTCAGGAGGAATGGGAATGCCTGGACTCGGGTCAGATGAATTTATACAAAGAAGTGATGTTGGAGAATTTCAGCAACCTGGTTTCAGTGGGTAAGGATAACTATCCCCCAAAATTCAGAGTCTACCCTTGGGAATGTCTCCTTTCTCCATTATGAATTATTTGTTTCAAGTAACCAGCTAAATTTCTGCTCCCTGTTCCTCAAGGAAAGGTTTGAGTTGGAACAGAATGGAAGTGTATGAAATGAGCTGCTCCAGTGGGTTGAAGCTTCATCTTCATTTTTCTCTGGTCCTTCCTATAGTGGCATCATTTTCTTGGTCACCAAGGGACTGGATCTGATTTCTGGGGCACCCACAGCATAACAATGTCCATGTTTTTTCTTGTGATCAGGGCTTTCCGTTTCTAAGCCAGCTGTGATTTCCTTATTGGAACAAGGAAAAGAACCCTGGATGGTTGAAAGAGCACTGACAAGAGGCCTTTGTTCAGGTGAGGAGATGATAGGTAATGATTTTGTCCATTTTTTAATTGGGTTGTCTTTTTGTTATTGAATTTCTGGGTTAATTATATATTCTAGATACAAGTCTTACCAACTTAATGATTTGTGAGTATTTTCTCCCATTTAGTAGGTGTGTTTTCACTCTCTTGATTTTGTCCTTTGAAGCACAAGTTTTAATTTTGACAAGATCCAGTTTATCTATTTTTTCTTTGGTTGCATGTGCTTTTGGTGTGAGCTCCTTTAAGTTATGACCCTTCATAATTAAGTTTATTAATACCTTCTGGAAGTAGGAAAATATTTCACACCCTATTATTAGGTAAAGTTTTTTTGTCCGTTATATCTCAAAGAAAACTTTCAAGATAAAACAACAAAAAAAGCTTTTCTCAACTGTAGGTACAACTTTAGTTTTACAGTTTAGCCATAAGATAGAATAAACAAAGAACTAAAGAACTCACCAGTGCAGATCTCCCAAGATTTTTTTTTTTCCTTTCCAGGAGGCACAAAATACTATAAACAGACCCACAGGGAAGATAACAATCCAGATTCTTTGTCATCTCACTTCACAGAGAATGAAGGGATTCCCCAGATAACTGGAACAGATTTCCATTATCCCTATAGAAATTACCATAAAATCAGATTCCTAATCACTGTAACTTACCAGCCTTGCACAAACCAGAACCAAAACTATACTTAGCCCAAAAACAAAACCCAGGACGTGTTGAGGAGGGTGCAGTGGAGAGAAAGTGAATGAAAGTAGTTTTACTGCTGCTTGGGATTTACTGAGGCAGCCAAGAAGAGAAGACTGCCTGTGAGGTATATTTCTCAAGTCACACTACTTTATTGCCTCCTGCAGATGAGTCCATTTGGACATCTCAGTGGGACCTTCAGAACTGTCAGAGTATAACATTTTCAAAACTTTTCAAAAGTATGATTATTCAGAAGTTAAATATGACTCTTCTAAATATATGATAAGCACATTTGAAAGATTTATTTAGCTTGTTAATGAGAGAACCAGAGGAATGGAAAAGCTGGTTCAAGTTGTCTGAGAGAGACTCTGAGTTTATATTGTCCTGGAAAGAAAGAATGCAGGAATCACATCACTAACATGGATACAAAAACTAGTTACTGTCTTAAAGGATAATAAATTTGTAACCTTCAGGCTGTCTTTTCAACAGAAATCATTTATAACTATTATTCTCCATAGTAATTTTTTGTTCTTTGTGTGGTTACTTTCTAGATTTTTCAAGTAGATTGTGTTGCTATTATAAGCATCTACAATTTTCTAATTGGTATTGTTGGTACAGAGAAATACTATTAGCTTTTTTTTTAACATGTGAAAAAGAGTTTAATTTTATTAGTTATCAGGGAAATACAAATTGAAACTGCAGTGGGATACCATTATGTCACCTGTAACATGGGCAAAAATTTAAGTCTGACATTAGAATGAATAAATGAGAATGTGGAGCAGCACCCTCAAGCTGCTGGTAGGGTGTAAATTCTTACAACTGCTTTTTTTCTTTCTTTTTAAATCTAATTGTGAGGGGCACCTGGATGGCTCAGTTGGTTGAGCGTCTGCCTTTGGCTCAGGTCATGATCCCAGGATCCTGGGATCAAGCCTCATGTCCAGCTCCCTGCTCGGTGGGGAGTCTGCTTCTCCCTCTGTCCCTCCCCCCTGCTCATACTCATTGTCCCTCTCTATTTCAAATAAATAAAATCTTTAAAAAAAATTTAAGTGTGATAAGATCATTTAACTTGAGATCTACCTTCAAGATATTTTTAAGTGTATACTACAATATTGTTAACTTTAGGCACAGTATTGTATAGCAAATCTCTAGCACTTACTTGCCTTGCATAATTAAAGCTTTATACTAGTTGGTTAGCAACTGCTCGTTTCCCTGTAACCCCAGCCTTTGGTAACTACTCTTTTGCTTCTATGAGTTTTGCTCTTTTTAGATATCTCATATAAGTCAAATAATGCTGTATTTGTCCTGTAACTGGCTTATTTCATGTAGGTTAGTATCTTCAAGTTTCATCGATATTATCACAGATGATAGGATTTCCTTCTTTTTTAAGGCTGAATAATATTCCATTATAAGTATATATACCACATTTTCTTTATCCACTCATCCATCTGTGGATTTGGGTTGTTTTCACATCTTGACTATTATGAGTAGTACTGCAGTGAACACATGAGTGCTAATATCTCTTCAGGATCCTGATTTCAATTCTTTTGGATAAATACCCAGAAGTGGGATTGATAGATCATATGATATATCTGTTGTTAATTTTTTAGGAACCTTTCCATACTGTTTTCCAGTGGTACACCATTTTGCATTTCCACCAATAGTGTACAAGAGTTCCAATACCTTTCTTTTTATTTATTTATTTATTTATTTATTTATTTTTAAAGATTTTATTTATTTATTTGACAGAGAGAGAGAGCACAAGTAGGCAGGGAGGCAGGCAGAGGGAGAGGGAGAAGCAGACACTCCACTAAGCAGGGAGTCCGATGTGGTGCTCGATCCCAGGACCCTGGGCTCAGGACTTAAGCCGAAGGCAGCCGCTTAACCAACTGAGCCACCCAGGCGCCCCTCTTTTTTTTTTTTTTTTTTTTAAGATTTTTATTTATTTATTTGAGAGAGAGAGAGCACAAGCAGGGGGAGAGGCAGGGGGAGAGGGAGAAGCAGACTCCCTGGCTGAGCTGGGAGCCCGACACGGGGCTCCATCCCAGGACCCTGGAATCATGACCGGAGCTGAAGGCAGACGATAAACCATCTGAGCCACCCAGATGCCCCAAGAGTTCCAATTTCTTTGCATCCTCACCAACATTTATTACTTGTCTTTTTTGTTTGTTTTAATGACAGCCATCCTAAAAGCAATAGGCAATGTTTCTTCATGGTTTTGATTTATGTTTCTGTAATGGTTAGAGATTTTGAGCATCTTTCATACTTCTTGGCCATTTGTACATTTTCTTTGGAAAAACGTCTACTCACGTTCTTAACTCATTTTTTAATCAGGTTATTAGTTCTTTTGCTTATATATTTTAGAAATTAACCACTATCAGATACATGGTTGGCAAATATTTTCTCCTGTTCCATAAGTTGCCTTTTCCCTCTTTTGTTTCCTTTGCTGTGCATAAACTTTTAAATTTGATGTAGTCCTGTATGTCTGTTTTGCTTTTTGTTTCATATCCTGAAATCATCACTAAGACCAGTGTCACGAAACTTTTCCCCTATGTGAAGCTTTACAGTGTCAGGTCTCATGTTTAAGTCTTTAATACATTTTGAGGTAATTTTTCTGTGTGGGTATAAGATAAAGGTCAAATTTCTTTTGCATGTGGGTGTTCAGTTTTCCCATCATCATTTGTTAAAGAGACTTTCCCTTTGTTATAGTGTTGGCACCTTTGTTGCATATTAATTGACAGTGTATACGTGAATTTATTTGTTTTCTTCTGTTGACTTATATGTATGTCTTTACGCCAGTACCATTCTGTTTTAATTACTGCAGCTGTATGATATATTTTGGAATCAGGAAATGTGAAGCCTCCAGCTTTGTTATACTTTCTAAAGATGATTTTGGCTCATTGAATTGTTTTTTTCTATTTCTATAGAAAATGCCATTGGGATTTTGATAGGGATTGCATTGAATCAGTCTGCTTCTCCCTCTGACCCTCTTCCCTCTTGTACTCTCTATCTCTCATTCTCTCTCTCTCAAATGAATAAATAGAATCTTAAAAAAAAAAATTAAAAAAAATAATAAAAATTAAAAAAAAAATGAATCAGTAGATTGTTTTGGGAATATGGAGATTTTTACAATATTCTTGCGGTCCATGAGCACAGAATATCTTTCCATCATCTTGTGTATCTTTAATTTCTTCCATCAGTGTTTTGCAGTTTTCATTGTACAAGTCCCTTACCTCGTTAGTTATGTGTTTTCCTAGGTATTTTGTGGATACAAAAAATACAAAAATTTTCCTTTTGATGCTATTATAAATGGGATTGTTTTTCTAATTTCTTTTTCAGGTTATTGTTAGTGTAAAGAAACAAAACTAATTTTGTACATTTACTTTGTATTCTGCAACTGCAAACTGAAAACCTAATTTAATGGTTTGTAAGTTCTAACAGTTTGTACATGAAGTCTTTAGAGTTTTCTGTATACCAGATGTAGAAGTGGCAAGAGTGGGCGTTTTTCCTTCATGATCTTAGAGGGAAAGCTTTCAATTTTTCATCGAGTATGGTATTAGCTGTGGGCTTTTTATATGTGGCCTTTATTATGTTGAGGTAATATCCGTGTTATTAGTTTGTTGAGAGTTTTTCATCATGAAAAGGTGTTGAATTTTATCAAATGCTTTTTCTGCATCTGTTGAGATGATGATATAATTTTTATCCTTCATTCTCTTTTTTTTTCTTTAAGATTTTTTTATTTATATGAGAGAGACAGAGCACGAGTGGAGGGAGAGGGAGAAAGAAAAGCAGACTCCCCACTGAGCACGGGGCCGGACGTGGGGCTCGATCCCAGGACCCTGAGATCATGACCTGAACCAAAGTTAGACACTTAACCTACTGAGCCACCCAGGTGCTCCAATCTTTCATTCTCTTAATGTGGTGTATCACATTAATTGATTTTTGTATATTGGATTATCTTTGCATCCCAGGGATAAATTCCACTTGGTCATGGTATATGATCCTTTTAATGTGCTGTTGAATTTGGTTTACTAGTATTTTGTGGAGAATTTTTGCATCAATATTCATTACGGAATTGGCCTGTCGTTTTCTTTTTCATGGTGTCTTTGGCTTTGGCATGAGGGTAATGAGTTTGAATGTGTTCCTTTCTTTTCAGTTTTTTGGAAGAGTTTTAGGATTAGCAACCCTCTCCCACCCCCAGGTTGGCAGTATTATTATTATTTGAATGTTTGGTAGACTTCAATGAGGCCATCTGGTCCTGGGCTTTTATTGAGAGTTTGTTTTTTTTTTTAAGATTTTATTTATTTATTTGAGAGAGAGAGCATGGGGGGAGGCACAGGGAGAAGCAGACTCCCCGCTGAGCAGGGAGCCTGACATGGGGCTCAATCCCAGGACCCCAGGATCATGACCAGAGCCGAAGGCAGACGATTAACTTACTGAGCCACCCAGGCGTCCCGTGTTGAGAGATTTTTTATTATGAGTTAATGTCTTTACTAGGTTATAGTCTATTCAGACTTCCTGTTTCTTCATGATTCAGCCTTGGTAGGTTACATATTTCTTGGAATTTATCTATTTCTTCCAGGTTATCCACTTTCATGGTGTGTAATTGTTCATACTAGCCTCTTAATGATCCTCTTCATTTCTGTAACATCAGTTATGGTGTCTCCTCATTTTTTATTTTGAGTTTTCTCTTTTTTTCTTACTCTAACTAAAAGTTTATCAATTTTATTTTTTTCAGTAAACCAACTGTGAGTTTCATTCATTTTTTCCTGTTATTTTTCTATTCTATTTTTTTTATGTCTGTTCTAATCTTTATTATTTCCTTTCTTATGCCAACTTTGGGTTTAGTTTGTTTCTTGAGGTGTAAGGTCGTATATTTGTGATTTTTCTTCCTTTTTAATGTAGGAACTTCCCTCTTTGTACTGCTTTTTCTTCATCTCATAAGTATGTTTTGTTTGTCTCAAGATATTTTCTAATTCTATTTCTAATTTCTCTATTTCTTTTTGACCAATTGCTTGTTCAAAAGTGTATTGTTTAATTTCAACATATTTGTGAATTTTCCAGTTTTCATTCTGCTGTTGATTTCTAGTTCCATTCACGTGGTCAGAAAAGATACTTGGTATGATTTCATTCTTCTTAAATTTCTTGAAAGACTTGTTTTGTGACCTAATATATGATCCGTCCTGGAGAATATTCCATGTGTGCTTGATAAGAATATATCCTGCTACTACTGAGTGAAATGTTCTATATAGGTCTGTTAGGTCCATTTGATCTATGGTAGTATTCAAGTCACTGTTTATTTTCTGTCTGGTTGTTTTATCTATTATTGCAAGTAGGCCATTGAAGTGTCCAATTATTTTTGTCTATGTCTCACTTTAGTTTTGTCAGTGTTTGCTTTATATACGTAAGTGCTCTGATGTTGGGTGTGTACATATTTATAATTGCTGTATCTTCCTGGTGAGTTGACCCTTTTATCATTATATAATGTCCTTCTGCATCTCTTGTGACTGTTTTTGACTTAAAATCTGTTTTGCCAGATATAAGTATAGCCACCCTAGCTGTCTTTAGGTTACCATTTACATGGAATATCTTTTGCCATCTCTTCACTTCCAGCCGATATGTGTGTCCTTAAATCTAAAGTGGGTCTCTTGAGGACAGCATATAGTTGGATCTTGTTTTATCCATTCAGCCACTTTGGGAAGTTTAATCCACTTACGTTTAAAGTTACTATTTTTTCTTTTTTTAAAGATTTTATTTATTTATTTATTTGACAGAGTGAAAGAGCACAAGCAGGGGGAGCAACAGAGGGAGAGGAAGAAGCAGACCCCCTTCCGAGCAGGGAGCCTGATGTGGGACTCGATCCCAGGACCCTGGGATCATGACCTGAGCTGAAGGCAGTCGCTTAACCAACTGAGCCACCCAGGCGCCCTAAAGTTACTATTGATAGGAAAGGATTTACTGTTGCTATTTGTCGTTTTTCTGTTCTATTTTTTTTTTTAATTTTATTTATTTATTTGACAGAGACACAGCGAGAAAGGGAACACAAGCAGGGGGAGTGGGAGAGGGAGAAGCAGGCCTCCCGCTGAGCAGGGAACCCGATGTGGGGCTGGATCCCAGGATCCTGGGATCATGACCTAAGCCGAAGGCAGACGCTTAACGACTGAGCCACCCAGGCGCCCCTTTTGTTTTTCTGGTCTTGTAGTTCTTTTGTCCTTTTTCTTTTCTTCCTGTCTTTTTGTTTCTTTGATTTTTTTTTTTTTGTATTGATATGCTTTGATTCCTTTCTTTCTTTTTTATAATCTCTATAAGTATTTTCTTTGTGGTTATCCTGGGGCTTTTGTAAAATATCTTGTAACAATATGTTTTAAGCTGAGAATTTAATTTCTGTCACATACAAAAACACTTCTTATTCCCCCATATATTGTTACTGATGGTGTAATTTAATCTATTCGTAGTGTATCCATTAACGTATTTTTATGTAGTTATTTATAATACCTTTGCCTTTTTACTTTTATACTAGAATTAAAAGTAATTTACCCTCCAGTGTTACAGTATTACAGTATTCTGTGTTTGTCTATATATTTGCCTTTGCAAACAGGATTTTATACTTTTTTAATTCCCTTATGTTGCTGTTTATCATCCTTTCGTTCTAGGTTGAAAAACTTTCTTTAGGCAGGTCTAGTGGTGATGAACTCCCTCAGGTTTTGTTTGGGAAAAGTCTCTCCTTTGTTCATGAAGAACAGTTTTTCTGGGTGTAATGTTCTTGAGTGGCAAGTTTTTTCTTTCACCACTTTGAATATATCATCATGCTCCCTTCTAGCCTTCAAAATTTTGCTGAATAATCAGTTCATAGTCCTGTGGGGGTTCCCTAGTTACGTGACAATTTGTCATCTCTTGATGCTTTCAAAATTCTCTTTTCCTTTGAAGTTTTTATTTATTTTTTTAGTAATCTCTACCCCCAACATGGGGCTTAAACTCACAACCCCAAGAGCTGCACACTCTTCCAACTGAGCCAGACAATCACCCCTCTTTGCCTTTGACTATTGACAAAGACATTCTAATGATGTCTCAGTGTGGATTTCTTTGTGTACATCTTTTTTGGAATACTTTGGCTTCCTGAGTCTGGACGTCCGTTTCCTTACCCAGATTTGGGGAGTTCTCATCCATTACTAATTTGAGTAAGTGTTCTTGTTCTTTCTGTCTTCTGCCTCTAACTCCCATAATGTGTATATTGGACCATCCCGTGGTATCTCATAAGAACCTTAAGCTTTCTTCACACTTTTTTATTCTCTTTTCCTTTTGTTCCTTTGATTGGGTAATTTCAAAAGACCTGTCTTTTAATTCACTGATTCATTCTTCTGCTTGCTCTAATCTGTTGAATGTTGAATCCATTTATTGAAAGTTTCAGTTCGGTTATTGTATTCGTCAGCTCCAAGATTTCTTTTTCTTTTTTTTTTTTTTTCTAAATTTTCTGTCTCATGGTTGGAATTCTCAGTTTCCTCATGCATTGTTCTCCTGAGCTCATTGAGCATTTTTATGATGGTTATTTAAAATTCTCTGTCAGGTAATTCCTCTACCTACATTTCATTAGGGTAATTTTCTGGAGCTTTATTTTGTTTCCTTGTTTGGATTATGTTTCTCTACTTCATTTTCTTCTCTTGATTCTTTGTGTTGGTATTTACATGTTAAGAAAAATGCCACTTGTCCCGTTCATTATGGATTAGCCTCATAGAAGAGAAGACCTTCACCAGTCAGAGCTTCTGTGAGCCTCTCAAACGTTCATGCTAGTCTAAACCACTGTCTTTATTAATGACTTCCAGGTGTTTAGAGTATGCCAAGTCCCATCAATGCTCTGAAACCAGCACCAATGCCTCATGTAGCTCCTGAAGAAATTAGAACATTGGATATGTGGTCTAGTTTCTTTTCCTTTCCAGAGAGAATGTGGGAGCTGGAGTGTTTTGCCTGCCAGCTCTGCCCTAGAATGGGGAAAAGGGCTATGGCAGGTGTTTGCATGCTAGTTTGAATCACTTTCACCTTCTTTTTTCTCTGTGGCTCCCAGGTATCTAGAATATGCCAGGTCCCTCCAGGGCTCCAAGATAGAAGCCAGTCTCTCAAGTAATCCCCAGAAAAGTTGACACATTTGATGCACTCTTTCCTCTCATAGGAAGAAACTGGGAGCTGGGGTTTTTCTCCCACTTGTGTAAGAGCTATGGTGCCTTCATGCTAGTTAAAATACTCCCTTTGTTTTCTGTAGTCCTTGGGGGTCCAGTGTATGCCGGGTCCTGAAATAATGAGATAGAAGCCAGTCCCTTGGGTAGCTTCCAAAGAAGTTAGAAAATTGGATGCATGGTCCAACTCTTTTCATCCTCAAGGAGATGGTGCGAGCTGGAGGTGGAGTTTTCCACCCATTCATTCTGCACTAGGCCAGGAGGAGGAGCTATGGTGAGTTTGTGTGCTAGTTCAAACTACCTTCTTTGTTCTTGGTGGCCCTCAGGTATCTTGAATCTGCTGGGTTCCAACAGCACTCTGAGACTGATGAGACAGGTTCCAGTCCCTTAGGCAAACCCCAGAAAAGTTGGAATGTTTGACACACAGTCCACCTCTTTCCTTCTCCAGGGAGAAGCTGGGAGCTGAAGTTTTCCTCCCACTCACTCTGCACTGAGCAGGGAAAGGAGCTGTGGTGAGTGCCTGCATGCTAGTTCAAACCAGTGCTTTTGTTCTCTGTAGTCCCCAGGGGCCTAGGGTACCCCAGGTCTAATCAAGCCTCCAAGACGGTCAGTTAGGCAGCACTCAGAAAAGTTGAGATATTGGATGTGCACTCCCAACTTCTTTTGTATTCAGGGAGAAGCTGGATCTTTCCTCCCAGTTGTATGGCATTATGCCAGGAATGGAGATCATGGTGAGAAGGTGTCTCCAGTTTTCCTACTAGTTTTGATATGGCTGGCTCCACCCTTGCCTAGGATGTAGGATTCTTTTAACGAGTTTCTAGATTTCTCACACAGGGAATTGATCCATGTATTGCTGTTGAGTTGATGTGTTTGTGGGAGTCAGGAGAATCTAGCACTTATTATTCCACCATCTTGCTAATGTTACTCAAAATATTATTAATTTTTAAGTTGATCTTTAACTTCAAAGTCCAACAAATTTACTGAAGTTAATTTTTTATTCTTTGTTTTTCTAGTTAGATCATTATATTATCTGCATATTGTTAGATTTATCTCTTCCCTTACAATCCTCATACTTGTTATTTCCTTGCTTATAATGGTAGCCAGGACTGTCTTAATTGGTAACATTGGTAATGGGCATCCATTTCTTTTTCCCCATCTTATAGGGAGCATATCTAAAATTCTTCACTTAACTACAGTTTTTGTTATAGCTCTGATAACGTTTACCAAGTTACAGCTATTACTTTGCAGTGCTGATTTGCTCAGAGTTACCATAAATAGGTGTTGGCCACATTCTACAGTTTTTCTGTATCTGTCAAGATGATCATGGTAGTTGTGGTCTTATTTCAACAACAGTTGTACCCTCTGGTGTGTGGCCATTTTGGCCTGTGAGTTCATGTTCCCAAGAGGATATCAATCACTGTCTGGCAGTGTGTCTGGGGAAGGGCCAAGAGATAGATCCAGGTCTGTGTTCCTCCAGGTAGATTTAAGAAATGGAAGGAGATGAGCTCAGGATGACGAGCCCTGAAACCTAAGGGTTCACCTCCGATAACTTTTATTTGCTGTTGCTCTACCAGGTAATTCTTCTCATCAGGGTTTGATCTTTCAACATTTACAAAGCAGCAGCATCTACAGGAGGAGTATGCCTTCCCTTTTTGTAATCCACCAACTCTAGGGGTTTTACTAGCTGAGAAGGTAGAGCAGATGCCTGAGAGCAGGTGGTCAGCCATATTCTTCTGTCCAGCAGAACTTTTTCTTTACCATTAGGTTATCCTACTTACTCAGCTGCTTGAGCAGTTGCCACCAATTTCTTTGGTAAAGGCACAGGCCACAGTGGTCCCAGGGCATTTCAGGGAAAGGCTAAATCAGAGTTTAAAGACTTTACTACCAGGCCAGCCTCTCCTTGCCTTCTGTTACCATCTCTCCAAGCAAGTAGCCTCCACCCTAAAATACACACAAGTTTGCACCAGTCTTCAATCTCCCTAGAATATTTCAGTTTGCATCAGTTCCATATAAAACCAAATTCTCTATAATTTCTCCAGGGTCAATTGAGAAACGAAGCCAGAATTTTGTGCACATTCCAAGTTTAGACAGGAACTTTTGGGGTTTTTAAAAGTATTTTTTTTCATTATTGTATTTTCAATTTCTAAGAACTTTGTGTGTGTGTGTTATCTTAGTATTCCTTTATTTAGTATCTTCTGCCTGTTTAATTCTGTTAGCTCTCTGAGGTTATTCCTTGTATGTTTTGACATTTTCTTCTGTTCCTTGCATTGATTGTTTCTTTCACAGATACTTTTTTCTCTTTTGGGCTCTTCATGTTAAAAAACATTTCTCAAATGTCTGATAAACAATGGCTTACTAATCATTTTTAAGTATGAGATACTAAAAAGATGATTGGAACTTCTGTGTAGTAGGGATTGGGTCTTGTTTACTTTATGATGATCTGGTTGGGTTAATATACTGAGGACAGCCCACTTTTGGTAACTTGGTCTTTTCTCTTACACATAATCTTCCTGTGAGAAGAGACCTTCACTTTCATTCCTAGTTGAGGGAGTTAAGTTATTATCAGTGTTCTGGGGGCTAAATTGGGATGAAATCAACAGGGCTATTTCAGTATTGTGGCCTGCACAAATTTTCTGAGAACAAATGGATGTCTTACACTTTAACTCAATTCTGACACTACCTGGAGTTAACATCAGATTCCACAAGTTAAAGGGCAATGTGCCCACCAGTTCAGATACTCGTTGCAACCAGGATCCCCAGGCTACACGTATATCTGTCTGGCTGACTAAATTTAGAGTTTCACACCCCCCCTCAGGTTTGATAATTCATTAGAACAACTCACAAAACTAAAAAACAAAAAGAACAACTCAAAACTCATGAAAAGCACTGTACTTATGATTGCCATTTTATATAAAGGATACAATGAAATGTTAGCTGAAGACATACACAGGGCAAGGTCTAGGAGGTACCAAGCACAAGAAATTCTATGCCCATGAAATCAAGGTGTGTCACCCTCCAAGTACATCATATAGTTACCAACCAGGAAGCTTACCCCAGTCCTTGCCCTGAGTTTTTTTATTGGGGTTTGATTATGTAGTCAATGAGTGACCAGACCCTCCCTTGAAGCTAAGTGCCCACTGTGAATCATCTCATTAGGAAAACTCAGGTATGATCAAAAGGAGCTTGTGAATAACAAAAGACTCTCCAGTCAGGAAATTCCAGTGGTTTGTGAAACTCTGTGCCAGGAACCAGGAACAAAGACCAGATATATTCTTTATTTTATCACAAGTATATATATTTTCTGTTAATCTTTTGTTCTCAGTATACCCATAACCACAGCTATGCCTGATGTTCCTGAATCCGGATTCCCTCTGGTTCCATTTTTCTGTATTTCTAGTTTTCTGTGAGAATAGGGAAGTATAATCCTATATGGAGGGGCCCCTGGGTGGCTCAGTCGTTAAGCTCCTGCCTTCGGCTCAGGTCATGATCCCAGGGTCCTGGGATCGAGCCCCACATCAGGCTCCCTGCTCTGTGGGAAGCCTGCTTCTCCCTCTCCCACTCCCCCTGCTTGTGTTCCCTCTCTCACTGTCTCTCTCTCTGTCAAATAAATAAATAAATTCTTTATAATCCTGTATGGGATAGGGGAAAGGATCCTAGGGGTCTCACTACTAATACAATCTTGAATTCATTCTTTAGCTTTCAGCATTCTCTGTGTATCCCACTATTAGAAATGCCTGATGCCTTCAATTCTGCATTTTCAGGGACCTGCACTATCAGTTAGTGCTGTTGAATTCATCCACTACAGACTCAGTTTGGCTTCTCTGGTCTGCGTACTCATTTATCACTCATTCATTGGCTTTTTAGCTTTCAGATTTTATTGCTACTGTCTCTTCTCCACTATTCATTGTCCTAGTGAGGTTTTTCTTTTCTCTTGTTAAAGCTTCTATTGTAATTTTCCTATGGATTAATGAACAAGCAATGGAAAAGTCACAGGTTCAGTCTGTCATTTTTAACAGAAATTGTCCCCCTTTTTAATTAAAAGTACAGTTGACACTCTTTACAGATTCCATATGTATGAATTCACCTACTTGCTAAAATTTGTAAACTCAGAATCAATACTTGTAGTGCTTTCCTGGCATGCATGAAATGACAAAACATGCAGAATGACAAAAAATGTGGACATGGAGTACCTCTCTTCTCAGAGTATATTTCATTCTTACTCTCTTCTTTCTCATATTCAAGCTGCCTCCTTAGTCACTGCCATGAGAGAGATTCCATTCCTCTCTCCCAAAGTCAGCATCAGAGAATTCCAAGGCAAACTATTTTCAGTGAATCCCCAATATATCAGGCTCTATCCATAGAATTACCTGAAACCATTCTTGGCCAGTTTCATTGAGCACCTTAGGCTAGGGTATCCCCCATTGTGGATTTGCCAACAGTACACCCTTTGCACAGTCTCAGACTGCACCCCCCATTTATACATTTCAACACATTTATTCCTTAGTAGTCTTTTTATGTAGGTCAATTACCCACAAACTATGAGACATACAATATGCTGTGTGTGAGGGTGTATGCTTATAAACATGTATATATGATTAGAATCACTGTAAAATATGGAGAGTATCCCTGAATAGGGTGTATTTATGGAAGTTTCAGGTGATTCTGGTTCACATCAGAATTTCAGGATAGAGGTCATTTATTTCCCTAATCACCCTCTTGAATTTCCTCTCTTGGCTCTCCTTAATGTCCATGCTTTTGTTATTAGTTTTGAAAATTGCTTAGCCATATTTGAGAACTATTTAAGCATTTACTTTCCCAGATATTATTTTCACCTTAATCTTTTTTTTCTTTTTTAGAAGTTTTAATCTCTCCCAAGATAGGAAAAATGAACACACGCCTTTTTATTTTCTTTCAGATCTGGAGTCTATGTGTGAGACCAAGATATTATCCCTAAAGAAGAGACATTTTAGTCAAGTAATATTTACCCATGAAGACATGCCCACTTTTATTCAGCCCACATTTCTTACTCCACATCAAAAAACTGTTAATGAAGAGAAACCCTGTGAATGTAAGATATGTGGAAAGGCCTTTAATCAGAACTCACAATTTATTCAACATCAGAGAACTCATTCTGCTGAAAAAAGCTATGAATGTAAGGAGTGTGGGAAGTCCTTTAGCCGTGGCTCACTTGTTACTCGACATCAGAGGATTCACACTGGTGAAAAACCCTATGAATGTAAGGAATGTGGCAAGGCTTTTAGTTGTAGTTCATATTTTTCTCAACATCAGAGGATTCACACTGGTGAGAAACCCTATGAATGTAAGGAATGTGGAAAAGCCTTTAATTATTGCTCAAACCTCAATGATCATCAAAGAATTCACACTGGTGAGAAACCCTATGAATGTAAAGTATGTGGAAAAGCCTTTACTAAGAGTTCTCAACTTTTTCCACATCTGAGAATTCATACTGGTGAGAAACCTTATGAATGTAAGGAATGTGGGAAAGCCTTTACTCAACACTCAAGGCTTATTCAACATCAAAGAATGCATACTGGTGAGAAACCTTATGAATGTAAGGAATGTGGGAAGGCCTTTAGTAGTGCCTCAACACTTACTAACCATCACAGAATTCATGCAGGCAAGAAACTCTATGAATGTAAGGAATGTGGAAAGTCCTTTATTCAGAGCTCAGAACTTATTCAGCATCAGAGAATCCATACAGATGAAAAACCTTATGAATGTAATGAATGTGGGAGGGCTTTTAATAAAGGCTCAAACCTTACTAGACATCAAAGAATTCACACTGGTGAGAAACCCTATGACTGTAAGGAATGTGGAAAGGCCTTTGGTAGTCGCTCTGACCTTATTCGTCATGAAGGAATTCATACTGGGTGAAAGATAAGCCCTGTTGATAATCTTTATAATAATATCTTAAAAACAGGTAATGGGGAAAAAAATAAAGCAGTGTAGTAGTTTTTTAGGCTACTGTAACAAAGTAACAAAGTACCAAAATTGGGTGACTTAAAACAACAGAAATGTGTTCTCTCACAGTTTTGGAGCTTTGAAATCCAAAATTAAAGTTGTTGGTAATGTTGATTCCTTCTGAGGACTCTGAGGAAGAATCTGTTCCATGTCTTTCTTCTGGTTTCTGGTAATAGCAATCTTTGACATTCCTTGTCTTATAAATGCATCACTCCAATCTCTGCCTCCATCTTTACATTGCATTCTCCCTGTGTATATCTGTCTCTGTCTTGTATAAGAGGAGACTCTTATACAGGACATCAGTCATACTGGATTAGGGCTCACCCTGATGACCTTATCTTGATTACATCTGCAAAGACCTTATTTCCATGTAGGATCACATTCACAGGTGCCAGAGGTTAGGGCTTCAACATAATTTAACCCATAACACTGTTAACATTGTTTTTCTAACCTATTTGTAATTTTCTTTTATACATAATTTGTTGAATATTTCAAAATGTAAATTCAAGGTTTGAGTTAAACCTCCCTTCCCTCCAAAAAAAATTCTGTCCCAAACTACTACTTAAATAATTCTTTCCTCCCCATTGTTTTATGCTACTTCTTGGTTATATATTTGAGTTTGAGTTTGTTAGCTTAGTTTAGAGCCATCTTTTCTATTTATCTAACCCATAGATCTGTTTGTACCAATACTATACTGTAAGTTACATTACATAGGCTATCTTCTAATTCCTGGCAGAATTATAACTTCGTTTTTGAAGGCAGCTCTATTCCTTTTCCTTTTGTAACATTAAGTTTTCATGTTATAAAAAAAACAAACAACCCCCCCCCACACACAGTGAAAAAAATAGGTTATTTGTAAGCCTACCAAAAAGAAATTACTATTTTCAAATTATACAACATATCCTTCCAAACTTTAGTGTAATCATGATGTGCATGTTGTGCCATAACTTGCTTCTATCATGCTACTATTTCAGTAACTATAGATGTTTATCATTCTTTTTAATGGTATAATTTTTCTGTGGTAGATTATCATTTTGCTAAATATTACTGACATACTTTATGGTGCTCACTGAAATTTTAGTTATTAAGAAAGTTGCCTTCTAAATACAAAGTTAGTGCTTTTGTTTATTTTTCTTTAAAAACATTACATTTCAGTGTCAAAATACTGATCAGTATTTTCTCTGTGAAAAATATTGCCAATAGTTTGTCCCATTATTGTAATCACTGTTACCGATTTGCTCTTTATCCTTCCAGACCTTTTTTTTAAAAACTATTTTTGCTCACAAATGTGTTCACACAAACCAAATACATAAATACTTGTAATACTTATAGAAAAGTTAGTGCTGCTTTATACTTTTGTGTATGAATGTACATAACACATACACACTAATGTGTTGGATTGCTGTGAGGATTATATGAGTTAAGAAGTGTAAAATGAGAGTCACCTGGGTGGCTCAGTCGGTTGGGTCTCTGCCTTTGGCTCATGTCATGATCCCAGAGTCCTGGGATCAAGCCCTGCTCAGTGGGGAGCCTGCTTTTCTCTCTGCCCATCACCCTGCTCATACCCTCCCTCTCTCTCACTCTCTCAAGTAAATAAAATCTTTAACAACAACAACAAAAAATGTAAAATGAGGGGTACCAGGGTGGCTCAGTTGGTTAAGCATCTAACTCTTGATTTCGGCTCAGGTCATGATCTCAGGGTGGTGAGATCAAGCTCCATGCTTGGTGTTCTCACTGAGCATGCTTGGAATTCTCTGCCTACTTCCCATGCTTGAGCTTTCTCTCTCAAAAGAGAAAAAAAGAAAATGGTTGGGATTGTTATTTGGGGTGGGGGCATTGTTATTAACATATAGTAACTATCTAGCAGATGTTATTTAATACTAGTATCCGTACCTCCACCATTATTATTATTTATAGAAAGGACTTTAACCATGTTATACACCTTAATTGACATCAAAGAATTCGTAATGAGAATGGCCAGTGGGTGTAAACGTTTGTAGAAAAGCTTCTCACCAACATTTATTCCTTATTCAGCATAAAGTTTGAAAAGGAAAAAAAATCCTAGGATGTAAAAGTCGAGAAAGAAAAAGAATGGTTGAATGAGTCTACATTTACATCTATATTTCATGCTGTGCAATAATTTTATGCCTGTCCAAAAATCTATTTACATATTGAGAATAACAAAATTCATTTGTCAAAACAGAGAAAAATATGAAATATTTACTCACTTTCCACCCAAAGTAGACCATATGTAGGTCGCATTCTTTTTCAAAATGGGGAAAAAAACTAAAATGTGATAGCCAACAATATCTGAGTATTAATAATACCCTTCCAAATAACATGAATCAGAAGGAAATCAATCCCTGAATTATATTTAAATGAATGAAAATGAACACATTATGTAGAAAAACCTGAGAGCAGCTAACTCTGTATTCAAATAAAGTATAGCCCAATAGGCATGCTGGTTTTTTTTCTTTTTTTCAAGTTTTAATTTAAATTACATTTAACACACAGTGTAATATTAGTTTCAGGTGTAGAATTTAGTGATTCATCACTTACATAAAATACCCAGTGCTCATCACATCACGTGTTCTCAATACGCATCACCCATTTAATCCATCCCCTGCCCACTTCACCTCCAGTAACCCTCAGTTTGTTCTCTATTAAGAGTATTTTCGAGTTTTTAGGGATGCTGATAGGTCAAACACCAAGAGATTATTAATAAATGTACAAAACAAAAAGCAAGAAGAGTAACAGCAAGCTACATTCAAATATATTAAAGGTAGTAAAAATAAACAGCAAAGGGGCGCCTGGGTTCCTCAGTCGTTAAGCGTCTGCCTTCAGCTCAGGTCATGATCCCAGGTTCCTGGGATCGAGCCCTGCATCAGGCTCCCTGCTCAGGGTGGAGCCTGCTTCTCCCTCTCCCACTCCCCCTGCTTGTGTTCCCTCTCTTGCTGTGTCTCTCTCTGTCAAATAAATAAAATCTTTAAAAAAAAATGGCAAAAATAATTCAAGGAAAATAAAATTATTTCTTTGACAGAAAAATATGTAAACATTGGTGATTCTGAGGGGGGAAAATAGGAGACAGATGAATACATGAAATATGGACATGATGAGATTATCATATTTACTAATAATTAGAAATCTAGCAAAGTATACAATATTTGTAGAAAAACAATTTGTCAGAAGTAGGAGGTGTAAACCCTTCATAGAGTAAAATGATAAATGCAGGGGGGAAAAGGTTTGAATATAGTCAAACTTAGATCACTTAGATCAAGCCAGATCATTTTATGGGCAAAATTTGTCAAATATTGTATCCAAATCAAATGAGAAAACAAGCTCACCATCTGTTTTTATGACTTTCATATTCCTGATGTCAAAATAACTAGATCACAAAAACATAATTTAGTATCATAGTTCTAGAAGTACAAATTCATTCTAGCAGTCTATTAAAACATTCAGAATCTGAACCCATTACCTGAAGTCAGAAATCAAATTATTTTTCGTTTTTTAGGGATTTTACTTATTTATTAGAGTGTGGGTGCACACAAGTGGGGTTGGGGGGCAGGGGGAGAAGCAGACCCTCTGCTGAGCAAGGACCCTGAGATCATGAGCTGAGCTGAAGTCAGACACTTAACTTACAGCCACCCAGGTACCCCAGAAATCAAATACTTTAGATAAAACCTTATTATCACATTGTAAATCAGGGGACAGCAAACTAATCTAGACCACTACCTGTTTTTGTATGGCCTGGAAGCTAAGCATGGTTTTTACATTTAAATTGGTTGAAATTAAAAAAAAAGTAACATGAAATTATATGATATTCAAACTTCAGTGTTCATAAAGTCATTAAAACAGAACCACATATATTCACATTTTGTCTGGCTGCTTTCACACTATAACATAACTGAGTACCTGTGATAGACCAAGTGGTTTGCAAAGCCTGTAATATTTACTACCCAACCCATTACAGAAAAAGTTTGTCAATTCTTGCTTTAGATAGTCACTTGCTGAAAAACAGAAGTCCTATTGATTTGGTTAATGTAGTATTCTATGCTATCAGAAACTCAGAAAACAAGTAGATTTTGGATAGCGAGGGATTCTTGAAATGCAATGAAAGATAATTCTGTGGCAATTCTGGAATTTGTATATCTAAACTCCATCATAACAATTGAGAATTTGAGCAAGTCCCAGCATCTTTTGTAAGGTATTTTTATTAAAAACATAATGTTGTATGTTCTACTAAAATCAATGTGGTTGCTATAATGAGTGACTTTGAGTTACCTCCTCCAAGTACCATATCTGCATCTTAACTATTATAACCTCTAATCCCACAATTCACAAAGCACAGGAGCATATCAAAACTGCAGTTAGAAAAAAAAAAAAAAGACAAAACTCCCATTTAACTGGCTTATATGAGCATAATCCAAACTAATTTGAACGTGAAATCCTGTTTGCTCCTAATTGCTCTTAACATCTTTGGGAAGTGTATATGCTTGAGGAATGTTTGGGGTTTCTGTTTTGTTTTTTAGCAAAAGTCATGAATCAAAGGATGAAATTAAGGAAGATATTACAGGTAAACTAGGAATTTGGGGATGGAGTATTTCCCATCTCCCTATATCAGGCACTACAAGACACTAGACAGTACTTGGAAGCCATTAAAAATACTAAGTTACCTGATTTTAAAAAATACTAAGATAGGGGCGCCTGGGTGGCTCAGATGGTTAAGCGTCTGCCTTTGGCTCAGGTCATGATCTCAGGGTCCTGGGATCGAGCCCCGCATCAGGCTCCCTGCTCAGTGGGAAGCCTGCTTCTCCCTCTCCCTCTACTGTTCTCACTACTTGTGCTCTCTCGCTCTCTTTGTCAAATAAATCTTAAAAAAAAAAATACTAAGATAGCTGAAAAATACATGGATAAATATAAAAACTGTAATTTTGGTTTGCAACTCTAATTTTTAAATAAGATTTAAAGGAAAAATGCATGAAATATAAATCTGTTAAAGATGTAATTTGTGAGGGGCGCCTGGGTGGCTCAGTCATTAAGCATCTGCCTTCGGCTCAGGTCATGATCCCAGGGTTCTGGGATCGAGCCCCGCATCAGGCTCCCTGCTCCACAGGAAGCCTGCTTCTCCCTCTCTCACTCCCCCTGCTTGTGTTCCCTCTCTGGCTGTGTCTCTCTCTGGCCAATCAAATAAAATCTTTTAAAGGAAAAAAAAGATGTAATTTGTGATATCAGTAACAAAGATGCCAACCTATAAAGGAGTAGAGCTTTCATCTGCAATTGAAGTTGGTATCAATTTAAAATAGATTGTTATAATTTTAAGATATATGTAATCCCCGTGGTAACTACAAAGAAAATTCCTATAGAATAAACAAAAGGAAATGAGAAGGGAATCAAAACATGTCCTTACAAAAAAATTACCAGAGCAGAAACACATTAGCAGAAAGTTCTGTGTGAACAAGTACAGGGGTAGAAAAGCCGAAATTGTGGGGCGCCTGGGTGGCTCAGTCGTTAAGGCGTCTGCCTTCGGCTCAGGTCATGATCCCAGGGTCCTGGGATCAAGCCCCGCATCGGGTTCCCTGCTCAGTGGGAAGCCTGCTTCTCCCTCTCCCACTCCCCCTGCTTGTGTTCCCTCTCTTGCTGTGTCTCTCTCTGTCAAATAAATAAATAAAATCTTTAAAAAAAAATCGAAACTGTAATGGACAAATTGCAAGAGGCTCAGTACGGACACACCTGAGAGTTAAAGATTCCAAGGGGTCCCAGTCACAGGGGACACTTTTATGAGTTTTACCACCAGGAGGCCAACCAAGTTCTCATAGTAAAGATTGGAGAAAAATCCCCATTGTGCTTTTGCAGAGGAGGGGAAGGTCACTATTTTGAAATACACCTAGAGCAGTCATAACAAGGCATGCCCCAATAACCTACTGGGGTTTTATTAGCATCTAACTGACCTGTGGAAGAGAAATGCCCAACTCCAGCCCACTGTAGCCATCCCGTCCTACACTGGGGAAGGGGAACTGAAAACTGGTGGAAATTCACAATCCAGTAGAACAGTTCCACTGAAAGACCAAAATTATAAATTTTGTACGTTAAAGCAAAATATCCAGAATAGCCAACACAATATTGAAGGAGAACAAAAGTGTAGGATTGACAATACTCGACTTCAAGACTTAGGATAAAACTACAGTAACAAAGATAATGTGTTTGTGAAAGAATAGACAGGTCAATGGGACAGATTAGAGAGCCAAGAAATAGACCCACTCAAATATACTAATCTTTGACAAAGCAGCAAAGGCAATACAATGGGGAAAAGATAGTCTTTTCAACAAATGGTGCTGGAACAGCCAGACATCTGCATGCCAAAAAAACAAAACAAAACCTAGACACAGACCTTCACAGCTTTCACAAAAATCAGCTCAAAATGGATCATAGTTCTAATTGTAAAATACAAAACTATAGAACTCATAGAACATAACATAAAAGAAAATACAGATGACTTTAGGTTTGGTGATGACTTTTTAGATACAACACCAAAAGCATGATCCACAAAATAAATGATTGATAAGCTATACTTCATTAAAATTTTAAAAACTTCTACTCTGCAGAAGACACTGTTAAGAGAATGAGAAGACAAGCCATACACTAGAAGAAAATATTTGCGAAAGACACATCTGATAAAGGATTAATATCCGAAATATACAAAGAATTCTTAACATTCAACAATAAGGAAACAACCCAATTTAAAAACTGGGCAAAAATCTGAACATCTCACTAAAGGAGATAGATGGCAAATAAACATACAAAAAGATGCTCAATATCAAGTCATGAAAGAATTGTAAATTAGAACAATGAGATACCAGTACACACTTGTAAGAATGGCTAAAATCCAAAACACTGGCAACACCAAATGCTGGATAGGATGTGGGATAAGAACCCTCATTCATTGCTAATGGTTCTAATGCTAACAAAATGGTTACAGCCACTTTGGAAGACAGTTTGGCAGTTTCTTGCAAACTAACATACTCCTAGTATACAATCCAGTAATTGTGCTCCTTGCTGTTTACAAGCTAGTTGAAACTTGTGATCACACAGAAACTTGCACACAAGGTAACATCAGCAAGATGGTGGGATAGGAAGACACGGATTTTACAAATTAACAAAATAACTGAGAAATCCAGAAACCAGTCAAAAGGTTCTTACACCCCAGGCAAGCACAAGGCCAAGGGCATAGAAGCCTGGTAGGAAGTTTGTGATACTCCCTGTTCCTTCTCATCAGAGTTTCCCCACCTGCCCCCAAACCAAGGCACATTTGATTGGAAATCCCCAACCACCATCTTCTCTCTGGGGATGGAAAGGAGTAGAATGTTAGTCTCTAAGTGATTTTAGAGGGGCTACCCAAGGGGACCGGTGTCTGTCTTGCTTGTATCCAAGTACTGACAGAATGTAGCAAGGGTTGAGGGGATTTCTGAGAATAAAGACTAAGTGTGTGCTAGAGTCTACAGTACCACTAATAAATACTAGGAGGAGCCCCAGACTATGATTTACTAACAGCCCCACAGATATACTGCAATATCGGAGACAGACACAAGGGGGAGCTCTTGAGTAGAAACCCGTAAACCTTTTCAAATAGATTACACAGCCCTAGAAGGATGCATGCCCAGAGAAGGCTTGAGAGAGGTCTGCAGAATTTCTAGCCAGACTATGTGGAAAAAGTCTTGCCTGTAGTAAAGGAGACCACAAAGTATGAGACAGTTGACTGATTCTTCAGATGCTGAATCTCCACAACAAAAATAACAAAACATAAAAGAAGCAGTCAACCATGACACATTTAGGAACCAATTAAATCTTTAAAAAGCTGAACCTAGGGGCGTCTGGGTGGCTCAGTCGTTAAGTGTCTACCCTGGGCTCAGGTCATGATCCCAGGGTCCTGGGATCGAGCCCCACATCGGGCTCCCTGCTCTGCGGGAAGCCTGCTTCTCCCTCTCCTACTCCCCCTGCTTGTGTTCCGGCTCTCGCTATGTTTCTCCCTGTCAAATAAATAAATAAAATCTTTTAAAAAATAAAATAAAAATAAAAAATAAAAAGCTGAACCTAAATAAACAGAGATATGAATTGCCAAAGAATACAAAATTACCATTGTAAGGATGCTCAATGAATTAAAAGAACTCAAATGTCCACTGATAGATGAATGGATAAGGAAAATGTGATATCTACATACAATGGAATTTTATGCGGTCTTAAGAAAGAAGGAAATCCTGTCACATGCTACAATATGGATGAACCCAAAAGACACGCTAAGCCAGTTGCAAAAGAACAAATACGATATTCCATTCATATGAACTATCCAAGCTATTCAAAATCAGAAACAAAGTATATATACCTTGTCAAATATATATGTACATGTATTTTTTTTAAAGATTTTATTTATTCATGAGAGACAGAGGGAGGGGGGAGAGAGAGAGAGAGAAGCAGAGGGAGAAGCAGGCTCCCAAGGAGCAGGGAGCCCGATGCGGGACTCGATCCCAGGACCCTGGGATCATGACCTGAGCCGAAGGCAGACGCTTAACCATCTGAGCCACCCAGGCGCCCTGTACATGTATTTTTTGACAATGGTATCTTAGTGTATTTTGTGGCTCAAGGTTTCAGGCCCAGCAACCATGTTGTTGGAGGATATGAACTGATAATTTAGTGAAGTATATGTAACAATTAGTGGTATTTGTATGTAACAAATAGTTATGGTTGGATATGCAGGACAGATAGTCGGGGTGAAAAGTTGGAGGTGGGATAGCGGGAGAAAGCACTGGGGAGTGAGTGGTCCTCTCCTCTGGGAATCAAGGAGTTGACTACTGTGAGGTGGGTGCCTCCTGGGGAAAGCAATAATCTCCATTAATTTTTAGAATGACACAAATAGTAGTGACTTCCACCAGATTTCCCTTTACACATGGGACTCTAGAGGTATAAATTGTGGCAGGGAGCAAAGGGTATATGAAGATAATGAACTAAACATACAGTGAGCTCAGGATATATAATTGGATTCCTAATATCAAGGAAGAAAAGTGGGGCGCCTGGGTGGTTCAGTTGTTAAGCATCTGCCTTCAGCTCAGGTCATGATCCTGGAGTCCCAGGATCGAGCCCACATCGGGCTCCCTGCTCCCTGGGAAGCCTGCTTCTCCCTCTCCCACTCCCCCTGCTTGTGTTTCCTCTCTTGCTGTCTCTCTCTGTCAAATAAATAAATAAAATCTTAAAAAAAAAAAAGCAATAGATGTCCTTAGGACATTGCCTTAAGAGAGGCAGTTCATAGGTGTCACCAGAGTGAAGGTTTTGGTGTCCTGGGCAAAGCTGTCTGCAGCGAAGGGGCAAAATCATCTTAGTCTTGGGCTGGGGTGATGTCATTTAAGGTGATGTCATCTTCCACAGAAAGCTCCTGGACCAAAGTGATATCATCTGGGATGTGGGACTGAGGTGACATTTCTAAGTGGGTACCCACTTGAGTTGATATGAATCTTAGCATTTGCCATGTTTATTTTTAAGATTTTTATTTATTTATTGAGAGAGAGAGAATGGTAGAGAGAGAGCATGAGAGGGAGGAAGGTCAGAAGGAGAAGCAGACTCCCCGCTGAGCAGGGAGTCCGATGCGGGACTCAATCCCAGGACTCCAGGATCATGACCTGAGCTGAAGGCAGCCGCCCAACCAACTGAGCCACCCAGGCGCCCAGCATTTGCCATGTTTTATTGAAAGTGTGGCTTTTTTGGAGGGTTGGGGCCTCTGAACTGTAAACCAGTGAAATCACCCAGACCAATAGGAATAAGACAACGGAACATTGTGCAGCTGCACTTGACAGGCTTTTTGTTTTATGGTGGAAATTTAGCTCAAATGGGTCCCATGTCAGATTAGCAGCTACCCATGAAACAATCTATGATTAAAGGATCTCAGGAGGGTTTGTGCCTTCAATCTGGCCTCCAGTGCTTATGGCAACATAAAAAATGTATAAAGACAGGGAGAGGGGTGCCTGGGTGGTTTAGTCAGTTAAGCACCGGCCTTTGGCTTGGGTCATGATCCCAGGGTCCTGGGATTGAGCCCCATATTAGGCTCCATGTTCATCGGGGAGTCTGCTTCTCTTTCTTCCTCTGCCCCTTCCCTCGCTTGTGCTCTTTCCCTCTCTCAAAGAAATAAATCTTTAGAAAACAGGGAGAGGGGCACCTGGGTGGCTCAGTTGTTAAGCATCTGCCTTCGGCTCAGGCCCTGCATTGGGCTCCCTGCTCTGCAGGAAGCTTGCTTCTCCCTCTCCCACTCCCCCTGCTGTGTTCCCTCTCTCGCTGTGTCTCTCTCTGTCAAATAAATAAATAAAATCTTAAAAAAAACAGGGAGAGACATTATTAAAGGACATCATATATAATGAGTCTTTATATACATGGAGATAAGACACATTTCTCTTTTATTTTTTAATTTTTTTGAGTGGTGGGGGGAGGGGCAGAGGGAGAGAGAGAATCTTAAGCAGGCTCCATGCCTAGTGTGGAGCCCAACGCAGGACTCGATCTCACAACTCTAAGACCATGACCTGAGTCAAAATCAAGACTGACTGAGTCACCCAGGTGCCCCACATTTCCCTTTTAAATATAAGAAACAGTGATGAGAGAAAGTTTTTTAGAGTTGGTATGAGGTATAAATTAGCCAAGGAACTTTTAATTAAGAGATTAAGTCCCAGGGCAAGAGAGAGGGCCATTTAGGCGTCTATTTGTCAGACTGGCATTTGAAAAGGACTTGAGGACACCATTATGTCTCAGTTAAACTATCTGGGACCTATTTGGGACATGAAAGTTCTGTTGAATGCCTTCCAAGAGCCCAGCATTGTGCATTCTGAGAAGTGAATTATGTGCCTTGGTTACTACCAGTAATGCCTAGAACTCTGAAAGAAATAAGGTGTGTCCTGGCAAGGCCTTTTATTGTGGTCTTAGTATATGTAGAGCCATGTGTAATACTGACTTATATCTTGGGTGTCTGTGAGGCAACAGACTTTTTTGCCCTGAAGGGAATACTTTTTAAGCAATGGACCGGTAGTCTGTAATGAATGTAAAGATGGAGCCATTTGTTGGCTGGGACGTCCAGTGCTAAGGTGACTGCCTGAAGTTTGCCCAAATGTATTGTCCCTTGGGTCCTATCATTTATGAAGAAAATCCTGGCTAAGGGATGGGAAACAGCAACATTACACTGAGTTCTATCACATAAGACGGTTAGCAGTGTTATCTGTATAGTCTACAAACTCTCATTACTATTCAGGTGATCCCAAGGGCTCCTAGGTAGGGAGGGCATCAGAGGGAGGGGAGACCTCCTCCAGCACCATGGCATCTGGCAAAGGACTGAGGACAGAGGAGTCCAGCTCTCCTGCAGGAGGCATATGTTAGCCCAGATTTGGCTCCATCCTATCTAAGTAGGTCTGAGAAGTCTCAGTAGCTGTGTCAAGCTTGTGAGGCACTGTTTCCATGGCCCAAAGCATGAGAAGCTGGGTATGGAGGGTCACAGCCTCAGGGTCTGTGAAAGCCTTTCTTTCTAGGAGAGCCCAATATATAGCCAGCCCCTGATTGTCTTAATGGTGCATAGCATGAGGCCAAGATGAGCAGTTTCTTGCATCAGAAGTCCTTGGATAACTTATGGCCATCTTAAGTGGTCCACAGACTCCAGGAGGCATGAGAAGAAGTTACCAAAGCCTCTATGGTGAAGAAATTTCTGAGGGCACTAACAAGAGTGACTGTTGATTTTAACTTGGAGACTTTAAGCCATTTGTTGAAGAGAGCCCCCTTTAAGGAGGGCTAATTTATCCATGGCAACATCAATTAGATAAAGTAAAATTTATAAATGAGGACTATAGAACCCCAAAAGGACTAAAACATGTTGGACTTGTATGTCTGTAATGAGTGTGTCAAATGAATCTCCTTGCAGGAGTATGCCATTAATGTAGTGCCATACTCATACTCCTAGAGAAAAGCAGATACAGTTAAGATTTTATTTGCAAAGTTTGTGATGACAAAGCTGTTGAGGTACCCCCTGGGTAGCCTGGAAAAGATTTATAATGTTCCTGTGGAGGCAAAGACAAACTGCAAGTGAGAGGCTATGGAAATAGGCATTAAACAGGACATGTTAGCCAAATCTGTAAGAGCCAAATATTTACCAGTTGTTGATTGAATAGAATCAGTAGTTTTAATAATACCGAATATTGGGTATGGGGCCTCTAATGGATGGAACCACAGCATTAAGGTTGTAGTAATGAGGCATCATTCATTCCCTTTATGTACTTATGTTTTATTTATATATTTATTTTCTTCCAGGTTTAAGGCGGGCAAAACTAGGCTGTCAAATGGAGAAGTAGCAGGGATAATCACTCCTCTATAAATTAGAGTTTATATAATACATTTTAATCCTTGGAAGTTCCTGTTTTAATTTATATTGGGTCATATTACTATTTTAACTGTGGCATCCCATATTATCAGGCCAATTTCCCCACACCCAACTCCACTGGCTTGTTTTTTGTTGTTTTTTTTTTTTTTAAGATTTTATTTATTTATTTGACAGAGAGAGAGAGCGCACAAGCAGGGGGAGCGGGAGAGGGAGAGTCAGGCTCCCCACTGAGCAGGGAGCCCAACATGGGGCTCCATCCCAGGACCCTGGGATCATGATCGGAGCCCAAAGGCAGACGCTTAACCGACTGAGCCATCCAGGTGCCCCTCCACTGGTTTGTTTTTTAATTTAATTAGCTTCAAATTAAGTTTTGTTTTGTTTTTTAAGATTGTATTCATTTATTTGACAGAGAGAGACACAGCAAGAGAAGGGAACACAAGCAGGGGGAGTGGGAGAGAGAGAAGCGGGCTTCCCACCGAGCAGGGAGCCCCATGCAGGACTAGATCCCAGGACCCTGGGATCATGACCTGAGCCGAAGGCAGACGCTTAACGACTGAGCCACCCAGGCACCCGCCAAACTAAGTTTTTAAAGTGGAATCAACCAGAAGGTGAGAATGTAAGGGAAATGATTTTCCAACACTTCTCATGTACGCTAAAATTTTAGGTTTCTTTTTTGGACTACAACAGGCTCTTCGCTGTTTACAAGGTGCCTTGGGAAAATGTCAGTTCTCCTTGTTTCTCCTTTACTCTCACACTACTACCACACTAATGAAACTTCTGACACCCAATGTGTGGGAGTTTTCCCCACTCCAAGCAATTCTGTGACACCAGCTGGGGGCCTACAATTTAACTCAATTCTGACACTATCTACCTGGAGCTAGCACCAGGTCTCATAAGGGCTCAGTCTCACATGACTGTCCCCCACCCCCACGCCCACAGATACTTCAGATAGCAATCACAAATCTAGATGACTTGTGCTTTTGACCCGTCAGCTATAATGTGGAAGTTCCCAAGATGCCCTCTTAAGATTTTTATTAATTTGCTAGAGCGGCTTATAGAACTCAGGAAAAACAGTTTACTTGCTGTTTACCAGTTTATTTTAAAAAAGATATGATAAAGGATATAGATGAACATCCAGATAGAAAGGAGTAGGTCTGAGATGACCCCGAGTGCAGGTGCTTCTCTGTCCTGTGGAGTTGGGGTGTGTCACCCTCCTAGTACGTGACTGTCATCAACCTGGAAACTCTCCAGACCCCATCCTTTGTGATGTTTATGGAGGCTTCCTTAATAGGAATGATCAATTAACAACTCCATATCTAGCCCCTCTACCCTCTCTAGAGAGCTGGACTTCACAGAGGCCCATATGGCAAGGAACTGGGTTACTGTCTGGCCCACAGCCAGCAAGTGACTGAGGCCCTTAGTTTAACCATGTGATCTTGCAAGCAGATTCTTCCCTAGTTGAGGATCAGCTGAGACCACTGTTCTGACCAATACCTGACTACAACCTTGTAAGACCCTGAATCAGAGGACCTAGCTAAGCCCTATCTGGACTCCTGACAGAGAAAGTGTAAGGTAATAAATGTGTGTTGCTTTAGGCTACTAAGTCTCTGATAATTTTTTAGGTAGTACTAGATAACTAACACACCTAGGTTACTAAAGACCAGTATTCATAAATGTCATGAGACACAAATGTCTCATTACTATCTGTTCTATGAGGATGATGCTTTGTTTCAAGGCTAACGGTTACATGTGTGATCCACATCCAAAGTCCACTCTTGTCTGCTCATCAGAATTACTAGGGATGGGGGCGCCTGGGTGGCTCAGTCGTTAAGCATCTGCCGTCGGCTCAGGTCATGATCCCAGGGTCCTGGGATCAAGCCCCGCATCAGGCTCCCTGCTCGGCGGGAAGCCTGCTTCTCCCTCTCCCACTCCCCCTGCTTGTGTTCCCTCTCTCACTGTGTCTCTCTCTGTCAAATAAATAAATAAAATCTTAAAAAAAAAAAAAGAATTACTAGGGATGTTTGAACCCTTAGCCAGAGCTAATCAAACAGAATATCTGGAGCTAGAACCTGCTGGAATGTATTTTTTAAAACTTCTCTGAAAATTATCTTGCCCAAGAGATTTATTAACTACAAAGGAAGAAATAGTACCTTTAGAGTGGAGAAATCTAAGCATCTTAACCATGTGATCAGTGGTGACATCACCAACAACATACATCAACATCGTGTATCCTCTGGTATTATGCTCTGAGGATATATTACTTCTGTAGTATGAATGCATAACCTTAATGTAATCAGAGAAAATACTGGATCAAACCCAAACTGAGGAATATTCTACAAAATAACTGGCCAGTATCAGAGGGGGAGACGAACCGTGAGAGATGATGGACTCTGAGGGGCAAACTGAGGGTTCTAGAGGGTAGGGGGGTGGGGGGATGGGTTAGCCTGGTGATGGGTATTGAGGAGGGCACGTTTTGCATGGTGCACTGGGTGTTATGAACAAACAATGAATCATGGAACACTGCATCAAAAACTAATGATGTAATATATGGTGATTAACATAACAATAAAAAAATTTAAAAAAAAATAACTGGCCAGTATTCTTAAAAAAACAAAAAAAAAAGTGTCTAAGTCACGAAAGATAAGAAAAGACTGAGGAACTGCCACAAATTGGAGGAGACAGAAGAGAAATAACAAGTAAATGCACCACAGGATCTGGAATCCGTGGCAAGGACTATAGTTTAATTACTAGTTTGTATCGATGTTAATTTCCTTGTTTTGATAATTATACTAAGTTTATATAAGATGTTAACATTAGGAGAAACTGGATGAAGACTATATAAGAACTGTTTTTGCAACTTTTTTAATAAATCAAAAATTATTTTGAAATAAAAACAAAAAGCCTCTCTCTACTTGGGAGTTTCTCACAGTATTTACTTTTGCTCTTCAGAAGCACAAATAACAACCTAGACATTTACTTTTACTTTGGTGATAGCCAAAGGACTGAGCTGGAGAAATGACTGTAGACCAGATCAGGGTGCCATCTTATCAGAAAACAGAAACACCTGGAATGCTTCCTGCATTTTGAAACATTTACCCCCTTTATTTTGTTTTTCAAATTACAAAAGTAATATATGTTGTAACAAGTAAAACAATACAAAGATAAATAAATTAACTGCTTATTTTTCCCTTTCCCCCACCAAGGGAACCAATGTTAATTAACACCTTGCTGTATATCCATCCATACTTTTCTTTGTTCATAGAAACATACATGCATATATATACACATAGTTTTATTTTTTTAAAAAATAGATTCATATACATTATTCTGCAATTTTCCCTTTTCACTTAACAATATACCACGAACATCTCCACAAATTAGAAGAGTTCTAGCTCCCCACTCAAATAATTTTACTTAATCACACACTTGAGATATCATACTTGGTTCATTTATATATTTTTTTCTATTTGGCTTTCATTTTCCCTGACTCCCTCATAACCAACCTGCATCACCCACCTCCCCCCAACCCAATGTATACTCTTCTATACTTTTCTTCATGCATAGAAAATCATACACAAACATACATGGATACATGTTTTTCACTCAAACAGCTAGAGGAATTTTGTCACTGATTTACAAAAACAGGCTCATATTTTACACACTTACTTGTACTTTTTTTGCTCAAGAAAACATTGTGGAATTCTGTTCAAGTCCACTAGCATAGTTTAATTTGTCCACTTTAATGGCTATATAAACATTATATGGAGTGGATATACTAGTTTCTCCCCTCTTCCAATTTCCCTCTTGATGGGCATTTATTTTGATTCTAGTGTTTTATTGCCAGTAGGAACAATTTTTTAATAAATATACATATTCATCTCTCCTTTATGTATTAGGGTTTTACTTCTAAGAGAAGATTCCCCGAGGTGGCATAAATATTTTAAGTTATAATAGATGTTGCCAGATTGCTTTTCAAAAGAGCTGTAATTTATGTTTCCACCAGCAGGGTATAAGAACAACCTTTGTTGGGACAGCAAAAAGCATTCCTGCCATTTTCTGTCAGTTTGATTGCATACAGTTATCTCATTATGACTTTAATCTGTATTCCCCAACAACTACCAAGGCTACACATTTTTTGATGGTCCCACCAGCCCCTTGGATTTGCTCTTTTTACAACTTGTCTATTCACATTTTCTGCCATGTTTTGCCATTGAGTTATCGCTTTCCTGTCAATCTGAAAAGCACTTCTCTGACTGGCTTTGCAAATATTTCACCCAAAATTATAATGTATTGACTTTGTTGATGGCACCTTTTGCCATATAAAAGATCATAGTTTTATGTAGTCATTTTTTTCCTATTTTTTATTTTTATTTAAGTAGGTTCCATGTCCAGCATGGAGCCCAATGTAGGGCTTGAACTCATGAGCTGAGATCAAGAGTTGGAGGCTTAATGGACTGAGCCACCCCAGCACCCTATTTTTTATTTCTTAATAGCTTTTATCCTGTGTTGATAAAATTAATCTAACTCCTAAACTGTACGTGTAGTCTTTCATGTTCCTTTAAGAACTTATTAAAAATTTTAAATCTTAAATCTACCTGGATTTTTTTTATATGGTTGGGGCTGCTAGTCCAACTTTACTTTCTTCCTGATTAAAAGCCAATTGTAACAGAATTCTTTTTAAATAAACGATTCCTTTTTTCCCCTATGGTTTGAAATTCTACCTTTTCCATATATGAGAAAGTTCATATACACTAAGGTCTATTTCAGGATTTTCTATGCTGTTCCATTGATGTATTTATCGGTTCCTTTGCCAATACTTTATTAAAGTGACTTCATGTTATATTCCAACATCTGGTATGCAATTTTCTTTTTCATACTTTTCTTGTTTAGATTGTTAGAACAAATGTTCTTCCATAAGGACTTTAAGATCATTTCACAAAAGATTTAAAAAAAAAAAGGCACAGACATTTAGTGTAATTCCAAAAGAAGTGCATATATGTTATTAGATGTTTACAGAGAGAAGCTTTTAATTTCTATACTGTCTTCTCAGAAAATTGTCTAATTCAAAACAATTACTAGTCTCTTCATTTATTGATATACAATCATATCATCAGAAAAAAATTTTACCTTTTTTACTGTTTATACCAATTATTTAATTTTATTTTCTATTGCCTTCATTGGAAACTCTAAGACAATATTTAGTAAAAATAGACAGCAGTGAACACTTTTATCTCTAATACTATTAAATTCTTAATCTTCAAAAAATGGTTTCAACATAATATATGCTATAGAGTTTTGGTAAAGAGAATCTTAAGTGGCTATTATATATTACAATTTAACTTACATGTTTGCAAAATTCAATTAAATACCTTCCAGCATCTATGATGGCATCTTCTCTTTCAAACTGTTAATTTTATTGATGTATTTCCTATTACTGCATTGGCTCTGCATTCTTGGAATAATTCTTATTTGGTCATTATAATACATCATTCTTAGGTATACTGCTGAATTCTATTTGCTATTATTCTAATTTTTTATTTCTAAACTCATGAGTAAGACTGGTTTGGGGTTTTCTTTTTTCCACTACTTTGATTTGGTTTTGGTGTTAAAACTTATTCTGACTTCATAAAATAAATTGGGGATCATAGTCTATGGGCTGAAATATTTCAAATAACACTGGTATTACTCTTTAAAAGTTAGATGAGGGACACCTGGGTGGCTCAGTCAGTTAAGCATCCAATTCTTGATCTCAGCACAGGTCTCAATCTCAGGGTCATGAATTCAAAACCCACACTGGGCTCCATGCTGGGCATGGAGCCTACAAAAAATAGTTAGATGAAACTAATTATAAAAACATCTGGGCCTGGAGCATTTTTCAATCCTAGATCTTTAATCACTTCCAAACTCTTCAATGGTAATTGTTCTATCAAGTTTCTACTTCTTATTGAAATTTTTCTAACTTACATTGTGCTAGAAAAACATTTATTTCCTCTTTTAAAAGCATGCTGATCTACAGTTGTGAGAAATATCTTTTATCACTCTTTTAATTACATCTTTTAATCACATCTGTGATTATGTTTCTTTTTTTCCCAAGTTTTTATTTAAATTCCAGTTAACATACAGTGTAATATTAGTTTCAGGTGTAGAATTTAGTGATTCATCACTTAAACACAACACCCAGTGCTCATGTGATTGCTTCCTTTCTCATTCTGGATCAGGCATTCTTATAGGGAGGCAAGTCTTGAACAATATGGCCATTTGTTTTATTTGGATGACATGGCAGCTCAGGGAAGTAGACTTTTTTCAAAGATTGAAATGATGAAACAACTTGGGTTTTAGTGCCCAGGACATTCACAGGGAAATTGATAGGGAAGAAAAGTGGATGTTGCTGAATTAATTTGCAAAAAGAAAAAATAAAAACAGAAAAATTTTCCTTCTTTGGTCTCTGCATGAAGCATTTCTGAATTATAAGACTCATATAAACAGTGTCTTTCCTACTAATTTGCTGCAAGGCATGTTAAGCAAGACTAAGAAAACAGAAGAGGTGCAAAATATACCAGGGCCACACTACTTTTTGTCAAATAATGGCTGTGCTGAGTAATCAAGTTTATAGTACTTTGTTCATCCGATATCAGGTTGTGAAACTATTCCTTAGCTTTGCCTTTTTAACATTAACAAATGTTATTATCATTATTTTTTATATTGTTAAAAGACACTAAAAGACAATGGTGATATTTAGAGTGGAAAAGTTGGTGAATGGCATTCTACATACTATGTGACACATATGCTTGATATTCACAATTTACATTAAATTCACATTTACATTTCCAAAATATAATGCTTATTATGTGGCTCACCGTGGAATATACCAGAATATACCAATTCTCTTCACATATATTTTGTATGCTGTTGTCATTCCATTAACATATTTTTAAACTTTCATAAGCCAGAGTAACCATGTTTGTTTTATAAAGTATTTTCTATAATCTTTGTATAAAAATTTCTATCACATTTAGAACATGACTTCCCTTATGGTAAAACATTTTGTCCAAATTCATTAAATCAATGAGATTTCTCCTAAAAATGAATTCCTCCACATATAATGAAATAGGATACCTTGATTAAGGCTTTCTCACAATTATCAGGTTTTAATTCCTATAGGCATTCTTTCTGGCATGAATTTTCTGATGTCTACTGAGGTTTGGCTTCTGATAAAAAGCTTTGCCACATTCACTGCATCCATAGGGTTTTTCTCCTGTATGAGTTCTCCAGTGTTTATTGAGGCATGACTTTTGGCTGAAGGCTTTCCCACATTCTCTGCAACGATATGGTCTTTCTCCTGTGTGTATTTTTCGATGTACATTGAGGTATGACTTCTCACCAAATGACTTCCCACATTCACTGCACACAAAGGGTCTCTCTCCAGTATGTGTTCTTTGATGTTCTCTGCGGTGTGACTTCTGAGTGAAGGCTTTCCCACAGAAAAAACATTCAAAGGGTCTTACCCCCGTGTGAATTCGCTGATGTTTAATGAGGGTTGACTTATGTGAAAAGGCTTTCCCACAGTCAGTGCATCCATATGGCTTCTCCCCAGTGTGACTTCTCTGATGCCTAATGAATTCAGACTTGTAGCAGAAGGCTTTCCCACACTCGCTACAGACATGGGGTTTCTCTGTAGGTGGAACCCTCTTACGTTTGTACACAAGAGAATTGGTTACTGCTGGTTTATACATAAGTGCTGGGTTGTGGCTGAAAGCTTTCTCACAATGACTGCATTCCCAGAGTTTTTCTCCATTAGGTCTTCTATCATGGTTTGTATGTTGTAACAATTTCCCACATCCACAGCACTCATCTTGTTTTTTTGAATAGTTTCTCTTAAAACCAATAAAATCTAAATTATGGTTTGCACTCTTTCCACAGGGGTCCCAGTTAGTAGGGTTTTGAATTGAAGGAAAAAGATTAGTGCTCAGAGGTGATATTTTCCCAAACTTATTGCTTTCATGGCTTCTTTCCTTGGGCAGTGTTTTCTTGCTGATGAATGCACCTTGTTTCAAAATCATGTCTTGTCTTTTCCTCTGGACATTAATTTGACAAATGTTTTCTGGAGAAAACACAGCAAACCTTTCTTTATTCTATTATTATGATCCAGAATAAAATTACTTGAGAAATACTCTAAGAATTTAAACAATGCACAATACATGAACAGAAAGCATGAACCATAACTAAATGCAGGGAAGGGTGTTGTATGAGTAGAGAAGATTCACAACACTGGCACAAATGAAATGGAATATGTCATAGAGTGTACAAAGAAAGAATTTTGAAGAAGATGGGATATTGTAGAGCAGTGGTTGGCAGGCATGTTCTTAAAGGGCCAGAGAGTAAATTTTAGGCTTTGTGGGCCATATGGTCTCAGTCAAAATTACTCAACTCTCCCACTGTATTTGAGAAACATAAGACAGTATATAAATGTAAAGGCATGGCTGTGTTCCAATAAAACTTTATTTACAAAATCAGGTAGCCAAACTATAGGCTGTAGTTTGTCAAACCTGTTACTGAGGTGTCATATAGAACCTTGCTATTCAATGTGTGGCTCTTGGGGTGCCTGGGTGGCTCAGTCATTAAGTGTCTGCCTTTGGCTCAGGTCATGATCCCAGGGTCCTGGGATCGAGTCCCGCATTGGGCCCCTGCTCAGCGGGAAGCCTGCTTCTCCCTCTCCTACTCTGCCTGCTTGTGTTCCCTCTCTTGCTGTGTCTCTCTCTGTCAAATAAATAAATAAAATCTTTAAAAAAAAATGTGTGGCTCTTAAAAGAGGGAAAAGAAAGGCAGCTGGTAGCCAGGTTACTATGGTTTCAGGAAGGTTGATGAGTGTAGTTTAATGATGCAAAATACACCCTAGAGGGCACCAGAATGTGATGGTTAAGAGTACTGGTTCTGAGGGGCGCCTGGGTGGCTCAGTAGTTAAGCGTCTGCCTTCGGCTCAGGTCATGATCCTGTGGTCCTGGGATTGAGCCCCACATTGGGCTCCATGCTCCACGGGAAGCCTGCTTCTCCCTCTCCCACTCCCCCTGCTTGTGTTCCCTCTCTCGCTGTGTCTCTCTCTGTCAAATAAATAAAATCTTTAAAAAAATAAAATGTGAAAAAATTCACATATATAACCATATATTAAAAAAAAAAAAAAGAGTACTGGTTCTGAAACCTGACCACATGGGCTCAAATCTCTTTTCAGTCCCTTACTTTGCTATATGTTCTTAGATAAGTTTCCTAACTTTTCTGTGACTGTTTCATTTGTAAATGGTGTAATAAAGGCTGGATATCTCACAGGTGTTGTAAGGGTTAAATGAAATGATATATGTAAAGGGCTGAGAACAAATCTGGCATAGAGTGAACACACACACTGGCCAATAATTCTAGTGCTGTTGCTGCTACTACTACAACCAAGGTGGATGAACAGTGGATGGTAGTAATTTCAGAGACATCATTTTGGGGAGAAGCATGAAAATGACTTGAATGTTTTTGGGGTTCATGTAATATTTAATTCAATTATGTGATTACAACACCAAGTGTAAGTGGCATAAACAGATTGGAAACAGACAGCGCTGACTATTCTTGCTAAGCCCATGACTCTTGTGGAGAAGTAGAAGTTCAAAGGCATCCTTAAGAGTAGGTTACCAACACTTGAGGTGCCATGGGTATTGTTGGGTATGGCAGGCAGGTCTGGGGCATTTTACCTGGAAACTGTGAGAACAGGAAATAGGAAGGGACCAGCCGGAGCGGGAGAATGACAGGAGTTTATTTGTAAGAATGCCTGAATGTGAAAGAGAAGGTGGACTGAAAACCTTAAGAGACCAAGGATTCTGGAGAAAGGGCAATGGAGTAAGAACACAGGGAGAGATGAGATGAGGGGAAGGAACACCTGGATAAAGGAGGTGGGGTGCATGGAGGATGAAGGGTCATCAAGAAGGCTAAAGCTCTCAGAGAAATGTCTCCAGCTGCTTGCAAAGCTCCAAGGCTTTTGAGAGCTGGACTCTGAACAAAATCCCAAAGGTGCCAGCCTCCCATAGTACCTCTTTTGCTGAATGTATACTTACCCTGACAGTGGCAGCCTGAGCATGCTGCCTCACAAATCCATGGTGCTTCTTCCTGCTCCAGCTTGAGGATCACATATGGTTTAGTGCCTTCATAACCTGTTCCAGGGAAATGATCCAGGCCTTGGGCTGAGCTCCTTGGTCTTCAGGGCCACTCAGGCAGCATTAAAGGCTGCACAACAGACATTGTACTTGGGAGAAGACTGTACACACACCTTGTCCAGAACCAAAAGGAATTAGTAACCCAAGACCACTGAACCTCAAGCCAAATTCACTGAGGCAGCACAGTGTAAGAGTCAGGAATGCAAAATGTGCAGCCAGACTGCTGGGGTTCAAATCCTACTCTTGGCTCTATATGTACTAGTTGAGTGACACTGGGCAAGTTACTTCACCCATCTGCCGCTGTTTCCTAATGTGTAAAATAGTGGTACTAATAGTACCTATCTCATAAGGGTCTTAGGAGAATTAAATAAGTTAATACTTTAAAAGTGGCTGAAATAGTGTCTGGCGCATAGGAAGTATTTCATACTTCTGAGGCTCTAGGTACCTCAGTTACTTTTAGCAACTGAAAAAGGAAAGGCGGTCATTCACGCATAATCTAGATTGTATGGTGGAGCTGTTCTTACCCACTGAGACAAGGTTGCTGTAGGTCTCCAGCATCACATCCCGGTACAGTGCCCTCTGAGCAGGATTCAGCCTGTGCCACTCCTCTTGAGTGAAGCCTACTACCACGTCTTTGAAGGACACAGGTCTCTGCTGAGGATGAAATGGCATTGAGTCATGTGGGAAAATGCAGCCAGGGGTGGATGGTATGGAGTTTTTATGTTCCTAGGTTAGAGCTTATCATAATTTATCTATCTAGGATGCTTTTAGATTCCTGGCTTTGGGTTATGTATGGTAGGGAAAATAACAATCACATTGGAACCCGCTGTCATATACTTTGAGTCAACATGTATTGACTGAAGACGACCTGCTTTGTGTAACCCAGTGCTGACTGCTGGAGACATAGTCATGGATGGTTCCTGACCTTAAGGAGCTCACAGCCTGGCAGAAAGCAATATGTAAAGCCATCCAGGTGAAAGTATATGAGGTATGGTGGCAGGACATCTAGGTTACAGAAAAGTGTGAATGGTCCATTAAATGTTTCAAGGTCTAGCAAGGCTTCAGAGCTAGGGGATATGTGGAGCTGAGTCTTCTCTGCAGAAAGATGGAGAAACTGCAATCCTTGCAGACAGAGCAGCATGAACACAGGCATGGGGATAGAACAGTGACTTTAAGGGCTGTGAGGCTCTCAGTATCAGGAGGAGTATAGAGGGGCATATGAGTGATGAGACGATGGACTTTAAGACAATGGAAAATCTATCAAGGGAGAGGTATGCGTAGAAAGCACATTCTATTAGGCATGTGAGTGAGTTTCTTGTATCCCATGTCAAGTGGTACAGTGGTACAGTGGTAACTCTAAGCAGACTGAAAAGTTAAGAATATATCTTGTATCCCTAGAGGAACCACTAAAATCATAGTGCAAAGAGGTGTATTGAAGTAAATGAAGTAAATGAATTCCAAAAAATATTCATTTAATTCACACAAACACACACATAAGAGAAGAGAAGAAATAGAGGAACAAAAGCACATGGGACAAATAAAAAACCAAATACTAAAAAGATACAAATCCAACCATACCAATAATTATACTTATATTCAATGATAGTAAATTATAATATAAATTAATATATGACTGAACACTCCAAAAGGCAGAGATTGTTAGGCTGGATTAAAAAAGCAATGCTGGGATGCGTGCATGGTTCAGTTGGTTAAGTATCTGCCTTCAGCTCAGGTCATGATCCCAGGGTCCTATGATCAAGCCCCGCATCGGGCTCCCTGCTCAGCGGGGAGCCTGCTTCTCCCTTTCCCTCTGCCACTCCCCCTGCCTGTGCTCTCCTGCTCTCTCTCTGTGAAATAAATAAATAAAATATTTAAAAAAATAAAATAAAAAAGCAGTGCTGCCTATAAGAGATACAAAACTCACAGATAATTTGCAAGTGAATGGATACAAAGAGAAATGTGGTGGGTGACCTGGAGGGAAGTGAAAGCAAAAACTGTAATAATGTAGGTAGAAGATGGTGTTCACAAGTGGGACAGTACAAGTGAGACAGAGAAGGACCATTGTAAAGAAGAGCAGAACCTGCACCTTAACTGGTTGTGGGGGGTGAAAGAGGGGTAAGGGTAACACCCAAGTATCTCAAAGCCAACTGGGTGATGGTGAATCAGACATGAGAAAAACAGCAGAAACAAAGAGGATGTGTTGTTAGACATGTCTGGGGACACATGGGTGGAGACACTTAGTATGCAGCAGGATGAATATATGAATCTTGTATCAGAAGCAAGATCAGGAAGGGAGCTAAAGCTCTGGAAGCAGCAGCAGAGAAGTGGTAGCTAAAGTTGTCAGTGTGGGATCTCCCTGCAAGGAGACAGGATGAGCAAAGCATCCAGGCCAAAGCCCCAAGGGACCCTAATAGATTTCAGCTGGAGACCCAAGAGAAGGACTTACAAGTACTAACCTAAGAGGGCACCTGTGATATTGTGATATATTAAGAAATATATATTTGGTTTTCCTTCCCGGTTCCTGGAACAGAGCTTCTTAAACCCTTGTAACTTCCTGAGTAACAGGGGTAATAGGAGTGTCTTTTGTTATTTCTAACAAGCCTCAGTCAACAATACACAAGTTTATGCCAATGACATGGAGGAAGGGGGCTAGCTGCCAGAGGAACTAACCATATGATTAGAGGGCTGGAACTTTCAGCCCCCTTTTCTACCCTGCGCAACTTCTAGGTCAGGGTGGGGGTGGATGGGTGGTACCAGAGATTGAGCTAATTACCAATCAATGATTTAATCAATGATGCCTACATGATGGAAATCTCATGAAAACCCTGAAGAGCTTTTACGTTAGTGAACACATCTGGGAAGATGCACACCCCAAACTACGGACAGAAGATCATGTGCTCAGGACCATTCTGTACCTTGTTATCTGGCTTTTCATTTGTATCCTTTATAATAAACCCATAATAGTAAGTAAAGTATCTTCCAGATCTGTGAATCACTATAGCAAATTATCAAAACTGAAGAGGGAGTCATAGGAACCCCTGACTTATAGCTAGTTGGTCAGAAGTTCAGGTGACAACCTGAGATTTGTAATTAGCATCTGAAGAGGGGGGCAGTCTTGTGAGACTGAGTCCCTAACTTGTAGGGTCTATGCTAAATCCAAGTTGAACTAAGTTGTAGGACACCCAGTTGGTGTCCACTGGAGAACTGGGAGAATTGTTTGGTGTAGGGAAAAAACTCCCCTATTCCTGTGAGTAGAGGAAACAGTACCTATGATATATCTTCAAGTGACTGTAAAGAATTGAACCTTCCCCAAAGAGAGGTCTGATCTTTGCACTCAGCTCCTGGGAGTTAATCTCTAAGCCCCTGCAATGTTCTGTTTGATAAGACCGTCTTTGTTTACCTGGAGGCCTTGGGCCACGTGAGATAGTCTTAACGATGTGATTTCTGGTGGGGGCTTTGGGTCACAGGCATCAGCTTAACCTCAGGAGGAGGCTGTACATCTCTTTAAAAAATGTGGGGTCCTACAGTGGCACCTGAGCAGTAGCCCAAGCAGATGGACCTGAAGGTAGGACCTGGCACAGGAGACCCTAGACCCACACAAAGGCCATGTACATAGGAGGTACCAACCAGATATCCTCTCTGATGTCAGAATAACATACCATGGTAGTAGGAGAACAGCAATCAGTCTTTTACCACAGAGCATGGAGCCTGGCTCAGTTGACAGGCCTGGGTCGGTATTTCCCAAACAGAGCTAACTGGAGTGGGATGGGATGGGATGGGATGGGATAGAACAGAGCAAAACAGAAAAGATGTAATCTGACGCCCATAAAGGCAGGTCATTGTCACCAAACATAGGGATGAAGGGGAAAGAGATGGAAGAAACATTAAGGTTGTAAAATTACCATCACTTAGTGACTGAGTGTGAGAATGGGAAGGCAGGGAGAAGTCAAGGATATGGTCCTGGCTTGTCCAGTGGGATGGTACCATCTCCTGAGATGGGAAACTGTGGCACAAAGAGGTTCAGAGACTTGTGCAAGGTCATACAGACGATAAGGCCCGGGATTCAAACTCAGCAGTCTGGCTCCAAGTCTGTGCTCTCACTCAGTATATGCTGTTGCCTTCTGCACAGAAGGGGGCAAACGGTACAGTCTACTTTAGCAGAACAATCAGAAAGCATCTTCTGATTTCAGCCTCAGAAAAGTCACCTGGGCCCTTAGCCAGAAAAGCTTTAGTCAAGTGGGGAGAGAGGATGCTGGACTCAAGAAAGAATAAGAAACAGAATATGGAAACATCAAGAGCAGGAAGTCACTACAAGAGATGGAGGAGGCCAGGGGAGAAAGGAAAGGACTTTGTGGTTTGGAAGTGGCGATGGTTTCTAGGGTTGGAGGCACTGACAATGGTTGTAGGGACAAGGGAAAAGGTCTGGGAAAGGGGAGAAGATGGGTCTCCAGAAAGAGATGTCCCTCCTGGAGGGAGGCCTCCAAAGAGGTGGAAATGTAGGAACTCAGGGGCTGAGGGGGGAGTCCTGTCAGGACGCAGGGAACCTCACCATCATAAGATGGCGAGGAAAGTAGGGGGAGCTGGGAACTCTTCACACCAAGACTTGGTGGGGACTAAGATGTTCACTGTTTGCTGCCAAACTAGTAAAGACAGTTAAGGGAATGACAGTAATTTAAATAATGGACAGCTCATCTGTTCCTCAGTCTAGATCAAGGACACAGATACCCTGGACCAAAATCAGGACTTCCATAAATGGGGAGGAAACTTCCTGCCTGCTCCCTTTGAAAATAAATATTTGTATTTTCACTTTCCTCTAACTGAACTTTAGCACTTTATTCCATTACACATGTGGCTGCAAAGCACAGAGGAGTTAAAACATCCTGCAACTCTGACACAGATAGAAAACATTAACACTTCATTGGGAAACTAAGTCGTGATGCTTCTGGTCACCTCGAAATCCAGGAGTTCTGTGGGGCTAATACTCAATTCCAACGGAAGAGCTGAACCACTGTAAAAAATATGCTTCTACATTGGTTAGTTATTGTTAAGAATTTTGTCCTGTCAGTGCTTCTCACACTTACAAGAGCATAAGGATCCCCGAGAGCTTGTTAAACATAGATTCCCAGGCTCCACTCTCAAATAACTTGATTCAAGCAGGTCTGGGGTGGGGCCTGCCATTCTGTATGTCTAACAAGCTCCTTGGAGAAGCCCATGTCTTGGGACCACATGGTTAGCAGCAGTGTTGCTCTACCTCAGCCATAAGAAGGCCCCTCAGGGAAATGTCTTTAGAAAGTGCCTTGAAAAGCTAGTTTTCTCTTAATAAACAGCAAGCTTCTATCCTATGGCCAGTGCAAATCATGGGCTGTCTTGTATTTGCCTTTTTGCTGGGCCACCAGGAAGACCACAGTTAATGACCCTTGTTGGACTGTTTTGTATATCTGTATATAATGATGAAGGTTCCTTGCATCATTCCTTGTAATATCAAATTTGGAAATTACCTGAATGTCATAAAATGGGGGGCTAGTTAAATCATCCATATTCCATGTAGGATGGAGCATTATGTACCTTGTTTAAAAAAAATGGTGTGGGGGCGCCTGGGTGGCTCAGTCGTTAATCATCTGCCTTCAGCTCGGGTCATGATCCCAGGGTCCTGGGATCGAGCCCCACATCAGGCTCCCCGCTCTGCGGGAAGCCTGCTTCTCCCTCTCCCACTCCCCCTGCTTGTGTTCCCTCTCTTGCTATGTCTCTGTCAAATAAATAAATAAAATCTACAAAAAAAAAAAAGGTGTGGTCCCAAGTACTAATATGTACAATCTCTAAGATATTTTATTTGGGAAAAAAGGGGGTAGAGTAGTATGTATAATAAGGGTCTTGCCATTGTATTTATGTGTAGACAGAAGCTGTGATGTTCCACCCAAATCCCCCTGAAGGACTGAGGTATTCTCCCAGCTGTTAGAAGGCTGGCTACTGCAGGCTTGAGACCTTTTGCAAAGTGCCCTTGGTCAAAGGGAGCTACTCATGAAAACTTATGTCCCCTCCCTGGGGCAGCCTACAACCAGTGACTGGTTGATTTCAGAACATAAAGGCCTCCTTCCCTCCATTCAAGACAACAGCAAGGGCCATCCCAGCTCCAAAGCATCTTGTAAGGTCAGCTGATGCCTGTTCAAATCCCTCTGCCTAATCCTGCTTCCTTTGCTTCTTATAAGTGTTCTAAGAGTCTACCTAGTAAACCTCATGTGTGCAAACCTCCCACCTCCAAGTCTGTTTTCTGAGAACCCAGCCTGTGATAAAGTATACATGCTTGAAATGCCCATATTTTTTCTAGAACAGTTTCCCAAGAAGGGAAACTCGGCTACTTTATGTCACACTTACCTGGTACTCAATCATTTTCTGCTGTTCTTGGAAAAAGATTTGAGTCCTGTGAAGACAGAGATTGGGGGGAAGAGGATGGAGAAAGAGAGAACAGAGCTGTGAGGGACCAGGCCCGTCTCAGAACTTGCAAAGTCCCTACATAAATCTTGTACAAAAATCCATGCTTGAAATCACTGGGGTAAAAGAAAAAAAAAATGGTGCCATTCAATTCAGAATGTGAATGCATAAAACAGACCTCCCAGGAAGTAAAAGCTGCTACCAAGTAAGAAGTAAAAATTTATTAAAAACCAAAATCTTTAAAACTTAAATAACTGTCCCCATGGGAGATGGAGCCAAATTCATGCTGAGTGGGATCACCCCTGCAGAACAATTCATTTTCTCTTAAAGGCAAAAAAGGCTTGGGTTTTGCCTCTTATTTACTTTTAAAGTTGCACTTGTTCACCTACCGGTGTTTATGAAGTCCTATATTTGGGATGCTTTTTCTATCATAATATTACCATTGAAAAAAGTATATACTGTAACTTATTACAAAGAACTCAAAGCAAAATAAAATAACTGGATAACATCAGTTAAAACTAATGGTTACTTACACTGTGGTAGGAATGATTACTGAAAGGCTACATCTGGTTATTCATCCAGTGTATTATTAAGTATTGTTAAAAAGTATTTTTCAACAGATGAGAACAAACTACTGTTATTTTTAATTAAGATGTTTAATTAAAGAGATAACTATGTGGCTTAAATTATAAAAGAAAAAGGGTAAATCATAGATTAAGAATGTAAATATTTTGACATACTTGAATGTTTAATGGTAAAATCATTAATGGGATAACTCATGGTTTTAAAACTTCTATCTTTTGTGGCTGTATCACTGTAATTGGAAAAACCTGCTAGTGCCCAGATTCTGATCTCTTCCACTGGTTTCACTAAAAAGGAACTCGAGCTCCTTGGAAAATGGCTGAGTCCACACCTGGAGCAAAGATCACAAGAAGCACCTCTGTAATCCTGAGTCCAGAAAGCAAAGACACTTCTTCAGGGATAGGTGCTGGCAAGGGGGCAGAGGAACCAGCCTCAAGGGATCCAACCATTTGAGGAGGAGTGGTAAGAGCAAACCGGTCATATCTACCAAAGCTAAACATGAATACTTCATGGGCTAGGAATTCCGTATGAATGCATATGTTCACAAACTTTTAGTCTACAAAAACTATGAATTTGTAGTGAAATTCAAAAATCAAAATATTAACTTTTTTCTCTTAAAATAACAGATACTGTAATTAAATAGGACTACTAAAACATGGAGGCTTCTAATTTCTAAAACATCCATACATTAGGAAATGTGGAACTAAACTGGTACAAACAACTAATAAAGAATGTTTAGGTTTTTCACTCACAGAAGTGAGAAACCTTATAAAGAGGTCTGAAAATACTGTGCCAATAATCGACAGCCTGGAATTAAAAATCGACATTCAGGAGTGACAAGCTCTCACGCATAGCTGATGGGATTGTCATTTAGTTCAAGCATAAGGGAAACTGGCCATGTCTACTAAAAGTTTCCAGGTAGTTTAGTGATTAGCAGAGGACACCGGATTCAAGGGGAGAAAATTCTTTCAAAATGAATACATCCTTCAGGGCGCCTGGGTGGCTGTCGTTAAGCATCTGCCTTTGGTTCGGGTCATGATCCCGGGGTCCTGGAATCGAGCCCTGCTTCAGGCTCCCTGTTCTGCGGGAAGCCTGCTTCTCCCTCTCCCACTCCCACTGCTTGTGTTCCCTCCCTCTCTGTGTCTCTCTCTGTCAAATAAATATATAAATAAATAAATCTTTAAAAAAAAATACATTCTTCTAGCTTTGTTTTACAGAAGTCTTTTCTCACTAATCTATTGACAAATCATCTTTTAAAAAAGGAAATGATTCTAAAGTGCTGGAAAGATTAAGAAAAAAAAGAAAAAAGTGCTGGAAATATTCTCTCATGATCTGGGTGGTGAGTACATGAGGATACACATACGGAAACATTTGTAACACTATAGTGCTAAATGAGTTAATGATTTACTCTTCTCAGTGGACAATAAACATCCATTATCTTTTAATTGTATGAAAATGCTTTGAAATATTGTACAGGTCAGAAAGCAGTTAGTGTAAAACAGGCATTTAGCTATCCGGACTGAGCAGTGAGCTTATTATACCTTTTAAAAGATTTTTTTTTTTTTACCGAGGTATAATTTACATATAATAAATGAATCCAGTTTAATTGCATAGTTCGATGAGTTTTGACAAATGTACTCATTCACCCACATAACTCCCACACAATCAGGATATGGAACATTTCCAGGAACATCCTGTTCACAAGATATAATAATGAATTTGTCTTAATGGTGTTAAGATTAACTACTTAGATTCCTGTCTCTTCTATAGGAGAAATAAAAAAAAAGTGATTTCCTTGAATGTTAAATAAAATACAGACACTTCTTTGCTTAACTAATACATTAATCAAGTTATACTAGTAAGTCAAAAAAGTACTTAAAAAAAAGTAGGTCAGAAACAGAGAAAAAAAGAAGGTCAGAAACAGAGAACCCTAACCTATGTGATAGCTATGACTAGGCACTGCTTGGGAGGGGTGGAGGAAGGCTTTGGGGTGCTGGAAATGTTCTCTATTATGATCTGGGTGGTGGGTACATGAGTGTGCACATATGGAACAATTCATTAAGCTACACGCTGTTCTCTATGCACGTTACACCTCAAGTTAAAAAAAAAATCCCCACAATCCCATTATTTAAAAAATACATGTGTAGAAAAGCTTTGGGTATGAAATACAATAAACTGTTATTAGTGCTTCGATTTGGGTTGACACACACACACACACACACACACACACACACACACTTCATTATTTATGTATCACAGTTTCACTGCCTTTTTTCATCATGAGGGAAGCCACAGGAGGGTTTTAAAAGGGGGAGTGGGGTTCTCTGAGAGAACTGAACTGTCCATCAGGGACTGAGCTGGAAGGAAAGGCCTGGAGCCCAGCAGGCTGGGGCAGTTAATCCAGCTTTGATAACTAGTCGATTCTCTAAAAGAGTACACCCCCTCCCTCATCCTCCTGGATTTAGCTACTCATTTTGGCCCGTTCTGTCCACGGCTGCAAAGTGCCAGCCGAGTGGTGGTGTGGCAAATGTGCTAGTGAGTGTGTGTCCGGAGGCCTGTGTTCTGGCCCTGGCTCTATGACCTGGGAAAGTCACTTCCTTCACCTTTAAATGAGATGGCAGCATCAGTGGGTGAGAAACCACTGGTAAGAGCTGGATGAAAAACAGGATATTTATATAGTATCTAAATATCCCCCCCAGATATTTATTAATTATAAAATGAAAAATTGTAACTCTGCCCTGGAGAAAACTGGCAGATATCACCTTAACCAAGTGATTAGTTAATATCACAAGTGATGGGACACAAGTCATGTGCCCCCTGATATGATGCACTATGATGGGCACAACATTCCTTCTGTGATATTCTGCCCAAAATGCATACTTGAATCTAATCATGAAGAAACATCAGACAAAAATCATGTTGAGTGGCAGTAATACAAAATAACTGGCTTATACTCTTCAAAAATGTTGACTTCATCAAAGACAAAAAGACTGAGGAACTGATTCCCATTAAAGGAGACTATAAATGGGTATGTCAACTAAAGGTAGTCTGTGATCCTGAACTGGATTCTGGAATGAAAAAAGAAATGTTATTATGAAAAAGCATTATTGGTTCACATCTGAATAAGGACTATGGATTAGATAATGGTATTAAATTACTGTGTTAAATGCCTGATTTTGAAAACTGCACTACGGTTATATAGGAAAATGCTCTCATTCTTAGGAAATGCACACTGAAGTATTTTGGGGTAAAAGAGCAGCAGGTCTGTAACTTATTCTCAAATACTTGAAAAGGCCAAAATTAATATATATTTATAATATAACACATATATACAGAGACAAAGACAGCACGAGAGTGTAAGCATTTATCTGGGTGAGTGTAGATGAAGGATATATAAAAACTGACAGTAATATCCCTGCAAATTTTTCAAATAATGTTTAATTAAAAAAAAATCTATAGCTATAGTAGGTCTGCTGCCACCATCACTCTGAGAATCCAGGGACTTTTCTGCCCCTTAGTCAGGATGGAGTGAAGTCTCCATATTCCCAGAGGCCAGGTGAGATGGCAAAAATGACAAGGCTGCAACTTCGAATCCAGAAACTGGTGGTAAGAGTAAGGAAGTGGGCTGGTTATATCACATGCTACAAGATGGCAGAATGTACTGTGTTGGACCGATGTCTCCTTCCCTTGAGAAAACATACCTCTCACTTGGCCTTGCCTGCTTCCCCCTTCACTTCTGTCTCTCTGAATCTTGGGACCCAACCCTTCCCCTACCATGGAGGGTCCCTGGAAGGAGCGACACCAAGTTGAGTCTTGCTCAGCTTCTGGCTCAGGAATGATGCTATTTCCTGTTACTTAGAGGAGTCTTTGCTCTGGCAAGAGGTCTTGGAACCTAGGTGCTTCCTTCAGAAGAGATTCTTGTCCCAAGTTCCCCCTCTCCAAATCCAGAGGGTCTTCACCCTGGCCTGCTTGTCCCTCACAGCTCCATCTCTCCACAGTAACTCACCCTCAGCTGCAGCCCCAGGCAGGGCCTTCTGTAGACTTGACCAAGGTCCTGGGAAGCCCTGCTGTCAGCGAGGTGGTGGGACCCACAGGTATACAGGGTACTCAGGTAACCTGAAGATAAACAGACCCCATGATAAGAGTCATCCAACAGTCCCTCCCCAAATACCCTCTGAGGCCCAAGAGGAAGAAGCCTGCAGAGTCCTGTGTAGGAGACAGAGCTGAGTGATGGCTTGCTTTGGGTTTGGGGCAGGGGTATCTTCTGGAAGGACTGTGAGCCTCAGAATCACTCAGAGATAAGTTTGAACCAAGCAATTTCTCTAACCAACTGAGGGGAATCTAGGCCAAACAATTTACCTCCCTGGGGTTGTTTCCTTATCTGTGAAAACAGGAATGATAAATGATAAAAATAATTTTAAAAAGCCCATTTCTAGAGGCTTTCTGTAAGTTACCTCATTTAATACATATTCAGATAAGGTTGAAAGGGGCTGAATTATGAATCAACACCTGCTTACCCAGATAACTCAGGTTGCATGTGAGCGACAGAGGCTTCTCTGCCCCAGAATGAATCTACCAGATGTTCTAGGTTTCCTGAGAAAGACTCCTTTCAGAATATCCTATATTTGCTGAGCCATTGTGTCTTAGCCTCAGGGCAGGCAGCTCATACAAAGACTCTTTCAAGCTGCCTAATTCAGGTCTCTGCAGTCAAAAGTCAGTCTCTAAAAAGCTAATTAGAGATTTTGACAGGGAGCTCTGAGATTCCCCTCTGAATATCTACAAAGAAGAGCCATCCTCAACTCGTTAACTTCCTTAACAGGACCCTTATTCCAAGTCCACTCCAAACCCACAGGGTCCAATTCACTGTGCATATTTTCGGCTTCTAGAGAGACTAGCAGAAAACAGGCAATCTCAAATGGCCAAGCCAGGGCTACAGGTCAGAATTTTGTTCTGGTGTTCGATTTTAGAGTCTCAGACAAAACTTCCCCATGGGATGAATGTTTTGCCCTCAGATTATTCCTATGATTCCATTTAATTCAAGTTCAAAAATGGACAAAATTAGTCCATTATATTAGACCCAGAGGTAGAAGTGAGTACTGATTGATAAAGAAGGCTTCAGGGTGCTAGAGATGATGTATATCTTTTTTTTTTTTAAAGATTTTATTTATTTATTTGACAGAGACACAGCGAGAGAGGGAATACAAGCAGGGGGAGTGGGAGAGGGAGAAGCAGGCCCCCCTGCCGAGCAGGGAGCCTGATGCAGGGCTCGATCCCAGGACCCCGGGACCATGACCCGAGCCGAAGGCAGACGCCCAACCAACTGAGCCACCCAGGCGCCCCGGTGTCTATCTTAATCTTGGTTGTATTTACATGATTTTCCACAACGTAGAAATTCACAGAGCTGTACACTTAAGATAAGCATACTTGACTGTATGTATGTTATACCTCAGTTTTTAAAAAAGAATATTTAATGACCTGGAAAAATGTTTGTTGTACAAATAAAATGAAATAATCTGGATGCAAACTTAAAAAACTTTCATGCACAGCCACATGTCTCCCTCTTCCTACCCCAGGTATGAATGTTCCATCTATAAGAGTTCAAAAACAGGCAAAATTAATCAGTGATGTTAGAAGCTGGGAGAATGGTTCCCCCTGGCAGGGTAGTAACAGGGAAGGCATATCATGGAGGCTTCCAGGGTGCTACAATGTTCTGTTTTCTGATCTGAGTACATTACCCAAGGGTGTTCCTTTTGTGACAATTCACTGAGCTGCATATTTATGTATATCTCTGTATGTATCTTATATCTCAGTGAAAGGCTAATGTTAAAAATTTTAAAAAGAAAAATTACTTGTTCCCAAACCTGGCACTGAACACACCATAGGTGACGAAGGAAAACAGCCACGAGTAAAAGAAAATGCCCTTAACTCCTACCTCATCCAAGCTCATGACTTCTGCACCAAAGCAACCACATGTTTTTGATTCTGTGCAACTGAAAACAGAGGCTATCTGCTCTAAAAACTAAAGCTTGATGTGTATGGCTTCTGAAAGGTATTTACCTGCCTTACCTCTCAGCTTCCTTTGTTTCAGAAGATGTTATAGTTACTGTGCTTTGGGGACTACATAAGGATCAAATATAATATTTTAAAACAACAAAATATTGTTTTGGCATTTCACCCTTTCATTAAGCTAATGGTCAAAATCTTATTTCCGTTTTATTTGTAATCTTGTCTCAGCCCATCTTAATTACTAGTAGTTTGACTTTAATTTCAGTGAAGAGCAGTTTCTAAAAGTAGCTTTAAGTTTTGTTTCTGTGGTTTTATCTTTATTGAATTATTCTACCAGGATATTACAAGGAACAGATTCAAGGAGGTCAAACGTGTCATGCCTAAAAAAATACAAAACAAGGCAAAAAGATTCTTAGAACACAGTAACTTCCACATCTAGTTTCTTTTCTTTAAATAATTTATTTTTCTTTTTTTCCCCAGCCATATTGAAGTATGTGACATACCTTACTGAGGTATGTGACATATAAAATTTAAGGTGTACAATACCATGATTTGATATATATATATATTTCAAAATAATTACCACAATAGGGTTAGTTAACACTTCCATTACCTCACACAATTACTTTTTGTATGAGTGTGGTGAGAACATTATTTTTAAGTTAAAAGATAAAAGTATTTTCCAAACAACCTCAAAGTGTTCCTTTGACCAAATCTTTTACAATTATCAGTTTAGATACTTACTCAGTAAGTTCTTTGTTTTCTAACCACAGGCAAAGTCACATCCATCCTAGCTGCCATGGGGTCAGACTAGATTTCCAGAAACCAGACTCACCCTTGGGATGTTGTCACAGATGGATACATCATTACCGTTGCCAGAAAGGGCCTTAAAAGAAACATTAAAAAGAAATAATGCACTAAATCCTCGGCAAAAGCAATAGAAGCCACCTTTTTAATAACCTGGTACTTCAGGTAAGTTTAACACTTGGGTCTTTTCAAAGCACTTTCATTAATGTGGGGAACAATTAAAGGGGAAGAAGGTTTCAAAGAGTTTTGATGTGGGCTTTTGCAGAGGGACTAGACTGAACTGAACTGACTGTTCCATCAGCTGGAGAGTGTTACAAGGGTGAAGTGTGCTCCCATCATGCAGGGTTGCAGCCTCAAATCCTTAACTCTCCATCCCCAACCTCTAAATTTCACAATCCTTCTCATCACCCATTAAGCTTCCTACTCATGGACATATATAGTGCCCCAATCTACAACAAACGTTCTTGTAGTCACTGATATCCCTGTATTTCCAAACATGACCATCAAAGACTGCTAGTCAGTGACTACAAGGCTCACTGATACGTTCTGACTGCCCAACAGTGAATTACATAGATCCCTAATCACGAACCCACACTGATCTCCAATGATATCCCAATGAGTGACTATCAATCGCTGACTCCCACAGTCCCACCTCCCCCCACAATTACTGACAGTCCCAATCACTGACCCCCATTGATCCCTGTGTTCACCATTCCCTGATCTACAGAAGTCCAATTACTAATACCCTCAGATTGCTCCTCCCAACCATGATCTAAAGGAAGTCTCAATCACCGATGGCCTAAAGCATTTCTCTAAACACTGGTCCCCATTAACCCCTCCCATCACTTAACCTCAAAGTTTCCACAATCATCACTTCCAGGTACCCAAACAGAACTTAGAACCTCCAATCACTGACCCTCTCAGGCTTCCAACATTGAGCTCTAATGCTGCTCAAATCAGTGTTTGTGAAGCACCCCACTTGGCACCAGACCTCTGAAGACCACTGTGAACTGATCACCACTCACTCTGCCAATCAAGAAATCGAGAACCCTCATTTATTGATTCCCAAATACTCCCAATCCATCTTCACAGACACTGCCACCGACTCCCACAAACCTCCACAGACCCCCCCACGAGGCTCCCACGTCCAATCACTTAACCCCTTCAGTACCCTCGTCTCTGACCCTTACAGGCACCCATGACTGACCCAGTCGGGCCACCGTAGTCGTCCGATCACTATCCTACAGAGGTCTTTAATCTTGACTGTTTCTCACACTGACCTTTCCCATTTTTCCTGGATCCGCGCCCATAACCCGAAATTGATCGGTGGACCACGGCGCCTCGTCGCAGTATAATCGCTTCCCATCCCAACTGGCCAGTGCGCAGACTCAGTCGCGACTTTGAGGCTGTCGGCCGCCACCTGGCAACCTTCCAACGCGCAGGATTCTGGGTTTCTGAACTTTAACGGGAGGTATAATGGCTGCGCCCTCTCGACATCTCGTTGGGGGTGGCCATGTTTAAATCTGAGCCGTACAGCGGTGATTAGGCCCTTTGTTAGACCAGAGGGTTAAGCTCTTTTAGGGCTGGGAGAAGCAAGTGCTCCTGGGTCCGTAAACACTGACGTCCCTGCTGCTTTTAACTTCTCAGGAGCCCAAACCACCTGTGTTCAATATGGAGGCACCCTGACCTCCAAACTAAACTTTCTTTGTCTCCAGCAGCGCAGGCGCTGAGGTAAGATGGCCACGTACATTTATACAGTTTATGTGCAGTGGGGGGGGGGCCATCTCATAGCAGGAGCTCCCCAAAGCAAGGTGAAACTTTTCCTGGAACAGCTGGAGAACCCCGGAGAGACGCTCTTCCCTTGGGGAGCATGAGGCCACCAGAAGAAGGGGTGAGAACTCCGGAGAGGGCGGAGCCATGGCTTCCTACGGCGAGTACGAAGTTATTAGCTGTTATTGAAAAGAAAATTTTTGAAAGCAGGGACTGCTATTTTTTTTTAAAGATTTTATTTATTTATTTGACAGTACGAAAGAGCACAAGCAGGGGGAACAGTAGAGGGAGAGGGAGAAGCGGGCTCCCTGGGGCTGGATCCTAGGACGCTGGGATCGTGACCTGGGCCCAAGGCATAAGCTTAACCCTGTGAATCACCCCGCAACTATTTTAAATAAATGATAATTAAGAGTTTTAGCGCTCTATGTTGTTGATGCTGATTTGAGAGATTCAACATGAAATTTAAAAAATTAAGAGAGACATAATTCCCTGTTCTGTGTTAAGGCTGGGGCAGGTGTACAGGGACTTTGTCTTAAGTAGTATTACAAAATGAAATTCATCCGGGTAAATTTGAATATCTAGTTGGCTTTATTAAACAATTCATGAATCAGGCAACATCCTATCTAGCAAGTCAAAAGGAATGCCTCCTCGGGGTTGTACAAAATGGAAGGTTTTTATAGGAGGAAGGGGTGAGGAATGGCAAGAAAGTTATTAGCAAAAGAAAAGATTGTTCCAGGCAAGGTCACCTTCCCTTAGGTGGAAGAGCAGGTGTCTTATTAGGCGGATAACTGACCCATATGGGTCACCAAGTTTTTTTACTGAACACAAAGGGTTCCTGGCTTGGGGTGCATCAGCCAAAAGATTAGCCCATGTCTTTTGGTTTGAGCAAATGGTTTTTACTACTTGCAGCTAGTAAGGAAATAGTCCACAAAGTTCTGTCTCTAATACAAATTGCAGGACCAAGTCATACTGCCAGCTGGCAACCTTTTCGTGGGTTTATTCTTGCAATTAGGAAGTGGTCACAGGAACTTAGTAAAACCTTTGTAATCATTTAAGCATGACTTAACAGAGGTTTGCTTAACTCTGCAATTTCCCCAGGAACATTTATGATTTTCTTTGTTCCCAGACATCTGCTTGGTTGAGTGACTTTGGTGGGCTTCCAGGAACAGGGCAGTTCTCAAGGACTCCTGAAGCTGAACAACAAACACACTGGAAGAAACAAGATAGTTTATTTGTTTTAATTTCTCGCTGTGGTCCCTGATGACCTAATCCCTAATTAACATAATCTCATTTTGGGGGGATGGAGAAAGCCCCAAGTAACAGTTTGCCTCATTGGTGCTAATCAGAAAATTCCTGACTGACTGGTTAAGACTTATTTTTTTTTTTAGATTTTTTTTTAATTTAATTATTAGAGAGAGTACAAACAGGGGCAGCAGCAGAGGGCGAGGGAGAAGCAGGTTCCCTGCTGAGAGGGGAGCCTGATGTGGGGCTTGATCCCAGAATCCTGGGATCACCTCCTGAGCTGAAGGCAGATGCTTAACCTACTGAGCCACCCAGGCGCCCCAAGACTTACATTTCTAGGGGAGGTTGAAACTGCAGTTAGGTTAGGTATTATTAAGCCCTGGTTTGGTGGCTTGGTTAAGTGACACCAGTTTAGGCTTGTGGTTTTCTTTCTAAGAGTGGCTTGCCCCAGATGCTGACTGATGTAGGAAAGATGCTAGAGTTCGAAGCCAACAGCCAAGAAAGAATTCTTAGACATCTTTTGGTGCAAAACGGTGATTTTATTAAAGAAAAGGGACAGGACCCGTGGGCAGAAAGAGCGGCACTGGGGTCATGAGGAGTGGCCCATTATATACTTTCAAGCTGGGAGGGTGTTAGGGATAGCGTTAAGTCTCTAAGGAATTTTGGAAGCAAGGTCTCCAGGACCTTGGGGGGGCTAGCTATTGTTGGGAAAGGGTCATTTATTACTGTCTAATAAAACCTGAGTCATGAGGCCCGTCAGGTGTATATCAGTAGGTCATATGCTCGGGGATGATGGCCAACATATATCTTAAGGGGGGGTGGTAGAGATAAAGGAAGTTTCCAAAGGAATTTTTTATACATTAAAGTAGACTTACAGGGTCCTGGGGGTTGGGCTAAGATTGCCTTTTCCCTTAGCAAAGTGTCCACATGGAGGCAGCTGAGTTCCTAGAGGAAGGTTACTCTGCCTGTTTCAAGGACTTGTGAATGGCCTGTAAGTAGTGAGGAAATTTAATAATTTTTCTTTTGCCTTTGTTTCCCACATCACTGACCTGAGACAAGGATGTGAGTGTGGGCAATTTATTGGGCAGGTGGAAGATAGGCAAGTGACAATGGAGGAATGGAACCCAAGACAGAGTATCAATGAGGAGGTTGTCACTGTGAGCAATGGGGGCTCAGTCCAATGGGGAACTCTGGAAGATAGGGTAGATACAAATTGTCCTATTCAAGGGCTGCTGAAGCTGAGATATTTGTACATCCTCTCTTGTTCCTCACTGTTGGGTGCTATAGCAAGGACATTAAAGCACTTCTAGCCTGCCTCATAGGTAAGGTCTCAGGCAGAGTCTGTAGGAACTGTAGGCAGAGTTTCTGTTAGGCACCATTTACTTGTGTTCTATACTTTGCCTCTGAATAAGCCATAGAAGCCATGTTCCCACTTCAAGGGGTAAGCAAGAAAGTTAATCATTCTCTGAGTTTTGTCCTAGGCCCCAAACACCTGATAACATCCAAGGAGAGTCAGATCCCAAATATGTTCCAGGACATAGCGTCAAACAAACCTTGGCTGATGCTGGCATCAACACCCCCTATCTCTGGTGATTTACAGAATAACACCTTGTGTTCATCTGACACTTGCCTTTGATTGGACCCTACCCTGGATCCCTGAAGGAACAGGTACCCTAAACCCCTTTCCAATATAAACCCTTAATCCTAAGCGATGACGAGACTCATTCTCCTTTCCTTTCCGAGTCTCCCAGACACTCCATCTGCTGTTCTGTGTTTGTCACTCACACTATTCAGTAAACTCTGTTTTCACTTTCACCAGCTCTCATTTGATTACTATCCTGCACAAAGCCAAGGACCCTCCTGGCTGGTCCTGTGGGACCCTCCTCTGGGTCCTCAGACCCAGCCTGCCTGCATCATACTGACGACATTCATTTCATACCACCTAAAGCAGTGCTCTGCACATCATAGGCATTGGAACATTTCTAGGAATGGTTACCTTTCTTACGAAGGTTGCTTTTTAAAAAACCATAATTCCAATCGGTCATCGTACTAACTGATATAACAGCTGACCTCCAAAATGGCTACCAACGATTCCTACCTCCTGGTATTACACACCCTTGTGTAGTCCCTTACACACTGGACCCGGGCTGGTCTGTGAGGCTGATAAAATAAAGTAGAGGTGATGGTACATTACTGCTAAGATTAAGTTATAAATGATACTCAGCTTCTGTCTTCAAGGTGCACTCTCTCTCAAATAATTTACTCTTGGAGAAGTTAGTTGCCCTGTCAAGAGGACGCTGAGACAGCCTTTGTAGAGGCCCATGCAGTAAGGAACTAAGATCTGCCAACAGCCAGGGAGGAACTGATGCCTTCCCCTATCCAAGTGGGTCATCTTAGAAGCAGATCCTACAGCCCTGGTCAAACCTTGAGATGACTGTAGCCCATGCCAGTAGATTAAACTGCAACTGCATGAGAGACTCAGAACTCTAGCCACCAGTTCCCAGATCCTTGACTTTTCAGAAATTGTGTGAGATACTAAATGTTTGTTTTAAGCTGTTGAGTTTGGGAGTAATTTGTTATGCAGCAATAGGTAACATGCTGTGGTAAAAATGCTGTAACTGATGTCTTTGGATTTCTTTTTTATTTTTAACGATTTATTTATTTTTGAGAGAGAGGCGGGTAGGGAGAGGGGCAGAGGGAGAGGGAGAGAGAATCCCAAACAGGCTCCACACTGAGTGCAGAGTCCAACACAGGGCTTGAGCTCACAACCCCGAGATCATGACCTGAGCCTAAATCAAGAGTTAGATGCTCAACCACCTGAGCCACCCAGGCGCCCCTGATGTCTTTAGATTTCTTAAAGAAGTTCTTTTTTTTTTTTTTTTAAGATTTTATCTATTTATTTGAGAGAGAGAGAGAATGGGAGATAGAGAGCTTGAGAGGGAAGAGGGTCAGAGGGAGAAGCAGACTCCCCGCCAAGCAGGGAGCCCGATGTGGGACTCGATCCTGGGACTCCAGGATCACGACCTGAGCTGAAGGCAGTCGCTTAACCAACTGAGCCACCCAGCCGCCCTCTTAAAGAAGTTCTTAAACTTATGAGATTGTTCTTTCAAATCAGAGAGGGTTATTAGCATTTTCCTCTTGTCCTGCATGATGAAGCAATTATGGCTCCGCTAGAGCCAACTCAATGGAAAAAAGAATCTTGGAGTAAGATTGCAAAATTAGACACAAAACTATTTAATGTCCTACAGGGCAATCAAACCAAACCTTTAAGGTTATCTTTTCTGCAGGGAATCAAGTTGCATCTCTAATAGACAAATATATGAAATACATCAGTTGTCTGCAAGTTAGTATCTATCTCTACAGTCCAGATCCTAATTAGTAGTAAAAAGCCAATCAAATGTGCATTCCACTAGAGTAGAGGGATCTCAAACTGGTGCAGTTCTAATCCCCAGGGGACATTTGGCAATGTCTGGACACAATGATCCTTGGGGGTGGGGGTTGGGAGAGAATGGACAGAATGCCACTGGCACATGGTAGGTAGAAGCCAGGGATGCTTCCAACCATTCTATAATACAGAGGACAATCTTCCACAACAAAGAATTATCTGGCCCAAAATATAAATGGTGCTGAGTTTAGAAAACTCTTCTCAAGCATGGCTTATTAGACCTTGGGTGGACATTTAGACTATGCTCTAGTATGACTTTGAAGAGTCACACAGGATGACAGAGTAATGTTTCCTTATTTCCTAGTTTTTTATAACTTTTCTTAAGGCAAACTTGGCAAAATATTGATAACTTAAATCTGGATAATGAATACATGGTGATTGGTTAATCTTTTGCCTCTATTTTTGTGAATGTTTGCATTATTTCTATATTAAAAGGTAAAAAGAAAAAACTGTAATTCTTGTCTTTAGCTTATGATCGATCCATGTACCAGGGACCACAACTAAAGATCATGGTTAGACATAATGTGTAAGTCTAAACATGTTCCTCATTTGCAACTGGGCGCCTGTGCTCTGCCCATCTCCCAAGTCCAGTGATTCTCAATTCTAGCTACATGTTAAAATCATTTCCTTCCCCCACTCCAGTCTTTTAGTCTTTTGGAGAAAGCCCTGGACAATGCCCTCTTCTTAGCAGAAGTGGAGAGGATTTATTCTAGGGGTACTCTGGTCCTGCCAAGTTGGAACCCTCCCAGGATGTTTGAGACCCTTGCAGACAGGCTAGATGCCCTCCTGGGGCAGAGCCTTTTGCCCCATGGGGACTGGAAGGAGGAAGTCCAGGATACCTGGCAAGGAAAGCAGTGGTTCTTGTAGGATCAGTGCTTCCACAGTGAGCAGGGTTTAGACCAAGACTTCAGTGTGCCGAAGGTGGTGAAGGTGAGCATTTGCGGACCCAGGGGGTTTCAAACCCAGCTCTTTCCCTTTGGGAAAAAAATAAATTTCTTAACTATAAGTCTAGAAAATGAAAATAATGTAACACTAACTAAGTAAATCAGGCTTTAGCTGGAGGAAGTAATGGCTGCCAAGCGTGAGGCTCAAAAGAAAGGACACACAGCTTTAGAAGATCTTTAAATGAGGGGAGCCTCTGAATATGGCAACCCCGTCCCCTAGCTGGGGGCCTTGGAGAAGGAGGCAGTGTGTCATTGCATCAAAGATGTCCTGGGGACTAAGGCTGAGGCCATCTCGGACTGCAGTGCCTCACAGCCATCCCTTCCCTTCCCCTGCCTGTTGCAAGGACTGTTCTCTATCAGCTTCCCCTCTAGCCCTCAGCATTGACCCACAGAGAAGAGATGCAAAAAGCAGCAGGCTCACTGGCCATTCTGGAATCTGCTGGAGTGGCTACCTCTATGGGTCGTTTGTCCCAGAAGAAGGCAGCTCACCAGATCACATCTTCTCCTTATTGTCAGAGCCCCTGCCAGGCACCTCATCACACTTACTGCCCTCAGCCCATTGACCTTGCTGACCCCTGCTCCCACCCCATTATTCAGACACTGACATAGCTGGCCCTGTCTGCTGGGCCCGCAAATCCTTCCCTCCCTGATTCCTTCCCCACATCAGGTATGGACTGTGAAATGAGAAGCTCAGCTCCTGACTCACCCTCTCCTACAAGTGCTACTGTGTGTCTTCCGCCCTTCACATTCAAGCCCATCTGGGGGTGCCCTCTGCTTGGGGAGGAAGGAGGTCCTCTGCACCTCAATGCCTTAGTCACAACTGCAGCAGATTCCTGTTCCATCTTCCCTGTTGCTCCCAGCACTTCAATCCTTCTCTCGTATCCTAAACTATACAGAATGGAGTCACCTGCACCTGTGTGGATTCCCTATCTCCTTTCCACAGACCCCCTTTCCAGCTAATACCAGCACTCCTCTCTCCACTGGCCTAATTGCTGTTTCTGAAGTCAGTTTCAGTTCCTCAACCATCACATCTGCAAGCTTGGCTCCCCAGCCTGTGTCTGATTTTTGGCCGCCCCTGTGGACATTCCCTGCATCTTCCCACACTCTCCTCTTGGGGCTTCCCTCTGGCTCTAATGTGAACTTCTTTCCACTTGACCAGGCCCAACAGATACCCTCTAGTGGCAGTGCTGCTTCAGCCATAGAAACAACCAGCCTGCCTGCCTGCATTGAGGGTCTGAGGCCCCAGCCCAGGGTGTAAACTTTCCTTGTACTCCTAGAACACATTTTGAATAGCCCAGGATAAAGTTAAATGTGGGAATGGCGAGGAGGTAACTGGAGGGAGTAAAGGTGTAAGAGCAACAAAATTAGGCCTGTCTTGGGCACCTGGGTGGCTCAGTTGGTTAAGCGACAGCCTTTGGCTCAGGTCGTGATGCTGGAGTCCCTGGGTTGAGTCCTGCATTGGGCTCCCTGCTCAGCAGGGAGTCTGCTTCTCCCTCTGACCCTGCCCCCTATCATGTGCTCTCTCTCTCTCTCAAATAAAATCTTAAAAAAAAAAAAAAAATTAGGCCTGTCCTAACCTGGTTTATATATATGAATTTTTTTAAATCTTGGGAAAACATGAAGTTCAACTGTGAATAATAGAAGCTACCTGTGTAACCAGCAATTGATTCAGTCAGTTATTCACTTAACATATTTATTGGAAAAAAAACATATTTATTGAGAACTTGTTATGTGTTAGGCACTGTTCCAAGTACCAGAATCAAGAGAAAAAGGCACAGAAAATTCCAACCCATATGATACCTATGTTCTTTTTGGAGGAAAAACAAAATGAAAAGCAAACATATTAAGTAAATTTTCTAGTATGTTAGAAGGTAATAATGCTTTGGGGATTATTGTAAATGTGATTGTTTCTTAATTTCTTTCTCCAATAGTTGATTGTTAGTGTATGGAAACATGATTAATTTTTGTATGTTGATTTGTATCCTGCAACTTTACTGAATTTGTTCGTTATTTCTAACAGTTTTTTGGTGGCGTCTATAGGGTTTTCAATATATAATATTGTGTTGTCTGCACAGAAAGATAATTTTATGTCTTCCTTTCAGGTTTGGATGCTTTTTATTTCATTTTGTGCCTAATTGTTCTGGCTAGGACTCCCATTACTATGTTAAATAGAAGTAGCAAGAGTGGGCATCCTTGTCTTGTTCCTAATCTTAGAGGAAAACCTTTTAGCTTTTCATCATGGAGTATATTAGCTGTGGACTTGTCATATGTAGCCTTTGTTATGTTGAGGAATATGCCTTCTATACCTAATATGTTGAGAATTTTTATCATGAAAGGGTGTTGAATTTTTGTTAAATGTTTTTTTTTTAATCTATTGAGTTGATCATGATTTTTATCCTTCATCCTGTTAATGGGGTGTATCATGTTTATTGATTTGTGTATGTTGAACCATCCTTGCATCCTAGGGACAAATGCCACTTGATCATAGTGTATGATCTTTTTTATGTGCTGTTGAATTTGATTTGCAAATATTTTGCTGAAGATTTTTTATCTGTGTTCATCAGGGATATTGGTTTGTTGTCTTTCTTCTGTCTTTGTCAGGGTTTGGTATTAGGGTAATGCTGGCCTCATAGAAGGAGTTTGGAAGTTTTCCTTCCTTTTCAATTTTTTGGAAGAGTTTGAGAATGACTGGCATTAATTCTCCTTTCAGTGTTTGGTAGAACTCACTAGTGAAGCCATCTTGTCCTGGGCTTTTCTTTGTTGGAAGGGTTTTGATCACTGATTCAATCTCTAATTATTGGCCTGTTCAGATACTCTGTTTCCTCATGGTTCAGTCTTCGTAGGTTATATGTTTCTAGGGCTTTGTCCATTTTAGGTTATTCCATTTATTGGCATACAATTGTTCACAGTAGTCTGTTACGATCCTTTATATTTCTGTGGCATCGGCTGTAATGTCTCCTCTTTCCTTTATAATTTTCAGTCTTCTTTTTTAGTCTGGCTAAAGGTTTGTCAAAAAAAGGTGTTTTTTTTTTCCTAATCAGTTTTTAGTTTTGTTGATCTTTTCTATTGTCTTTCTAGTCTCTGTTTAATTGTTTCCCCTCTAATCTTTATTATTTTCATCTGCTAACTTTTGGTTTAGTTTATTCTTTTCTCCCTAAGACTTTTGTAGAGCTTATCAAATCCCTGCTCTTTTTGGTTTGAATTTACCAATCTAGCCTTAGCCTGGGAACCCCTCTACCATGGAACGACACAGCAAGAGGTTCACAGCATGAACCTGGAAGAGGACCTTCATCAGAACCTGACCATACTGGCACCCTGATCTTGAACTTCCAGCTTCCAGTACTGTGAGTAGTAAATTCTGTTGTTTATAAGCCACTCAGTTTTGATTTTTTGCTATAGCAGCCCCCAAAGACTAAGGTAACTCCATTATGCATTATTGAACATAATCGAAATTAAAAACCTTTCTGCTTGAAGGACATCATGAAGAAAGTAGAAAGGCCACCCATCAAATGGGAAAGAAATTTTGCACATCATCTATCTGATGAGAAATTTTTATCTAGAATACATAAAAAATTGTTACAATTCAATAAAAAAGACAATCCAGTAATAAAAAAAACAGGCAAAGGAGCTGATTAGTTATTTCATCAAAAGATATAAAACTGGCCAACCAGTACATGAACATCATTAGCCATCAGGGGGATACAACCAAATCTCAATGAAATACCACTTGACACACAATGGGAATGTTACAGTGAAAAAGACAAGTATTGGTGAGGATGTGGAGAAACTGGAACCCTCTTCCATTACTGGTAGAAATGTAAAAAGGTGTAGCTGCTCTGGAAAATAGTTTGCCAGTTCCTCAAAAGGTCAAACATAGAGTTACCATATAACCCAGTGATTAAACTCTAAGTAGATACTCAAAAAAAATAAAAACATAGGTCCATGCAAAAACTTGTCCATGAATGTTCACAGCAACATTATTTGTAACAGCTAAAAGTAGAAACAGCTCAAATGCTCATTACTAGATGGAAAAAATGTGTTATATCCATATAATGGACTATTACTTGGCAATAAAAAGGAATGAAGTACTAATACATGTTACAACATAGATGAAAACATTATGCTAAATGAAAAAGACAGTCACAGAAGACCAACTATTACATAATTCAGTTTATATTGGAATTGTCAAATGGTAAGTCCATAGAGACAGATAGAAAAACAGTGGTTGCCTAGGGAAGAAGGATTTGGGGGGCAATGGGGAGTACTAATGAATTTAGGGTTTCTTTGGGGGATATGATTAAAATGTTTTAAAATTGTGGTAATTGTTTTTTTTTTTTTTTAGATTTTATTTATTTATTTGACAGAGAGAGCATGCACACAAGCAGGAGGAGTGGCAGGCAGAGGCAGAGGGAGATGCAGATTCCTCACAGAGCATGGGGAGCCCGATGCAGGACTCGATCCCAGGACCCCGGGATCATGACCTGAGCCAAAGGCAGTCGCTTAACCCACTGAGCCACCCAGGCGTCCTAAAATTATGGTAATTGCTATACAACTCTGTGAATATACTAAAAATCACTGAACTGTACACTTTAAAGATTTTATTTATTTATTTCAGAGAGAGAGCGCGCACCGTAACACCAGGGGTGGAGGCTCTAGAGTGGGAGGGAAAGAATCTCAAGCAAACTCCACACTGAGTGGGGAGCCTGAAGCGAGGCTCAATCCCACAACTCTGAGATCATGACCTGAGCCAAAATCAAGAGTCAGTCATTCAACTGACTGAGCCACCCAGGTGCCCCTGACTTTTTTTTTCAAGATTCATTTATTTGAGAGAGCACATGTGTGGGAATAGGGGGAGGGCCAGAGGGAAAGGGAGAATCCTCAAGCAGACTTCCTGCTGAGCACAGAGCCCAATGTGGGGCTCAATCCCAGGATCATGATACCATGACCTGAGCTGAAATCAAGAGTCAGCCACTTAACTGACTAAGCCACCCAGGGACCCCTAGTTTAGGTGCTTTTAATTTAATCTTTTGTATTCTCAAGTTGTGTTGTTGTTGTTTTAATATGTTTAATCACAGACCTTTTTTTGTTTCATTCATCCCACCTGGGATATATTGTACTTCCTGGATTTGTGGGTTCCGTTTTCTTCAATTCTGGAAACTTTGCATTCATTATCTCTTTACATACTATCTTTTCTCCATTCTTTTTTTTTTTTCCTTTTGACACTCCAATGAGAGTTATGTTAGACCTTTTCATTCTATCCCCCACCAATTTTCACTGAGGTAAAATTGAACATTAAAATTGTATATATTTAAGGAACACAACTTGGTTTGATATATGCATACATTGTGAAATGTCACCACAATCAAGCTAATTAACATAGTCATTCTACATACTATTCCTCTGTTGTATATGTGATTTATAAATATTTTCTTCTGGATGTACCTTGTCTGTTTATCCTCTTAATGTGGACTTTCACAGACCAAAGACTTTACTTTTAATGAAGTCCAGTTTTTCAGTTTTTCCTTGTATCGATTATGCTTCTGGTATCAGGTCTAAGAACTCTACCTAGCCCTCAATCCTAAAGATTTTCTCCTATGTTTCTTCCTACAAGTTTTATAGTTTTAATGTTTAAGTCTGTGATCCATTTTGAATTGATCTTCATAATAGGTTTGACAATTAGGTCAAAGTTCATTTTTAAATTTTCTTCCTTCTGCTTGCTTTGTGTGTATATTGTTCTTTTTTTCCTAGGTTCTTGAGGTGGGAGCTTATTTTATTCATTTGGGATTCTTCTTCTTTTCTAATGTATTCCTTTATTGCCAAACAGTTTCCCATAGCACTGTTTCAGCTGTGTGCCATGAATTTTGATATTTTCTATTTTCATTCAACTTAATGTAATTTTCTAATTTCCCTTAAGGTTTCCTCTTTGACCCACAGTTTATTTAGAAGAGTGTTTAGTTTCTAAGCGTTTGGAGACTTTCCTGTTTTCTGTTATAGATTTCTAGTTTGATTCCATTGCGGTCAGAGAATATTCTCCATGTGATTTCAATTCTTTTAAATATTTTGAGGTTTATTTTATGGCCATGCATTTGGTATATCTCATTATATACTCCATGAACATTTGAAAAGAATATGTTTTCTGCTGCTGTTGGGTCAAATGTTTCATAAATGTCAATTAGGTCCTGTTTGTTGCTGAGTTCTATAGTCTCTAAAGATGATAAAGCTGGAGAGGTATAGACCTGGAAACAGATTGGTTGAAAATTTGTGCACAAACTGGTTGTTCTCCCCCTTTACTTTTCCTCTCTTCTGTAATCAAATACACTGCAGAGGGGGTTTGATCTCTGGATAAACTGACCCAGGAAGGATGTGCAACTGCACAAATAAAGACAGGATTGAGGCATAGGCAGTCTGAGTGAAAAACCATACCCAGAACTGTGGGCCTCTCCTAACCCCAAACACCAGTAACTCAGGAGACTGGACCTAGTTTCTGCTCTAAATTAAAGAGCGGAGAAGAGAGCTCCCTAGCCGTCTTCTGGTGAAAAGGCTGGCTCTAATGTCTGCCAGTTGAGGAATTTCAACTTTTTTTTTTTAAGATTTTTATTTATTTATATGACAGAGAGAGAGACAGCAAGAGAGGGAACACAAACAGGGGTAGTGGGAGAGGGAGAAGCAGGCTTCCTGCTGAGCAGGGAGCCGGATGCAGGGCTCAATCCCAGGACCCTGGGATCATGACCTGAGCCAAAGACAGACACCTAACGACTGAGCCACCCAGGCGCCCCGAGAAATTTCACCTCTTGACTGCAGGCAAGGATTACCACACATTTCAGGAAAGTATCCCATGCAAAAGGAAGAAAAACAATTCAAGCTTTTTTGAAAAGAAATTTGATTTGGACATAAAAGACAAAAATGGACAAAAAAACTCTGAACAACTGTAATTACTCTGAGAGATTGAAAATTATATTGCATCCATAAATAAGAACAGAAAGCTATGAAGAAGGAAAAATTAGGCACAACTCAGGAATAGTCCTTTCAGCAAATACAAATGCCAGGAATAAAAAACCTGAAATGGAGAAGACTGCCAAAAACCAAAAAATATAAGAAAAATTCTCAGATCTGGAACCTACAGACTAAAAATCTCACCTATATCTAGCGTAAAAAATATTTAAAGATCCATGCCATAAGTCATGAAATTTCAGTACACTGGGGATATAAATAGCATTAAGTATTTGAACGGGAGACATAAGATTACACATAGAGGAACAGAAAACAATTGGTATTAGATTTGACAACATAAGCTACCAGAAAACTTTAAAGTGATGTTTCCGAGTTTTGAATAGTGGCAAAGTGTGAGAGTAGAGTTAAGACATTTCCAAACATTAAAGAACTAAGAAATTTAACACATGCATCTAAAGGAAACTGTTGGTAAAAGAACTTTAATGAAAATGGAAAATTAACTTAATTCCAGGAAACAGTAATCCAATTCAGGAAAACAATGAAAGTAAGTTTCAGGACAACTGTAGAGTCCAACTGAAGCCCCAGAATGGTAGACTGAGAGATTCTAATGGATATTTGAACAACTGAAAAAAATAATCTGTGGACATTTAACATAAATATGGAACATTTATCTGTGGAACATCTCTAAAATTTAAGAACAGGTACAAAGAAAACTAATTAAATCCTTAATAAAGAAAAAATATCGGGGTGCCTGGGTGGCTCAGTCATTAAGCATCTGCCTCCGGCTCAGGTCATGATCCCAGGGTTCTGGGATCGAGCTCCGCATAGGGCTTCCTGCTCAAGGGGAAGCCTGCTTCTCCCTCTCCCACTCCCCCTGCTTGTGTTCCCTCTCTTGCTGTGTCTCTCAATGTCAGATAAATAAATAAAATCTTTAAAAAAAAAAAAAAGAAAGAAAAAAAATATCTAGAAAATCTACTTGGTTTTGAATAAAAAATAATTTACATTATTATAAAACCACATATTATATAAATACCACAATAATTGAGATATAACCATATTTGGATGTGGTTAAGGAAAAAGAAGGAAGTTTTTTTTGCTTTAAATGAAATATTGATTATTATACTGGACATTTTTATTACTAAAGACATTTTTAACTACTAAAATAAAACTGATCTTTTAGCTAAAAGTTTTCAAAGAAACTTGTATTATCCAAGACTGATTGAAAACATCATTGAATTCATTCAAGATTTCATCAAGGTACAGGTAAAAAAAATCAAAAACCAAAACCAAAAACCTAAACTAAAAAACCTAATCTACAGATGAATATTGCAAGTGCAGCTATAAGAGAAAATAAAGTGCCCTTCTTTTGTTTTATGAAGTCCTATTAATTTCAACTTCCCAATTATATACTCCTACAATCTTATCACTCAGAAATAACGATAATCTTACCTCTTCCTTTCCAGTATTTTTTTGCCTATAATTATTTTACTCACTTAAATGCCATAGCATCACATTCTTGAGGGCACACTTAATGGCCAAGATTCCGACCATCAAAATCCCAACACCTAGTAACATAGTGATCCATGTTGGGGAGGAAAAATTTTCCTTTGCCTTACAAGATTCTTCTGGCTGGTCTAAGAATTAAATTGACATGAGACAGATTAACAGGAGATAAACATAAGTTTAATAACATGTATACTTCCTGTATACAAGGGAAAACTGAGTGACTCCCCCAAATGACCAAATTACCTTAATTACCATCTCCAGCTAAAAACAAAAGAAGATGCTGGGAGGTTACCAGGAAAAGCATAATAAACAAGGATAACGTTGTTATAGAGATTTAAGTCCATGCCTTCTCCACTGATAACATTCTAGAGATTTAGGTACCCTCTTCTTGGTACAGTGGGGGAAACACCCTTACAACTGGAGATTTCCCTTATAAATGTAAATGTTTCTTTTACTTTTTTTAAGATTTTATTTATTTGAGAGCGCACAAGTGGGATGAGGGTCAGAGGGAGAAGCCGATTCCCTGCTGAGCAGGGAGCCTGATGTGGGACTTGATCCTGGACTCCAGCATCATGACCTGAGCGGAAGGCAGCTGCTTAACTACTGAGCCACCCAGGCGCCCTAAATGTAAATGTTTCTTACAAAAAGTAACTTCTAGGGAGTGCCTGGGTGGCTCAGTCGGTTGAGCGGCTGCCTTCGGCTCAGGTCATGATCCCAGGGTGCTGGGATCAAGTCCTGCATCGGGCTTCCTGCTCAGCAGAGAGCCTGCTTTTCCCTCTCCCTCTGCCTGCTGCTCTGCCTACTTGTGCTATCTCTCTGTCAAACAAATAAATAAAGTCTTTAAAAAAAAAAACTTCTCAGTTTTAGAGCTTCTCCTGTGTTTGCAGTTTCTTAAAAATAATCAGCCTAAAATAATCCTTATGCTAAAGAGACATATTTTGGGTGGCAAATTCTGCTCCCCTACACCCACAAACATAATGTCCATGGAAAGTAAGAAGCAGAAGTGCAGGCCTATCAAAACTATGCCAGAAATAACACACACTAGGGCTACAAAAGAAAAAATTTTTACCTCTACCCATTTTGGGTTTTCAGCTGGGGCTCTGTAACAAAAAAGATTAACAGAAGACAATTTATTAACATGTGTGTACATGTCATATGGGAGAAAACAAGAGTAACTCAAAAGTGGTGGCTTAGCATTCAACAAATAAGTTTGTAAAGAAATGACAGGATAAATTAAAGCAGTTTTAGGCTCCCAAGGGTGGCAATCTGTGAAAGGAAACTAGTGGAGTAAGGCTGATTTGCAGATTCCTATGGGCTAAGAGTCTAGAGTTGTCTCCAATAAAGGAGAATGTATACCCTTCCTTTAGGCAGAAATGGCAGAGAGAGCTTTCCTGACTTTCATGCTTATAAATTGCCTTCAGTTCAAAATAATTTTTATGTCAAAAAGGTATATACTGGAGTGACATACTCTGGTTTCCTTCACAGCACAGTCACCTTCAACGATACAATTTGAGGCACTTCACAGTTATAAAAGAAAGACCCCAAATGAAGTCACTTACCCCCCATAGAACATATCAACATTCACACTTTTAATTAATTAGCAATTGCAGTTTCAGCCACTCCCAGAAATGTGACCTTTGGACAGTCCATCTAAAATTTCCTGATCAGGTAATCTGCAAAATAAGACTCTGACCTATTCCCTTACCTCAAAAAGATGACCTGGCGGGTACCAACCCTTTATTTTCTTTTGCTATTAATTTCCTTGCCCCACCATCCTGCCTCTAAAACCTCCCATTCTGTGAAACTCCTGGGGATGTCTCTTTATTAGTAGGGATGCTGCCCAACTCACAATAGTCAAATAAAGCCAATTAGATCTTCCGATTTACTCCGCTTTCATTTTTTTAATGCCACAAACCACAGAGAATTCAGAGATCCCTAAAGCTGGCATCACAGCCATAATCACACACAGTGTTCTCTGTGGTGCCTCTCTAGTCCTGCATCCAAAGAATGGCACATATGCGGGGAAATAGCTCCAAGCAGGAAAAAACACAAGCCAGTCTTCGATCACCCACTCAGGCACTCGAGGCACCACGCCAGTACCTCAGGAAACGCCACGTGAACCATGAGCAGGGCACTGATACCAGTCAGGGTCATCGCTTCAAGCCTAAATGAAGATCTGAACAGTCCCCAAGCAGGGCGCAAGAATCCAACCTCTCTTACGGTGCCCCTTGCCCTTCGCCCTACCCCCCAGTCCCCCAGCGGTTGTGGCCCCAGGAGCCTCCCCCACCTCAGTAGAGTCCGGGGTTCGGCCCCTCCCCGCCCCATCGCGCGCCTGCGTACTCCGTACAGAAACGGCAACTCTCCGGAGCCTCAAAGCTCGGCGCTCGAGGGCGGTGTTCGCGGCTCAAACAGGGGGCGGAGCCAAGAGCCAAAAGAGGAAAGCCAGAATACACAGCTTTTGTGATTTTGGACTACAGTTCTAACAAGGGAGCAGGCTTGGATTATCCTCCGTAGCACCGGTCGCTCACAGGGTCACCTTTACAGGCCTGAGGAACCCTGGCCCTGCCGGAACTCTGCTTCTCCACTCGGTCGGCCAGCGGAGGACCTGGCCCCATTCTCCCCCGCCAGCCCTCCCTGAACAACCGAGGCACTTGCCCCCGCCCCCTGCGCGCCTGCGCACTCGGCCCGCGATAGGCGCTCTGGAAGCCCGCAGAGTTGAGGGCTCGGTGGTCCTCAGAGCTGGTGGCAGCACGGGTACGCGGAGCCAGGCTCTGCTGTGGCCTCTGCTTTTCTGAAGGAAACGTGTACGGGAAGGGGCAGATTCTGTGGACCGGACCGGGGGTGGGTCCTGGGGCCTCGGCCTACTAGGCGATTCCTCCCGAGTGAGGAGACCCGGACGGGGTGGGTTTAAACTCGTGCGGCAATAACTGTGCGGGGCCCGGTTTGTGGGCGCGGCCTATTATGCAGTGCGAGACCCTGCGGTCTTAACGCACCTCGGTCTTCTCAACCACCAAGGCCCGGCCGCAGAGGGCAGTTGGAGGTGGAGCCCCAGAATAAAGGTCCCCTGCAAAACGCTGGAGCTAGATTCAGGGCTGACCTCTGAGGTCCGGAGGACCCGCTGGACCGCAAACCTTTCCTCGTTTGTCTCTCGTTTCCGTTTGTGCATGCCTGTGGCGGTTAGCGAGGGTCACGGGGCTTGGAGGGTGGTTTCTAACCGATCAAGAAAAGCCTGGGATGTAATGAACACTATTTGCTTCCCCAGCCCGGCCAGTCTCCAGAGAAGGCCTTTGAAGTGAAACGAATCGCTGCCGCGCCTCGGAAAGCCAGGTTCTGTGTGAGTTTGTGCTGCTTCTTTGTTTCCGTGAAATGCATTTGATTTTCAGAACACTGGGCTTTTTGATTTTCTTCCCTTGGAATGTGCTGCTTAAGAATGGTCTATTCATTGATTTGGGCCTCAAGATTTCCCTACGTAGTTAACGGCGGGGGACCTAATTAATAGGTAACACTCGCTAGTGTTCATTTAATGCAGTTAGTTCATCGTATGCTATATATTCAGTTGCTTTGTGAGCACTTTTTCTTAAGGATTCTGATTATGGAAATACCCCGTTTGGAAGTCAATGTTCATGCTTTGTTTTCGACTGTGGTTTGTTAAGGAGTAATTTAGGGTTTGTTTAGATACCTTCAATGATTCCAGAATAGGGATGGGGATTTTTTTTCCAAGGAACTCCGTGATTGGAAATTTGGGGTACCAGCCAGATGTGGTTGGAGGTTTGGTAGCATGAGTTTGTTTTGCTTATTTTTGATAAATACAAAATGGTATATACTTAAGGTGTACAACAGGATGTTTCAGTATATGTATACATTGTGGAATGAAATGATTACCACAATCAGACCAATTAACATCCAACACCTCAGAGTTATTTTGTGTGTGGTGAGAAAACTTAAGATCTACTCTTAAATTTCAAATTTCAAGTATATAATACAGTAACCGTGCTGTACATTAGGTCTTAAGAACTTGTTCTTACGATTGAAAGTTTGTACCATTAGTTTATTTGGGGTATGTTTTTCAATAGACTGAGGTATATAAGGTGTTTAAGAATTTTGAACCTAGATTAAAGGAATTTGGATCCTGCCTGCCACTTAAATCTGAGTGAGTTTGAGCAGTATTTCTGGTCCCAGTTTCTTTATCTGTAAATTCAGAATTACAATAGTATATACCTCACAGTGTGGTTTTAAAGATTACCTGAATTAATATCTGTTAAGCTCTTAGAGGACTACCTGGCACATTAGAAGAGTGCTTAACTAATATTAGCTATTGGTTTTAAATGATGATTCTTAGTCATTCCTTATCAGCTTTCTGTATTCCCAAAAGTAATGAAAATCTGAGATTAATTAGGATGGATGCTTGCAAGCAGGAAATGAATCAGACACTCGAATGAACCAAAAGAGGGATTCTTTTTTTTTTTAAAGATTGTATTTATTCATTAGAGAGAGAGCGTGCACGAGTCGGGGGGGCATGGGATGGGGGCAGTGGGAGAAGAAAACTCCCCCTGAGTGTGGAGCCTGGAGGGTGGAGGGATGGGGGGTGCTCTATCCCAGGACCCTGAGACCATGACCTGAGCCGAAATCAGATGCTTAACCCACTGAGCCACCCAGGTACCCCCCAAAAGAGGGATTCTTAACATGAAGTCTTTGGACTCAGTTATGTGTTTTCAGGACAACAAAAATCTAAGGTTATGTACAAGATTGTTGTATATATTTGTCAGCAGGTAATTTGGTGGGGAGGAAGTCTATCATTTCATGATATTATCAAAGTTGTATAAGACCCAACAAGATTGATTCTTACAAGTGTAGAATAAAAGTCTGGGATAACTAGGAATGACTTTTGGGATAATCTTTTATAAAAGTAGTATCCCATGCAATACTAAAAATTATGTTTATTAGTAATTTAGTCATCAGGAAAATATATATGTATATAATGTAATATTGAGAAATATTTATTATGAATAAAAATGTTTAAGAAATTGTTAAGTTACAGAACCATGAGAGACTATGGACTCTGAGAAAAAACAGGGTTCTAGAGGGGAGGGGGTGGGGGGATGGGTTAGCCTGGTGATGGATATTAAAGAGGGCACGAATTCAATGGAGCACTGGGTGTTATACACAAACGATGAATCGTGGAACACTACATTAAAAACTAATGATGTATGGTGATTAACATAACATAATAAAATAAAAAAAGAAATTGTTAAGTTACATATGTATCTTGAACACGATTTATAAGATGCATTGCAAGGATTTAATAACTGATGTATTCATTGGAGCCCAGGAGGGTTAAGCTCAAGTTATTGAGCAGCTGCTCTGAAATAAGCATTTCTTTTTCTGTCTCATAATCACTTTGGAAAAGCCCTGTGATCCTTCACAGAAGGATCTCAGGTGTTGATGAGAGACAATATTCAATTGGTAGGAATTATTTTTTCAGGGCGCCTGGGTGGCTCAGTTGGTTGAGCGACTGCTCTTTAAAAAAAAAAAAAAGGAATTATTTTTTCAGTCACATTGATTTCCTGGTTGTTACCACTTACGTAGGCCTATTTAATCACAATTTTCTTTTTTTTTTTAGATTTTATTTATTTATTTATTTGAGAGAGAGAGAGAGCACATGAGAGGGGGAAGGGTCAGAGGGAGAAGCAGACTCCCTGCTGAGCAGGAAGCCTGATGCGGGACTTGATCCCGAGACTCCAGGATCATGACCTGAGCCGAAAGCAGTCTCTTAACCAACTGAGCCACCCAGGCGCCCTAATCACAATTTTCTTAATGACTACAAGGTACCCCATTCTCCCAACTCATTAAAAAATTCTTTTTAATGGGAATGGCTTTTTAAAACAATATTTCTGATGGAGTTAATGCAGGGTTGTGAAATAATAAGTAACTGAGGGACCTAAAAGAGAAGAAATTAAAATTATCCATGGTCTCAACATCCAAAAACAATCACTATTAATATTTGTAGCATATTTTCCCAAAATATTTCTACAAGTATATGTATTTTTGTATGTGGTTTTATTTATGAATAATGGGATAACCCTAATTGAAAATTTAAAAGAAATCAAGACCTCTAGTTATTAGTTTAAAAGAGACATTCAGGGCGCCTGGGTGGCTCAGTTGGTTAAGCGACTGCCTTCGGCTCAGGTCATGATCCCGGGGTCCTGGGATCGAGTCCCACGTCGGGCTCCCAGCTCAGCGGGGAGCCTGCTTCTCCCTCTGACTCTCTCCCCTCTCATGCTGTTTCTCTCTCGCTCGCTCTCTAATAAATAAATAAAATCTTTAAAAAAAAAAAATAAAAAAAAAATAAAAGAGACATTCAGTACCCTCATGGATTTTATGGATTCTATAATCATAGATGTATGGAGAAAGGCAAAATCCCAGCAGTCCCCTTCTTGTTTGAGAAATCTTCCAAGTAATTATAATTCTTATGATAGAAATGGCATTTAAATTGAGAGACTTAATTATAATTTAAAATTAATTTTAAAATGTCAGGATTGAAATATGGAGATTTCCCCCCATCTACTGATGTTTGTTTCACATTAATGATTTAAAATCACTAATTATATTATATATTGTTTTATAAACCGATTTTTTTTTCTTTCAGTGTATCTTGAATACTTTCTATTCCTTAACTGTTCTCTAGAACTTAGCAATTCATAATTACTTTAGTATTCAGTATTTTATGGATGTTTTATAAATCATTTAAGAAATCAGCTATTGGGCAGTAATATTCAAACTGCCTGAGCAATTCCTTTGACAGGCTTTCTCTGTGATATTACTTACCTAACTTTTCACTTCATGGTCATGTAGGATTTCAGAGAGAGGAACACTAAGGAATACGGCATTGATTTTTACCAGGTGGGTTACAGGTGATACTCTGAAGTGTTTGGCTGAATTTCTGCAGGATTCTTACAATATGAAATAGACCACTGTGCTATTTTATGCCAAAAGCTTCATTCATCCTCCTGATCCTTTATTTGGGTGAGAGTTTGAGAAATGAATTAATGATAATTTCCTAGAAAACTAAGCTTACAAAAAACAAAATTATTTTAACCTCAGCAAAGAGTGACTAAAACTAAAAATTCAGAAGTAGTAATATCAGCACGCTAAATGTATGGAGTTTAAATACCAAAAGAAATAGCTAAGAGAGGCTGGTCTCTAGATTTGGAAGCTAGGGAAAGATTAGCATGGGTGGAACTTTGGGGCTTTTTGTAATATAATATTCCTTGCAGAGCTATTTTAAATTTATGTCCAGGTATAAGTGATATAAGCTTTTAGAGAACAAGATAAAGATCACCTGGGATATCATCATCAAGGTAACACAATAAAATTTTATTCAAACTCCATTCACAGACTTTCATAAACCTGCATATACATGCATGTGTATGGATGTAGTTTTCCTGTCAAACACACAATCACTGTACAAAACTATTTCCTAACTTACCTTCTCCCAGCAATTTGTAGTGACCATCTTTCCACAACATCAAATAAGAATTTACCTTCATTTTTAGTGTTTTTTTATTAAAAAGTTATTTTTTTAATGTTTGTTTATTTTTTTATTAACCTCTACATTCAATGTGGGGCTTGAACTCATGACCCTAGATTAAGAGTCACGTGCTCTTCCAACTGAGCCAGCCAGACAACCCCATTTTTAGTGGGTTTTTAGTGCCATTGTGTGAAAGCACGGTAATTTATTTAACCTGCTAAAGGATATTTAGGTTCTTTCTAGCTTTTTTTGTCCCATTATAAACACCTTCCAACATTTTTTCATTCTTTCTACAACATACCATGAGTGTCCATTTCTTAGTAATAAGAAGTATTATCAGTTTTTCATATCTGTCAATCCAGTTCCTTTAATATGCATTTCCTTAGTTACTAGTGAGTTTTAACTAATGAGTTATTTCTACTTTCTAGAGAGTTAGTCATGCTCAGGTTTCACAAATCACTTCTTCCAGCCTGAGTACCAAGAGAGATGGGTTGATAAATGAGATTGTGCAAGCAGTTCTGATGATTCTGAACAGGCAAATGGTGACTGGTGAGCTCAGGGTGGTAGTGCACCCTTCCCCCAAGAAGGAATCCCAGTGTGCAAGTATAGTTTTGCCATGGTAGAGGCTGCTAGTGTGGTCTATGCAGGTAGTTCTCAAATTGTGTCATTTGGACCAGCAACATCCAAGTATCACTTGGGAACTCTTTAGAACTGCAAATTCTCAAGCCCAACTCCAAACCTCTACGAAATGCCAAACTCTAAGAGTGAGGCCCTGCAAACTGTTTTAATAAGCCCTCCAGGTGATTCTGATGTACACAAAGTTTAATTATTGAACTTTGTTGCCCCTTACGATGATCTGTCAGAAATTTTATAAAATCTGAGTGGGATTTAAAATCCTGATTCTCAGGTCACACTCTGTACTAATGAAATAAAAATATTTGGGGGATGGGAGCCAGGCATCAGTATATTTTAAAGATCTGCAGGCAATTCCAGTGTCTAGCAAAGTTTGGGAAATTCTTATCCATAGTATTTTCTGTTTTCAGGTTTAGGGAGGCCAGCCACATTCCTGAGTCTTAGAAAGAAGTTCTGGGTCAGATGATGTAACAACCACTTCTCAGCTGGGAAGGTGGGAATGGAGGGAGATGGATCTGCTCAGGACAGGCCTGGGCAGCCCATGCTCAGGTCCAGCTCAGCCTCGCTGGGGTAGGGGACTGACTGGAAACCCTCCTGCTGAAGTGTCTGGACATGAGCTTCCATGCAAGTGTCTGCTCTGTGTCTGTCCTTGTGCAACTGATTTTCCTGTGGTTTTGAGGAGGACATATATTTTTTCTAAACTACCTCCTACCTCTCATTGTCTGTGTGTTGGAGGGGGGGAGGAGTGTAGGAAGGGAGAAGTAGTGTGACATTTTAAAATTTGGGAGTTCTGGGGCAATTTCGTTCTTACGGCTTTACCTTCTTACCCCAGCTCTAGCTTCTGTGGACTCTACTTCTCCAGCAAATGACCTTTGAGGAAAACTGACCAGTTTTTACAATCTGAAATCATGGCTCATGTAAGTTGGTGTTTCTGTTCAAAGTGCTGTAATTTTTTTCAGGTTATATGACAACTTTTGTTAGATATCCTGAAACTTCCTAACAGAGCCCCATCCGACAGCTTCTCCCCAGTCTTTCCCATTCTAGTAAGGGATAGAACCAGGCAGCCCAGGCCCCCATGTACCTCACTCTTTTCTACCCATGTCCATGTGTCTATTGACCAAATTATTCAGTGTATTGACTGTGTGTTCAGTCTTTGTCTGGAGCAGAGATAAAATAGAATTGAAGTCCCTAGAGGGAATTGTTTGATCTGAAGCTCTCAGTAATGGAGAACACTAGAGCAACACTGTCCAAAAGAATTATAATGTGAGCTACCTATGTAATTAAAAATTTTCTAGAAGTTGCATATTTAAAATATAAAATTAGTGCCTTCTTAAAGGCAGTAGGCAGCATGTAAGTCTCATAAAAAGTATAGAATAATATGCAAGGCACTTTACATAATCTTGAACTTTTTCGTAGTCATATTAAAAAAAGTAAAAAATAACACATGCAGTTAGTTTTAATGTTTTATTTAACTCAATATAGCACATATATATACCCAAAATGTTATCATTTCAAAGTGTAATCAATATTGAAATTATTGAGATCTTTTATTTTTTTTTTATTTCTAAAGTTTTTTATACTGGTATGTATTTTTGAATTACAGCAGATCTAAATTTGGACTAGCCACAATTTAAGTCCTCAGTCATCACGTGTCTAAGCCAGCATATTGGACATTGCAGCTTCAGAGATTTTGTGTAACCTGAATTCTAAATGTAACTTAATAGATTTAAAAGTATAGAAATACCTAAATACAATCATTCCTAAGTCTAACACAAATGGACTATTTTTTAGTAAATTAAAAATATTCAGTAAAGTATTTGTTACAACAAAGAAAAATGCTAATGATATAGTGATGAAGTCAGGTCTGGAAGAAATTAATTTTATACAAACTACTTTTTAAAAACAGATTTCATGTTTCATTTGGAGGAAAAGAAATTCATCAGTTTTTTGTTTTTTTTTCCTAATTCTTAAAGGAAAAGAGGTTAGAATAAAGCACATTTATTGAGAATTTTTTTATAGGCCCACTTAGGCCCTTTGCGAGCAGTGTTCTTATGAACCCTATTTCAGTTAATTGTGAAATTCTGATTAACTATGTGAACATACATAGAAATAAGTAAAATTAGGTATTCCATGGTACAAAGGAAGTTTTTTCTTTAGCAGTGGTTGGCAAACTACAGCTTGTGAGCCAGATTCATCCCTTGGCCTGTTTTTTCCAGCCTTTGAGTTAATTATGTTTTGAAAGAATTATTTTAAAAAGGAAGGGAAAGGGGAAGGATATGAAACAGATCACAAGTGGCTTGCAAAAGCTTAAATATTGGCCCTTTAGGGAAATGAATAATTTTAGAAATAATACATCGGTTTGTCATTTCAGCATTTGGTGATGTTCAGAGATGTGGCTGTAGACTTTTCTAAGGAAGAGTGGGAATGCCTGAACTCATATCAGAGGAATTTGTACAGAGATGTGATATTAGAGAACTATAGCAACTTGGTGTCAGTGGGTAAGCTTATCCGTGTCATATAATTTAGAAATTCACAGGGCTGAATTTCATGGCTGTCTTTCTAGAAATTAGCTGAGTATCTGCTTTGTAGTTGGGAATAGGCACCTTATAGCTAATAAGCAATTAAATAGCACCTTTAGCTTCCACCATAATCCAGTGACCTTTATGTCTTTCTGTGCCTTTTCTGTTAATTGCTCCTCTTTAATGACAGCTAGATACAAATTCTCAGACACTCACAGCAAAACCATTGTCAAAGAAATCTGGTTTCTTATTGCTATGCATGGCATATTATCTGTTAGTTTACTTGCAATGTGAGTAGGAAGACTATAGAGGTGTCTGGCTCCACATATCTATTTAAAAAGCTTATACAATGTATATGTTGCTGGGTTGAATCAACAGTTTGTTAAAACTCAAGTGGACACATTCAATTTACCACAGCAGAAATACTGCCTTTTAATTGATTTATGATTAAAAGTTTAAAATACATGAATTTTGCATTTAATATTGGATGTATATCCTGGTTAGAAACTATTTTCCTCTTAGCAAAATAACAAAATACCTAATAAAAGCATCTAATAAGTGTGTATATATATATATATATATATATATATATATATATATAGTGTTTACTATGTACTAAGCACTCATCCAAGCACTTTACATTTATAAAATCAAACCTCACAGCAGTCCAATGGATAGACATAATACCTCCTTTTTACAGCTGAGAAAACTGAGGCCATAGCAACCCAAGTGGTAGAGGCAGGATTTGAAACCAGTATTCTCAAATCATTACTTCCTCAAAAAAAAAAAACAAAAAAAAATCCCCCAAATCATTACTTCTCTCAAGAGAGGGACTCTTGTATGAGTTTAAATTAAAATAAGACAATGTTCCTACTCCTCTGTTCTTGTTATTCCTTGTGACCCTGAAGTAACACTAATATGAATGTGTTTCAATCCCGTTACTCCTCTTTGTTCTGAGAGCTCTATCAAGTTAATTCTTTCTTTATTATGTACCATTATGTTTTTTCAAGCAGGATGTTCCATTTCTAAGCCAGATGTGATTACCCTACTAGAGCAAGGGAAAGAACCCTGGATGGTTGTGAGGGACGAGAGAAGAAGAAGGAGCCTAGGTGAGTAAGTGCTAATCAGGCAGAGATATGTGGTTATCTGTGTCTGCAAGGCACAGGCTGCTGGTTGGGAAGGTAACACACCCCATAGATGTTGATAATGAAGAGAAGACCTGAAACCTGGGAAGAAAACAGATCTCAGCATAGCCAGGAAAGAAATTTCATCTATACTTCCACTTACCACTTGTTTCTTCACTCTCCCATCTCCCTGTCATTTCAGTGGGGGGAAACTTCATAATGGCAACCATTTTACCTGTATTTTGGATCTAATTCATTTCTGGTTCATCTTTTATATACATATTTCTCCATTGTTCTCTTTTCATGAAGTTTACATTGTCGTAGGGAAGTCATACAATACACAAATAAGCAAATGGATTACCAAATATCGTGAAATGATTAAGTTATGAAGAAATGTAAGTAGGGTAAGAATGTGGAGAATTATGATGGATGAATGGGGTAACTTTAGATAAGGAGGTCAGAGAAGAGGAACCAGTTGTAAGACGCTCCAGCTGGTCAAAGATGGAATCATTTGACTATACACATAACTGCAGTGTATTGTAACACATAAAATATGCTTAATTCCATAAATTCTTAGTGATACTAATAGCAAATTGTTCACCATTGGAAACTACTAGAGATTTAACTTATTTGGGAAATAGAAAGGAAAAGAAGTATTCTTTATAAGAAGTATTTTTTATAAGAACTGTACCAATATTAGATAGAGGGATGTTTTTCTTAATAAAAGTATTCAGGGCGCCTGGGTGGCTCAGTTGGTTAAGCGACTGCCTTCGGCTCAGGTCATGATCCTGGAGTCCCAGGATTGAGTCCCGCATCGGGCTCCCTGCTCAGCAGGGAGTCTGCTTCTCCCTCTGACTCTCCCCCCTCTCATGTGCGCTCTCTCTCTCTCATTCTCTCTCTCTCAAATAAATAAATAAAATCTTAAAAAAAAATATTCAGTGAATAAATGAAAGATGACAATTAGAATATTACCATTTTGGAACCCATAATGAACAACTGGATCTGGGCATTAAATATCAAATTAAACATTAATAACATCACAGAAATAGAGACAATCAGACGTTTTCTTCTTTGTTTTTTTTTTTAAAGATTTTATTTATTTGAGAGAGAGAATGAGAAAGAGAGAGAGCATGAGAGGGGGGAGGGCCAGAGGGAGAAGCAGACTCCCCGCTGAGCAGGGAGCCCGATGTGGGACTCAATCCTGGGACTCCAGGATCATGACCTGAGCCGAAGGCAGTCACTTAACCAGCTGAGCCACCCAGGCGCCCCAGACATATTTCTTCAAATGAAAGGATACAGTATCACCTATGAAGTAACTTTGCCAATAAAATTGGTCCTAAGTCTGATGAGGTTTCTAAAGCTAACTACCAATTTATGGGAAGAAGATAGAGGAACATATGTTCTGCTGCACCTTGGGATAATAGTCAGCAAAATTAAGAAATGGGCAACGCTATAGGGTCAAAAAACAGTTTCTTCAACAAATAAATTACAAGGGAAATCGAAAGAAAGCAGGAAAACCTTTAGATTAAAAGACATAAAAGACCTGTCAGCCAGTTGTACTCTCTGGACTTTTTTGGGGGATCAATTTACTATTTTTAAATTGTTTAAAATTTTATGTTTGAGATTAGAAGTATAAACACTTATTTTTTATAATCTTAAAGAATTACTGTTCATTTTTTTAAAGATTTGAATAATGGTATGATTAGAGATAAATCCTTTAAGTAGAAAAAATTAGTATATGGGATTTGCTTCAAATAATGTGAGGAAAGTGGATTGGGCTGTGCATTGGCCTGGATTGGGCATGGGTTGGTGGTTGTTGAGGCTGGGTCATAGATGCATGGATATTCATTATACTGTTTTACTTTTGTGTATATTAGAGATACTCTGTAGTAAAGTTTTATTTTAAAGTTATTGGGAGATAAAAGGATAAGAAAATGAGACATGAGACAGTGGTGAAAATAAGTATATACAAGTCTTGGAGAAATTCTGCCATAAAAGCAGACACATGGGATACATGAAATGTCTTTTAAGATGTGAAGTATTAGGGGATGCCTGGGTGGCTCAGTCAGTTAAGCAGCTGCCTTCAGCTCAGGTCATGATCCCAGGGTCCTGGGATTGAGTCCCGCATCGGGCTCCTTCTCCCTCTGCCTGCAGCTCCCCTTGCTTGTACTCTCGCTCACTCTTTCTCCCCTACGCTCGCTCTCTCTAGCAAATAAATAAAATCTTAAAAAAAAAAGATGTGAAGTATTAGAACATATTTATATGTTGATGGGAATGATTTCAAAGAGAGGAAAGTTGATGGAGGAGAGAGATAGGATAATTTTGTAAGGAATGGCCTTCAGTAGATGGGAAGGAGTCAGCCAATTTATGAAGAAAACTCATGCGTATGACAAGGATAGGGACACAGGTTGGTTGAATAACGTGAAGGAGAATACATGTTTTCCTTTAAAATGCTTCTGATTTCTTGTTGAAATAAAGAGATTATCAGCAGAATGTGAGGATTATTTAACATTTTATTGGAATTCATTATGGATTATTCAGTATGTAGTCAGTATTGATTCTCAGAAATATAACTCTGTGGTCATAGGGTTTTAATATTTACAGATTTCTTTTAATACATTAACCCTGGTGTTAATGTGACTAAAACTGCCTCTATCATAAATATATATCCCATATCATCTTGTATCAACAAAGGAAAAAAGGTGATTAAAGACACCACACCTTAGGAAATGAATTTTGTGACCAGGTAATATTCTCCTCATTTTCTTTTTAATGAAAGCTGATACCCTGGAAATGGAAATAACATTTCTCCTTTTATATTGATCCAAGAGGGGCTAATATTTTGCTTGCACATTAGCATTTTTTACTAAAGTTCTTGATTCAGTAGAATCCAAACTAGTGTTTGGTTTATTAATTTTAAATGGTTAAATATTTTACATATATCTTAAAAGTTGTAACATTAACATTTCTTACCATAGGCCAATCTTTTGATACTTAGTTTGGCTTTTTGTTTCATTGTAGGTCCAGCCAATTCTTTCTTGATTAGATCACACATATAATGGGAAGGCTATATTTCTAGTTTCAGTTTAAAGTAGAACAAGAACCTGAAGTATTCAATGTTGTTTTTATAGAAATGATTGTCTTAGTTGCTTGCAGTGGTAAGAATTGGCATAAACAAATTTGGGAACAAATATGGCTGACTTTTTGTTTATACAAATCATAAGATTACAGCTCAGTGTTCATGCTATAGTCTCCTAGGTGAGAATATTCAAAATGCAAGGTCTTAATCTGGCATATCTTTTAAGTGGTGGGGGCATATATGAGAGTGTCAGGTTCATTATATCCACATTGGGAATGTTTTGTTTTTTAATGGAAACCTCTACGTTTTATAGGATGAGTTTTTTAATTTTTTAAAGATTTTATTTTTAAGTAATCTCTATACCCAATATGGGGCTCAAACTTAAAACCCTGAGATCAAGAGTCACATGCTTCACCAACTGAGCCAGCCTGGTTCCCCTATAGGATGAGTTTCATAACTTGTTCTACTTTGTGTGTGTGTGTGTGTGTGTGTGTGTGTGTGTGTGTGTGTGTGTGTGAGAGAGAGAGAGGGGGTGAATATGGACATTTTATTTTTGTGTATATTTATACTTGTTTTGCATTTTGACTGCTCATCTCCTTTATTACTGTTTCCATTGTTTAATATTTCTTATATCAATTTATATGGGCGTTTATGCTGTCAACACTTTCTCATTTTTCTTGCAGATGTTTCAGCTTTATTTTTATTTTGACCATGACTTTTCCTTTTTTATGTTTGTTTTTTTTTTAATGACTTTCCTTTTACATTACTGGTCTTTACTTTTTAACTTACAAGTAAATCCTTTGAACTTACCATCTTATAACCTTTGTCATATCTTTATGGCTGCCTATTTATTTGCTGCCATTATTATTTAGCTAATTACTGGTCATTTAATATATCATTTCCATCTTATTTGTCTTAAGCCTTAAATTGACTTTTTCCTGAAGATCCTTACAAGTTGCCAAAGTTTTTTATTGCTTTCTTAGGTAGGGAAATGGAAACAGAGAGAAAGGGGAAGAGAGAGAAAGGGAAAGCGGGAGGAAAGAGGGAATTAAGGGGAAAAGGAAATACTCATTTACCTGTCTCTGCTCATATTTTATATACACTATTTAAATCATTATTGCCTTTAATGTTTTTAACATATCTTTTTTTTTTTTTTAAGAGAGAGAGCATGTGCATGTGGTTGGGGTGGGGAAGGGCAGAGGGAGAGAGAATCTTAAGCAAGCTCCACATTCAGTGCAGAGCCTGACACAGGGCTTGAGCTCACGACCCTGAGATCATGACTAAGATGAAATCGAGTGTCAGACGCTTAACTGACTGAGCCACCCAGGCACCCCAGTATATCCTTTTCTAAACAAACTTATTGAAACATAAATACCTACCAAAACCCTGAAATCATAAGCAAACAGCTTACTGAATTTTCACAAAGTAATCACACCCATCTGACTAGCACAGAAATAGAGGTTTGCTAGGATATTAGAAGGTCCCTCCTAATTCCTTCCAGTCTTTCCTCCCCACCAAAATTAACCACTATCTTGAATTTTAACAACTATATAGATTTTACCATTTTCGAACTTCATAAATATGGAACTATACAGTATATATTCTTTCATGTTTGTCTTTGTTTACTCATCATTATGTTTGTGAGATTGACCTATGCTGTTGCATGTACTTGTAGATTACTCATTTTCATTGTTATACAGTATTGTGTTCCTACAATATGTTTTAATTTGCATAGTAATTCTGATGAACACTTGGATTCTTTCCAGTTTGGGCATATTAAAAATAGTGTTCCTGTATTACAGGTTCTTAAAAATACCATTTTCTTTTTGAAAAGTAGTGAACTCTTATTGTAAAAATTTTGAGAAAATATACATTTGAGAAAAATCTCTTTGCTCAGAATTTTATTAGCTTGTTACTATGATATAAACTCATTCTTATGCCTGAAAAATCACTAAAATACTCCCTAGGTAGAACCTAAATGGCATTGGCTTTGAGGACCTTAGGGAGAATATAGAGAAGCGTATGAAGGAACAAAACAGGTTGAGTATTTGTAACATAGATATGTGTAGTTATATAAGCTGAAATAAAGATAAAGTAGAACCTCTCACTACCTTGTGAAAACAGAGTTTACTCATGACTATGCAAAGTAGAAAATGAGTTGTAGTGGAGATATCTAAGTGAAAGTAGACAATGGGAAAGATAATCACATGTAAAGAAATCACCATTTTTCATTTATATATTTGAGATAGCTTAGATGTGCTGTTGTTTCCCATCTGTATAGGAAGTAATAAAAAATATTAAATCAGTGTAGTAAGGTATAAGATTAGCAGCAAGGGAACATATGTAAAAACTGTTAACTAATTATGAGAATTTAATAATTAATAGTTACTATATGCCATGGGTTTGTTATTCAGTGGTAAATGAATTGTTTCTGCCCTTGGGAAAGTTTAAGGTAAGAAAATAAAGAGAATAAAAAAATAGGAAAATTTATGAATATGTATGTAACAACAAAATTGAAAAAATGTTAAGAAATAAGAAACAAATTACTTGGATAGAAAGTAAAGGATATAAATTAGATGAAGTCAGCAGCGTGGGTCTGATTTTTAACATGGTACCTAAAGGATGAAAGGAACCCAACTATGTAGAGAATGCAAGTTGGCAGTTCTGGGAGATTTAATAGACAGTGAAAAGCTAAGAAATGGAAAGATAATTACATATTCTAGGAGCTGAAAGGAGGCTAATGGAATAGGAATATAGGGAAGAAAGGGGACAATGACTTGAGATGATATGGTAAACAAAAGCCATGTTATTCATGGTGAGATGTTTGTACATTCTGTTTAAAAGGAGTAATTATTTAAAAATTTAAGTGAAGTTTCTCAGACTTTGACCTGCACCCAAATACATGATTACTTTAGAGATTTTTAGCTCATTTACTTCAACTGAGCTTTATTTTCTTTTTTTTTCTATTATAAAGTTTATATTTACTGGTTTATTTTTTCTAGAATAAGAAGATAGCATGTATTTATCTTTTCTTGCAGATTTAGAATCCAGATATGACACTAAAAGGTTATTTCAAGAAAAGGATATTTATGAAATGAATTTATCTCAGTGGGAGATAATGAGAAGAATTAGAAGTTGTGGCCTTGAAGACTCCTTTATCAGAAAAGATTATAAATATAAAAAGTTTGAGGGACCAGAAGGTCCTCAAGAGGGATATTTCAGGCAAGTGAAAAAAATGCCCAGTTACAGAAAACTCACATCTCTTACTCTGTATCAGAGAATTCATAATAGAGAGAAACCCTACGAATGTGGGGATTGTGGGAAAGCCTTTAGGGTGCGCCAACAACTTACTTTCCATCAGAGAATTCACACTGGTGAAAAACCCTATGAATGTAAAGAATGTGGAAAAGCCTTTAGACAGTGTGCCCACCTTAGTCGACATCAGAGAATTCATACTTCTGACAAACTCCTCGAATGTAAAAAATGTGGAAAGATCTTTACATGTGGTGCAGATCTTCGAGTACATCAGAGAACTCATATTGGTGAGAAGCCCTATGAATGTAAGGAATGTGGAAAGGCCTTCAGAGTGCGAGGACAACTTAATCTCCATCAAAGGATTCATACTGGTGAGAAACCCTATGAATGTAAGGAATGTGGGAAGACCTTTAGACAGTATGCACACCTTACACGACATCAGAGACTTAATATTGCTGAGAAGTGCTACGAATGTAAGGACTGTGGGCAGGCTTTTTTGTGTAGTACAGGCCTCAGAGTACATCACAAACTTCATACTGGTGAAAAACCCTATGAATGTAAGGAATGTGGAAAGGCCTTCAGAGTGAGACAACAACTCACTCTCCATCAGAGAATCCATACTGGTGAGAAACCCTATGATTGTAAAGAATGTGGGAAGACTTTTAGTCGTGGTTATCATCTGACCCTCCATCAGAGAATTCATACTGGTGAGAAACCTTATGAATGTAAGGAATGTCAGAAGTTCTTCCGTCGTTACTCAGAACTTATTTCACATCAGGGTATTCATATTGGAGAGAAACCCTATGATTGTAAGGAATGTGGGAAGACCTTTAGACTGTTCTCACAACTTACTCAACATCAGAGTATTCATTTTGGTGAGAAACCTTATAAATGTAAGGAATGTGAGAAGACTTTTAGACTGCTATCACAACTTACTCAACATCAGAGTATTCACACTGGTGAGAAGCCCTATGACTGTAAGGAATGTGGAAAGGCCTTTAGACTTCATTCATCCCTTATTCAACATCAGAGAATTCATTCTGGTGAAAAACCATACAAATGTAAGGAATGTAAAAAAGCATTTAGACAACATTCCCATCTTACCTACCATCAGCGAATTCATAACGTAACTAAATAACTATAGGAAAGTCTTCCACTGTGAATTTTGTGTTAAGGGGCATTAAAAGATAAATTCTAGGGGAAGTTTTTGAATACAGTAATCCCTTTGGCTTCATGCTTACAACTAAGCTGAATAAGAGGTTTTATTTGAAGGAAAGGGTATATTAATTTCATGAATTTGTAGAAGCCTTTCCTCAGCATCAAAAACCATGTTAAACTTCAGGAAACTTGTTCTAGAAAGAAACTCTTAAAGGAGTAAATATAGAAGAGCTTTTGATCTTACCCTATTATATCACCTCTGTCCTCCTGTCTGTATAATATACATATGGAGGTTGCTAGGACACTAACTCATTCCAAAAATGATAATTGAAAGGAAAGTCATTTAGCCTGCATTTCCTATTGAACTGTATTTTAGGGCAACTAGAAGTTGATGAGTTAAAGTTCTTTGTTAGAGTTTTGTAGCACATAATGAAATAATGGATCTAGGCACAATTCCCAATAAAGGTTAAGACCAGTGTAGGTACCCACTGATCGATTTTAATCTCATGAAAAATAGGATAAAACACTTTGTGCCCCCTAATGTGTTACAATAAGGCTGACGCATCTTGCCCAAAAATATTGAACCTGAATCTAAGCGTCAAGATCTAACTTCCACTTTAGAGAAAATTCAGGGAACAGAAGAACATGACACAAGCAATTAAACTAATCTAAAATGTGGGTAATTCTACAAGAGGAATAACCTGAGTTCTCAAACGATAAAATGGCATTGAAAAAGGGGAGGCGGAACTCTTAGATATTAAGAGAGTCTGAAGAAATGTATACCAATCAAATGCAATGAATTAGATTCACAAGAACAAACATGTAAAAAGGACATTTTTATGACAATTAGGGAAATGGGAGTATTGACAGTATTAGATAATATTTAAAAATTATGTTTTTGTTAGGTGTGATAATAGCATTGTGGTTATGTAAAAAGGTAAGTTTATACACAAGATGATAATGATGTCTGGAACTTTTTAAAAATGCTCATGCAAAAGGAAAATAAGGATGGATACAAAGTGATGGTAAGATGAGTCTTGGGTACATGGTTTTTGTTTATTTTGTTTTTGCTAATTTCTCTACTTTTATGTATTTCAATTTTCCCATAATATTTTAAAGATAAAATTAGCTATGGAATTATAACCCAATTGAAGTAAATGATTTTTTTAAATGACTACATATCAAAATTTGTGGATGTTGTCAAAGCTCTGCACATTGGGATATTAAATATGCTATACCGTATTTGGGAAATAAAAATCGAGGGTCCAGATTTTATCTAGTTCACCTATTGCTACCTCTGTTATCATGCCTGTCCCACAGTATTTCATATGTTTTAAAAAATGAGTTTAAAAAGCAATTACTACAACCAAATATGGAAATTAATGGAATAGACCTTCATTGTCTAATAAGATAGTTGCCAGCAATATGTTGCGCACTCAAAATTGAGCACTTGAATTGTGGCTAGTTCGAATTAAAATGGTGGTAAGTGTAAAATACACATGAGGTTTTGAAGATTTAGTTTTTTAAAAAGAATGTAGTATATTCTGTTTCTCACAACATTTCTCTGCTGTGATATTCAGTGGGTTGCATTATTACATAATAGAGAACCCAATTTAAGTGTCTTTTCTTTTCCCAAGTAGCATGTTTGAATACTGAGGTCTTGGTTCTACCCTGAGTCATGCTTCCCGCCCCTCTCATGAAACACAGGTAACCTGTGTTTACAGCTGAGTAGTTTTCTCAGACGGTTTTTAGCTCGTAGATGTTTTGGGATCCCAAGGCCCTTTCACCCTGTACTGTTTCTATCCCATTAAGTTCAAGCTTGCAGTGCTGCAAGTAGTACACTTGTCTTAAAAACTGTATTTTCAGTGGATTTTATTAGGGGTCACTCAGACAAAAGATCAACAGGCTTTTCTCTGTATTGGCCTCCCTATGAGGCTGCTGTGGAAAAATGACTGAAATTCTTAGAAGCCCTGTTGTTTCACAGAAAGGATAATAACGTTCATCATTATTCTGAGACTACATTTTCAGGACAGTACCATATATTTGATTTTTTCTTTCCCTCTCAGGCCCAATTATAACTTTGAAAACACTTTGCTATCTGGAAACACTGCCATGGAACCCTTTATATATCCTTGAAATTCTACTTGAAATATGCACCAGTTGATATAATGAGTAAAATGTGATTTTTCTCTTTTCCTCTGTTACGATGGATTATCTTCATGAATTTCCAAATATTGACCAAACCTTACATCACTGGAATAAACTCCATTTGTTTGTAATGCATACTTCACATATATGTAGTACATAAATATATTGCTGGATTTGCTGTGACTACTATGATTTGCTAATATTTTGTTGAGGATTTTTTTTTCTTTTTGAGGATTTTTGCATCAGTGTTCATGAGGATTACTGGCCTGTAGTTTTCTTTTATTCAACTGTCTGCCTCATTTTGCTAACATGGTGATGGTGGCCTCATAAAATGGGTTTCGAAGTATTGCCTCCTTTCAATTTCTGGAAGAGGTAGTGTAGAATCATTATTATTTAAATGTTTGGTAGAATTTTTCAGTGAAACCATTTGGGCCTTGAAATGGATTGAATGTGTCTCCTCAAAATTCATGTGTTGACATCCTTCCCCCTAATGTGATGACAGGAAGTGGAGCCTTTTGGAGGTAATTAAGTGTTGATGATGGATCCCTCCTGATTGAGATTAGTCCCCGTATCAAAAGGATTCCAGAGAGCTCTCTTAAACTTTTCTGTCATGTGAGGACACAAGAAAATGGCAGTCTTTATTGTGGAAGAGGGTTCTTGCCAGAAACTGACCGTGCTGGCACACTGATGTCAGACTTGCAGCCTCAAGGAGTGTGAGAAATTTGTTTATAAACCACCCAGTCTATTGTACTGTATTATAGCAGCCCAAAATGAGTAAGACAGAAATTGGTACCAGAAGTGGGGTGTTAATGTAACAAATACCTAAAAATGTGGAAGTGGCTTTGGAATTGAATAATAGGTAAGGGCTGGGAGAGTTTTTAGGTGCATGCAAAAAATAAGGACATTAATGGCAATTTTGGTGATGCTCAGAAGAGAAAGCTGAAAGAAAACTTCAGTCTTATAGAATACATTATTGACAGAATGTTGGTAGAAATATGGATGGTAAAGGCAGTACTGATGAGGTCTCGGATGGAAGTGAGTAACATGTTATTGGAAACTGGAGAAAAGGCAGTTCTTTTTACAAAGTGAAAAGAACTTGGTGAAATTATGTTCCGTGTCATGTTTTGTGGGAAGTAGAACTTGTGAGTAATGAAATTGAAGGTGTGGCTTGGCTCCTTCTGGCTGATTATAATAAAATGTAAGAAGAGAGAAATGACTTAACAATGGAATTTTTGAAACAGATACTTGGAAAATTTTTAGCTGAATAGTTAATTGGTGTTAAAATGCTATTAAAGTGAGGGCATTGATGGGGTGCCTGGGTGGCTCAGTCATTTAGTGTCTGCCTTCAGCTCAGGTCATGATCCCAGGGTCCAGGGATCAAGCCCCACATCAGGCTCCCTGTTCTGCGGGAAGCCTGCTTCTCCCTCTCCCACTCCCCCTGCTTGTGTTCCCTCTCTTGCTGTGTCTCTGTCAAATAAATAAAATCTTAAAAAAAAAAAAGAGTGAGGGCATTGATTGGGAAAGAATGGGATCCTGTAAGATGGCATGGGGACAAGTGGGAAGGCTCTGATGTAGCTGGGACATTGAGCTCCTAAATTCTGAGTCTTCCTTATCAGTGGAAGCAGCCTCATCAGCAGAAGTGGCCTTTCCACTCCTCGTGGCAGTGGCATCCCCACGCACAGTGGCATCAGCCTTTATATTCCCATCTTATGGAATTTACTATGCATTGCCTAAAGAAACTGTAATGACCTCCGTTGAGGCAGTGGCCATGCAAGGCAACAGAAGCCCCCACAACCACCCCCTTTTGTTCGCAGACCTATCACTGGACTCAAGTCCTAGCAGGCTCCTAAAAGTGCAGTGCAGAGTGTGACCCATGAGGAAGGGGTGCTACAGTCCAAAAGAACTACTTGAGTTTTCTAACTTACACAGACAAATCCGGGGAACAAGTGTGGAAATGGATACAGTGTATGGCATTATAGTGGAAGGAAGATGATGGGAAATTTGGGCAGTGAAATCTGGGGAAGAGATAGGTGGATAGACCTCTCTGAATCAGGGCAAAAAAAATTGAAGATACCCATGTCCCATATAAATGGGAGACCTCAGCAAAGGATTTTAATAAGTAGATGAAATGGCCTGTTCTGTGGCTAATGACTTTTTTCCCCAGCCACCCCGGTCATTGTCCAATGGGCTTGTGAACAAAATGGTCATTTTGCCAGGGATGGAGATTATGCCTGTGATCAGCAACATGGACTTCCACTCACCAAGGCTGACCTGGCTATGGCCATTGCTGAGTGCTCAGTCTGCCAGCAACAGAAACAAACTGAACTCCCCAGTATAGCACCATTCCCTGAAGTGTTGAGCCAGCTACCTGGAAGCATGTTGGTTACATTGGACCATCATGGAAGAGGCAGCGTCTTAATCTTACTAGAATAGAAACTCTGGATGTGGATTTACTTTCCGTACATGCAAAGCTGATAAAACTACCATCCATGGACTTACAGAATGCCTTATCCACTGTCATGGTATTCCTCACAGCATTACCTCTGATCAGGGAACTCACTTCACAACAAAGTAAGTGCAACAGTGGGTCCATGCTGATGCAATTCACTGGTCATATTATGTTTCCCATCATCCTGAAGCAGTTGGCCTGGTAAAACGATGGAATGACACTTTGAAGACTCAGTGATAGCACCAGCTGGGTGTCAAAACTTTGCAGGCTGAGGCAGGGTTCTCTGGAAGTCTGTATATGCTCTGAATCAGCATCTGATATATGGTTGTTTCTCCAATACCCAAGATTCAGGGATATGGGGGTCAAGGAGTGGTGTGAGATAATAGAAAATACATATATTGGTCTTTGCTTCTGGTTCCTGGCACAGAGCTTCTAAAACTTGTAATTTCACAAGTAATAACACTAGGAGCATCTCTTGTTCTAATATTTGGTCTTTGACCTGGTTGCTGACACAGGGCTCTTGAAACGTTTGTGATTTCCTGGGTGACAGAAGTATCGTTTGTTCTAATGAGGCAACTCTGGGTGGGCTACTGGATGGCTTCCAGTTGAGGACTGGCCCCTGAAAAGACCAAACCATGATTAGATGCTTGGAATTTTCAGCCCTGTCCCTTTCCCTTCTCTTGTGAAGTGGGGAGGGCTGGAAATGGGGTTAATGATCCATTGTGCCTAAATGATGAAGCCTCCATAAAAATCCCCAAACTATAGGGTTCAGAGGGCTTCTAGGTTGCAAACATATCCCCACCAAAAGTGTGATGCACCTCAACTCCACGGGAACGGAAGTTCTTGTGCTTGGGGTACTCTAAGACTGTACACTATGTATCTCTTCATCTGGCTTTTCATCTGTATCCTTTATCATATCCTTTAATAAACTGGTAAATGTGTTTCCCTGAGTTCCATGAGCTACTCTAGCAAATTAATTGAAACGGAGAAGGTCATAGGAACCTTCAATTTGTAGCCAAATCGGACAGAAGTTGTGGGTAACTTGGACACCTACTACTTGCAGTTGGCATCTAAAGGGGGGAACAGTATTATGGGACTGAACCTTTAGCCTGTGGTATGATACTGTCTCCAGGCAGCAGATAGTGTTAGAATTGCATTAAATTGTAATACATCCAGGTGGTGTGGAGAATTACTTGGGGAAAAGGCCCACACATTTGGTGATCAGAAGTGTCAAAGTGAGTGTTCTGTATGAGTAGTAAAGGAGACAAAAAGGGAAGAAACACATAGTAGGGAAAAACTGTAGGTTTCCCTTTACAGGTGGAAATGGGAATAATACCACTCACTATTACCCCCGTTGACCCACTAGCAAAATGTTTGCTTCCTGTTCCCATGACTTGATGCCCTGCTGGCCTGGAGATCTTAGTTCCAGAAGGGGGATGGTTTCCAACAGGAGGCACAATAATTCCAGTGAACTGGAAGTTAAGACTGCCACCCAGCCACTTTGGCTTCCTCATACCCCTGATTCAACAGGCAAAGAATAGAGTTACAGTGTTGGCTGGGGCCATTAATCCTGACTATTAAGGAGAAATTGGGCTACTCCTCCACAGTGGAGGTAAGGGAGAGTATGTGTGGAATACAGAAGATCCCTTAGGGTGTCTATTAGTATTACTACGGCCCTGTGATTAAGATCAGTGGCAAACAACCCTTTCCAGTCAGGACTACTGATGACCCAGACCCTTGAAGCATTAAAGTTTGTCACTCCACCAGGTAAAGAACCATGATCATGTGACCAGTTATAGAAACGAGGAATGTAATGTCGTGAGTATTCCTCATTTTGTTATGAAGGTGTGATTGCTTAGCCTTGTATTCTTCCTTTTCTTATTCCCTTATCATGGAGCTTTACATCATAGTATTCAAACATTGACTTTATATCATATATTATTAATTTGCTGATTTCTGTTTGGTATGTAATTTTATATCATCCTGCCTTGTCAAGGGGAGTAACTAATGGAGGCTTGAAAACTTCAATTTTTTATATTCTATTATTGAACAATTTCTTCCCTCATTGTTTCCAGTTGCCTGCTTCTGAAATACCTATATATGTATGTGTGTTATGTATAATATATATTTATAAATATATACTTATATGTAGATCTCGTATGTACAGAGACAGGAAAATGGCATAGAATACCATGCTATTATAATTATTGCTGCTGTTTTAATGTCCTTTATTTTTATTTTTTAAAGATTTTATTTATTTGAGACAGGGAGAGAAAGCACATGAGTGGTGGGGAGTGGCAGATGGGAAAGGAGAAGCAGACTCCCTGCTGAGCAAGGAGCCCGCTCTGGGGCTCAATCCCAGGACCCTGAGATCATGACCTGAGCTGAAGGCAGATGCTTAACCAATTGAGCCACCCAGGTGCCCCAAGTTTAGCTTTTCTAATAGGCATGTAGTAGTTTCTCACCATGGTCTTAATTTTGCTTTTTTAATAATGGGGGCTAGTGATACTGAGTATTATTTCATGTACTTATTGTCATCCACAAATCCTCTGCTGAAATCTCTCTTCCTGCCTTTTACCCATTTGCTAAATTTTTTTTTTTTTTTTTTTTTTTACTATTGAGTTTAGGGTGATTTATGTATTCTAGATATGAGTCATTTGTTGAATTATCTGGATTTGTTGGATTTCTGGTTGGTGCGCAAATATTCTCTCCCAGTCTGTAGCTTTTCATTCATTTAACAGTGTCTTAACAGAGCAAACATTTTAAATATTGATGATATCCAATATATTCATTTTTTCTTTTATCATCATGTTTTTGGTGTCATGTGTAATGTCATGCTACTACCAAGAATTAGGTCAAAAATATCTTCTGTTTATCTTCTAAAAATTTTATACTTTTACAGTTTACATTTAAATCTATTCTTATAAGTTAAGTTTTGGACATGATGTGATTCAGGTAGAGATTATTTTGCCTATATATATATATATCCAATTACTCCACCATTTGTTGAAAAGACTATCCATCTTCCATTGTATTGCTTTTGCATTTTTGTCAAAAACCTGTCAGCCATACTTGTGTGGGGCTATTTCTTTATCCTGTTCTGTTCCATTGACTTATATATCCAGTCCTTGCCACTATCATATAGTTCATTATTACCTCTGTAGTTAGCCTTAAAATTGGGTAGAGGCATTCCTCTCCAAATAAATTTTAGAATGTTTTATAAAAAGTCTTGCTGATATTTTGATAGGAATTGTGTTTAAATCTGTATATTAGTTTGGGAAGAACTGACATTTGTACTATGTTGAACTTCCAATCTATGAACAAGGAGTATCTCTCCCTTTATTTAGATCTTTGATTTCTTTCATTAGTGTCATGTATTTTCCTGCACACAAGTGCCATACTTGTTTTGATTTGCACCTAAGTATTTAATTCTTGAAGTAATTGTAAATGGTATTGTATTTTTAATTTGTTTCCATATGTTCATTGCTAGTAAATCAAAATACAATAGATTTTTGTGTGTTGATCCAGTATCTTGTGACCCTGGTAAAACCAATTGTTTCTAGGTGTTCATATGTTACTTGGGATTTTTCTGTATAAACCATCATGTTATCTGCAAAAGGGAACAGTTTTAGGTACTCCTTTCTGAGCAGTATGTATTTTAATCCCTATTCTACCTTATTGTCCTGACTAGAATTTCCAATATTATGCTAAGTAGCAGTGGTGAGAGTGGATATTCTTGCCTTATTCCCAGTCTTGGAGTAAAGTATTCACTCATTCATCATTAAGTACGATATTAACTGTAGACTTGTAAATATTCTTTACCAAGTTGAGGAAGTTCCCCATTTATTCCTATTTCTCAGAGTTGTTTTTTTTCTTATGAATGAGTTATAAAGTTTGCCAAATATGTTTTCAACATCAAGGGATACAATCAAGTAATTTTCTTTTTTATTTGGTTAATATGGTAGATCACATTGACTGATTTTCAACAGTTTTGCATGCATAGAATAAACCTACTTGGCGTGAATATAATTCTTTATATGCTGCAATTAATTCTACCTGTTAGTATTTTGCTAGGGAGTTTTACAACCATATTCATGAGGCTTACTGATCTGTAGTTTTCTTTTTTTGATTGTCCAGTTTTGGTATCAAGTTAATGCTGGTCTCATAGAATGAACACTGGCTTTTGTTAACATTAATAGTCTGGTTCGTAAGTGACACTACTGTTTCTAGAAGAGACTGTGTATAATTGGAGTTAATTCTTGAAATGTCTGGTAGTTCAACTGCTGATCACATGGAAATCTAAAAGAGTTTGTAGAATTCTTCAGTGAAACCATCTGAGCCTGGAGATTTCATTTTTGGAAGATTTTAAACCAGGAATTCAGTTCTTAATAGCGCTCTTCAAATTACCTATTTCATAAAGAGTAGTGGTAGTTTGTTTTTTCATTAAATTGGTCCACTTAATCAGATTCATTTGTGTAGAGTTGTTTTTCTTACATTTATGCCTTTGAGTCTGCAGGATGCCTAGGTGTTATCCCTTGTTTCATTCGTTTATTAGTAATTTGTGTCTCCTTTGTCAGTCTTGCTAAAAATTAGTTCATTTTATTGATATTTTCAAAAAATCAGCTTTTTGTTTCATTGATTTCCATTGTTTTTGTCCAGTTTCATTGGTTTTTGCTCCTATCTATATCATTTGATTCCTTCTGCTTGCTCTGGTTTTATTTTGCTCTTATTTTTCTAGTTTCTTAAGACGGGTTCTTAGATTATTGAAACTTCTCTTTTTTAATGCCAGCATTTAGTGTTATATATTTCCCTGTCAGCACTGCTTTAGCTGAATTCCACAAATTTTGATATGTTATATTTTCATCAGTTCAATGTTTTTTTAATTTCCCTTGAGACTTCCTTTTAAAACCCATTGATTACTTAGAAACAGGTATAGTGCCCAAATACTTTGAGATATCCCTGTTTTTTCCGCTGTTGATTTCTAGTTTGATTCCATTGCAGTCACAGAGCACATTCTGTTTTATTCCGATTCTTTTAAGGTTTGTTAATTGGTATATCTTGGCATATGGTCCACAAGCACATGAAAAGAATGTGTATATTCTGTTCTTGGTGGAGTGTTCATAAAAATTGATTACATCCTGTTAATGGTGTTCAATTTTTCCAAATCCTTGCTGATTTTGTCTTGTCCTTTCTGTTCTTACTATTTTTGCTCAGAAGTATAAATTCCCTAAATTAATTAATGTACTTATTAATTTATTTTTTAGAGGTGAGGGAGGGGCAGAGGGAGAGAGAGACTCTTAAGCAGGCTCCATGCCCAATGTGGAGCCTAACATGGGGCTGGATCTCACAACCCTGAGATCATGACCTCAGCCAAAATCAAGAGTCAGATGTTTAACTGACTGAGCCACTCAGGCAGCCCAAGGGTAGGATGATAGACACTGTTAAAGGTGTGTCCACATTCTTTATAATCATAACATTTCTCACTGGAATGAATCTTTTCATGTTGAGCAAAATTTGAGCCACAACTAAAAGTTCCCCACATTCCTTATATTCATACGATTTACTGCTATTGTGAATTCTTTAATTCAGAGTAGTAAATGGATGTTTTCTACATGTTGATATTTTTTCTATAGATAATTTTCATTTGACAAAATATCTTCCTTCAGTTTGCTGTTGACCCTCAAACTCACTTTTGCTCTGCTATTCATTTCTCAAATAGACCTTTAAGACCAAGAGTTTTACTTTTTTCTCTTATCTCCCATTAGAATAAACTGATTTCATAAGTGTTCCTTTATGGAGGTAACTTTTTGGTCTTATACCTGAAGAATAAGCCTGAAAGAAAACAAAAAAGCAAATAAAGATTATTTTCCAGTAGCCAGCAAAATGTACAATTTCTTTTTTTTTTTAAGGTTTTAATTATTTGAGAGAGAGAGAATGAGAGATAGAGAGCACGAGAGGGAAGAGGGTCAGAGGGAGAAGCAGACTCCCCGCTGAGCAGGGAGCCCGATGTGGGACTCAATCCCGGGACTCCAGGATCATGACCTGAGCCGAAGGCAGTCGCTTAACCAACTGAGCCACCCAGGCGCCCAAAATGTACAATTTCTATCTTAAAAATAGAAAACAAATTGAAAACAATTCTTAGCAGAAGTAAATGACTTAATGAACTTTACAATATAGCTAGGTAGCTTGAAATCAGAACAATATGAGCTTGGAGGACTATAAGAGATTACGTAAGATTGTGGTGATCAGAAATTTAGGTGTGGCTCAGAATCATCTGGGGAACTTCTTACCAATCCTGCTATTTCGGTACCACCCCAGACCAAGTGAATCAAATCTACAGGAGTTATTGGGCATCTAAACTTTTAAAAACCTCACTAGATGATTCTGATATAAATCAAAGTTTAGGAATCCCCCTTTAACAATTTTAATAAGTTTACTCTTAGAATAAAATCCAAACATGGTTCCATAGAACATAATACGGCTTTTGCTTACCTAAAGACCTTTTTTGAAGGAACTGTCCTCATTAGTGTCTTAAGATACTTGCTTCTGTTCAGATGCTAAATTATGCCTATAGTCTTTTCCATTTCATACAGCTTTTTAGAGGCTATAACATCTAAGAATCCTGTCTTGGGTTCAGAAAAAGGCTGACTTCTCTTCCTTTCATCTTAGGTTAAACATTTCTTACAAAGAAATACTTGCCCTTCTGGCTGTAAGTAGGTCCGTGTTCTTTATTCTCATTAATAGCATCATATTTCTTTCCTTCACTTCATAGTTTTCAAATGCATATTCATTAGTTTGGGCTCTTTCCATAATTTGGCTACTGTTGATAATGCCAAAAACCAAAGAATCCAGTTAAAAAATGGGCAGAAGACAAAAACAGACATTTTTCCAAAGAAGACATACAGATGGCTAACAGACACATGAAAAGATGCTCATCACTCATTAGGGAAATAAAAATCAAAACTACAATGAGGTATCACCTCACAGGTTCACTCTTTATTGGTGAATTTAAAACATAAGAATGAGAATTTAAAGCACAGGAAGAGTAAAAACAAGTGGCCCTAATGGTCAGTTAATGAAATCAACCAAGATCTGTAAGACAAAGGAGCCTTGGGGAGAGGGGTGGCTGGCTGTTTATCTAGTCATATCCAAGATAGGTCTTTGAAGTGGATGTCTTGGCAATCAAAGCTTAAGTCAGGCCCTTGAATTACAAAAAAGAAAAACCAATTATCAGGGCTTACACTACATAAACTATGAACAACATGATATTGATAAAGACTTCAGAGAAATGGGATTAAAGAAAATTGATAGGATTACAGAATACTTAATTTAGGGTAGCCTCAGGATCGTAGCAAATAAAGAAACTTGATAAACAGTAGAAAGATATCATACTGACTCAGAGAAACTCATACAGCTTCCTCTATTGACAGGCAGCAGTAGTAATTGAAAGCTAAGTCTAGAGCCAAGCTGTGTAAGTTCAAATCCTGCCTCTGCCATGTATTGACTAGAAGACTATAGGTAAACTACTTAAATTCTCTGGGGCTTAGTTATACATTTGTCCAAATCCATAGAATACACAGCATCAAGAGTGAATTGTAATATAAACTATAAAATATACTTTAGGTGATTATGACATAGCAATGTAGGTTCATCAATCGTAAACAAATGTACCATTCTGATGGGGGATATTGATTATGGGAATCTATTCATGTGTGGGGACAGAGAATATAAGGGAAATTCTATACCTTCCTTAATTTTGCTGTGAACATAAATTTAAAAAAATACGGTCTTAGTTAAAACATTAAAATAACCCACAAAAACCACCTTCATCTTGCATGCTATAAAAGAAAAAGACAGCTGAATTTGGTTTCAGGGCCATAATTTGCCCAACTCTGACATATATTCTTATTCTTAAATATCTTTATCTTTTCACTGTCTATTTTTTTTTTAAGATTTTTATTTATTTGAGAGAGAGAGAGAGAGAGAGGGGAGGGTCACAGAAGCAGACTCCCTGCTGAGCAGGGAGCCTGATGTGGGGCTCGATCCTGGATCCCGGGACTCTGGGATCATGACCTGAGCCAAAGGCAGACGCTTAACCAACTGAGCCACCCAGGTATCCCTCACTGTGTCTTTAGATCTAAAATGAGTATCTTAAAGACAACATGTTTGGTTCATGGGTCATTGTGCCAATCTCCACCTTTTAATTGGTGATTTTAATCAACTTACATTTAATGTAATTACTGATAATAAAGAACTTATTTTTGCCATTTCTCTTTTCTATAATCTTAAATTTTTTGTCTTCTATATATAATTTCTTTTATGTCATAACTTTTTGTTCCTCCATTATTGCCTTCCTTTGTGATTGTTTCTAGGGTAGCATTTTGATTCCCTTCTCATTTGTTTTTCTATTTTTAGTTTTTCTCTTTATTAGTTTCCCTGGGGATTAATATTACATCTTATAACAATGAAGTTTGAGTACTGACTTAGTTTCAATAGTGCACAAAACTGTTTCTTACAGATGCATTCCCATTTTGTCGTTATTGTCACGTTAACATCTTTATACATTGTGCCCATCAACAAAGATTTATAATTACTGTCTTATGCATTTGGCCTTACCATATATGAAAAAAAAGAGTAGTTCTAAGCCAAAATACAATAATACTGGCTTTTAAATTTACATATGTATTTACCGTTTCCAATGTTCTTTCCTTCTTCATATGGATTCAAATTACTATCTAGAGTCCTTTCATTTCAGCATGAAGGACTCCCTTTAGCATTTCTTGTACAGCAGGTCTACCTGTAACAAGTTCCCTGTTTTTTTTTTTCTGTAAATGCCTTAATGTCTCCATTTTTGAAGGATAATTTCCCCATATATAACGTTGTAGCCTGATAAGGTTTTTTTCCCTTTAATTGTGGACTTAAAATATGTTATTACACTGTCTGTGGCCTCCATGATTTCTGAAGAGAAATTTGTTGTTAATATTATTAAGGATCTTTTGTACATGAGAGGTTTCTTTCTTGTTGCTGTCAGTGTTCTCTCTTTGTGTTAAATTATAGTGTGCATCTCTTTGAATTTATCCATCCTGAAGTCTGTTGAGCTTCTTGGATGTGTAAATTCATGTCTTCTATCAGATTTGAGAAATTTTGGGCCACTGTTTCTTCAGATATTCTTCCTGCACCTTTCTCCTTTCTTTCTGGGACTCCCATTATGTACTTACTAGTACTTTTGCTGGTGTCCCACATTTCTCAGTCTCTGTTCATTTTTCTTCATTCTTTTTCTGAGCTCTTCAGACTGGATAATCTTAATTAATTGGGTATATATCCAAAGGAAATGAAATCATTCTCTCAGAGATATATCTGCACACCCATGTTTGTTGTAGCATTATTCACAATAGCCAAGAGAAGGTAACCAACTTGTTTGTCTACCAATAAGTGGATAAAGAAAATGTTACCTATACAAGTATATAACATATGTATATGTTTATCATATGTATATATAACACATTTTCTGTATATATAGATAGAGATGCACATACTCTTATAGTGGAATGTTAGCCATAAAAAGGAAGGAAATCTTGCCATTTAAGACAACATGAATGATCTTTGAGGGCATTATTCTAAGTGAAATAAGTTAGAGAAAGACAAATACTGTATCATCTCACTTATTTGTGGAGTCTTAAAAAACTGAATTCATTGAAACAAAGAGTAGATTAGTGTTTGCCAGGGTCTAGGGCATTGGGAAAATGGGAAAGTGTTGTTAAAGGGTACAAACTTCCAGTTAGGGGGCGCCTGGGTGGCTCAGTCGTTAAGCGTCTGCCTTCAGCTTAGGTCATGATCCCAGGGTCCTGGGATCGAGCCCTGCATCAGGGTCCCTGCTCCACGGGAAGCCTGCTTCTCCCTCTCCCACTCCCCCTGCTTGTGTTCCCTCTCTCACTGTGTCTCTGTCAAATAAATAAAATCTTAAAAAAAAAAAAAAAAACTTACAGTTAGAAGATGAATAAGCTCTGGATATCTTATATCCAGCTTGGTAACTATAGTTAACCATACTGTATTGTATACCTGAAAGTTGTTAAGAAAGTAAATCTTAAATGTTCTCTCACACATGCACACACATAAAGCACTAACTGTGAGGTAATGATGTGTTAACTACCCTTATGTGGTCATCATTTCACAATATTTACATATACCAAATCTTCACATTGTACACCATAAATTTACACAATGTTATATGTCAAACATATCTCAGTGAAGGTGAAGGAAAAAAAAATCACTGAACCAGTTCTTTCCTAGAAGTCCATAAATGAAGGAAAATGGCACGGAGTTAAATGGTATTCTACATGACGTTAGCATTTGCTTCATTTTCTCACCTACAGGTGCCAACAAATTAAAGTTTACATTGTCATTGTTCCTAATCTACAGAAATCTGAGGGGGACTGACTCAGAATTACCACATCATAGTAACAGGTAAAATTTTCTGAGCTTTTAGTATGTGCCAGGGGCTGTTCTAAGGAATTTACACTATTAACTTATCTAACCCTCCTAATAATTTGATGAGGTAGGTAATCCTATTTTACAGTTAAGAAATAATGGCACAGACACCTTGGAAGATAGTTTTGTGGTTTCTTACAAAACTAAATATACTTTTACCATACAATCCAGTAATGGAAGCTCCTTGGTACTTACCCAAAGTAGCTGAAAACTTATGCCCACATAAAAACCTGCACACGGATATTTATAGCAACTTTATTCTTAATTGCCAAAACTCAGAAGCAACCAAGATGACCTTCAATAGGTGAATGGATAAACTGTGGTACCTCCTGACAACAGACTATTACTCAGCACTAAAAAGGAATGAGCTACTCAAAGACATGAAAGAAACTTAAGTTCATGTTACTAAGTGAAAGAAGCCAATCTGAAAAAGGGTACATATGTTCTGATTGTGACTATATGACATAGTGGAAAAGGCAAATCTATGGAGATAGTAAAAAAAAAAAAAATCAGTGGTTGTGTGGGGTGAGAGGAGATGAACAGGCAGAGCACAGACAATTTTTAGGGTAATGAGAATACTCTTATGACATTATAGTGATGGATATATATCATTATACATTTTTCCAAACCCAAAGAATGTACAACACTAAGGTACAACACTAAAGTAAACTATGGACTTTGGGTGATTGTGATATGTTAATGTAGGTCATCCTTGGTAAAAAAAAAAAAAAAGTGTTACCACTCTGGTGGGGGATGTTGATAATGGGGTAAACTATGTATGTGTCGGGGTAAATGGGAAATCTCTGTGCCTTCCTCTCAATTTTGTTGTAAACCTAAAACTGTTCTTAAGAAAAAAAAACCCCACAAAAGTCTTAAAAAAAAAACTAAGGCAAGGAGAGGTTAAATGAACTACCTAAGCAGTTCACAACTTAGCAAGTGTTAGAGCCAGGATTTTAACCCAGGAATTGGATCCATATTCTTAAGTATTATACCACACTGCTCATACACCACACAATAATGTGGCCTGAAACAAAGTCATGCTGACAAACCAGAAATTAGACCTGGCTAGTGCCACAAAAATCCCCTTATGGATTTGTGGGTCGGGTGGCAGTAGGATCTCTGCCCTAGTTGAAACAAATTTCTCAGCTTGAACCATCAATTACATTCCTACTTTTTTTTTTTTAATTTTATTTATTTGCCAGAGAGAGATGAAGAGTACAAGCAGGGGGAGTGGCAGGCAGAGGGAGAAACAGGCTCCTTGCTAAGCAAGGAGCCCGATGTGGGACTCGATCCCAGGACCCTGAGATCATGACCGGAGCCGAAGGCAGACGCCCAACCATCTGAGCCACCCAAGCGCCCCTACATTCCTACTCTTAAAAGCCTCCCAAAGCAAAGTCCTTGTCATTGACTGAAATATCTTGCTTTCTAACTCAAACCTATATAAGACTACCTGGTGTGTGATTCCAGGTAGGTACCTTCTCTTCTTTAACAAATCACCGCCTAAAATAATGGTCTAATTATCCTCCAGAGATGTATTTCTATACCATAAGAATGCTTGGTAAAAGAGAGCCAACAGGAAGAATTGAATGATTTGCAAAATGTAAATGATTAACCAGATGGGTAAGTGGGTGCACCGGGAAGTGGGCTTTACCCCCAGGACCTCTGACTTTCTCTTCGTAAGGAAGACTTAGAGATAAATCAAGGGATACTCACCGGGGCAGAAGTTTCAGGAGGACACCAGATGTTTCTGTAAACTGAAAAATGAAACGCGTTTCAAGGAACAAAGAAGAAACACAAACGCACCTTGAGTCTGGTTTTAAATGTACAGCAGCCATTCTCCCCGTCTCGTGCCTTCTGTGCACAACGGCAGGCCTGACATAAAGGGACGCGTAAGACATCTGGCTCTTTTTGAAGTCTGGTCACAACCCAACCTCTACGACCATCCCCGCCCCTCGCTTCTTCATGCATCTGCAAAGAGAAGGCAGAAGACGATTAGAAAATCTGGATTCGCAGCTCTGGGTACGCTGTAGTTCTGACACCGTAGGTGGCCACCCCCTGAGGCCAACTATCGCCTCACTCTGTCCAGAACTATTCTGTGGATCCTTCCAGCCCTAGCGGCCCTGGTCCAGTCCAAGTCCCGACTCTACGCCGGAGATCTTCATTCTGGGGCTCCACCTCCGACCTTCTGCTCTGGCCTTTTCTCCGCAGCCAGGCCCAGGACGCTGAGGCGTGTACTGAAGTGCGCGGGACCTCGGCATCGCATCCAGGAGTTAGGCCGCGCGCACAAGCCCTACCCCGAATCAAGTTCTAGCTGCTCCATCCAGCTCTGGGTCAGGCACTAACCGCCCCCGGAGCAGTCGGGTCCGCAGAATCCCTCCTGTCGCGCCCCGCTCACGGCTCTCCGGGAACGGCTCGGCCCGGGGCTCCGGGAAGTGCGCGTCTCGGGCCAAGTGCTCAGGCGCGCGGGTCAGACTGAGTCCCACGCCTGTTCTGAGCGCGGAGGGGGCGGTGGAACGCCAAGGCGAGCGGGAATCAGACCCGGGAGCGACTGTCGGGACTAATTAGGGCCCAGTACCCTATGGGAAACCTCGCCAAGGCCCTGAAAAGTCGAGAACTCCGCCTTACGTTCCACTGGTTATGGGCTCCGCGCCCCGCCGCCCCAGCGCTGTACCGCGGTTTGCGGAGAAATCTACACACAGTCAGTAGTCCGCAGGGGAGTGAGGCTGCTCGCTGTGCCTGTTCCACAGGCGGAGGAGGCTGTTGGGTTCGGAACCCGGCGGTAAAGCCCGTCTGGGGCTAGGATTCCGGAGCGGGCTTGTTTCTGTGCGTGCGGCTATTCCCGCGCGTATTTAGATGGATAACTTTGGTAACTCCGCAGAAAATGTACGATTATGCCCCACTTTGATGCCGGAATGTAGGAGCCTGTGCTTGGTTAGTGGAGTGCCCGAGATTGTGTGTATCCGTGAATGCGGCTGTGCTTCACCGTGCATTATTTCTGGGATGGTTCTGAGAGGCCAACGCCTCTGGTTATTGTTTTCCACGCCTGTGGCTCACCAATGCTGCTGTGTTTGTGGGTCGCACTGGATGTGTGGCATTTTGATAACCGCACGCTGGGTAAGTGTGCCATCAGGATTGTGACTCAGGCAATTAGATAAGTAAAATAATTTCAGGCATACATATTGGAAAGAAGGAAGCAAAATTATCATTACTTACAGGGGATAGCATCATAAGAATGTATACCTGGACCCATAACAAACTGTTGAAGTGAGGACTTCATAACATGCAGAGGAGTAAAAGCTGTACATATATTTATTTGTATATGTATTATATATATTTGTGTCTATATATGTGTAAATTATATATTTTTCTCCTTTACGTGTATTTCACGATTTCTTCCTGCTCTTGGATATGAAGTCTTGGATGAGCCCAATAACTTCTGCAGTCACTCAGATTAAAAAAAAAAAAGTCCTTTTAACTCTTTTTTGTTAAAAGATCAGTCCCATTTTAGTGGTAAGTAATTAAGACATCTGTTTAATAATCAAAACTTCAGACTTCATCTAAAGCAAGAACTCCCACCTGCCCTTTCCCTGACCCACCTTCAAATATGGCTATATCATAATTACCGGTTAAAGCAGTATTTGGTATTTATATACTGATTATGTAAATATTTTTGTGCTTTAGAGCCAAATACATTTTTACACAAAGGTTCCTTTATCCTGGATTTAACTACCTTGTTTTTGTGCAGATGTACCTTGTGTGTGTTCCTATTACTACCCTTTTCTAAATGTCATTACCCCCCAAAAGTGTCAGACTCTCAGCAGTGATTTTTCCAAATGCTCAAACTTATTTGATACCGCCCCGCCCCCACTCCCTTCCACAGCCATGATTTTTGTAACTCCAGTCAGGATTTCAGAGTTTCTGTACAGCTTCCCTTCTTGCTTTGCCTGAATTGAATTCCTGTTTCCTGAGTCCTGTTAATTTGGCATATTTCTCATTTTTGCTGACTGCCTTTCTCCAACAGCTTCCTTAAAATGCATGCCTTTGAGGTAAATGGTTTGGGTTTTTGTTTTGTTTTTTTACTGTTTGAAAATGCTTTTATTGTAATCTAACTTATTGCCTGGGGTGAGAATTCTCTACCTCAGAATTTGAAGACCTAACTTCATACTGTTATAGTAGCTAACATTGCTTTTATAAAGACTCTCCTCATCTGTTTTCTGTTTGTGTGTTATCTGTGTTCCTAATCTTCCTGGAATGTTTAGGGTCAACTATATCATCAATGTACTAAAACTTCATAATTTCATTCCTTGGTGTGGATCTTTAAAATTTTTTTATGCTGCATATCAGGTGAGTATTTTTAATCTAGACACTCACATACTTCTGGGCAATTTTTTTTCTTTCCTTCCCCTCTCACTGAAATTTATTTATTTTTCTTTTCTTTTTATTTTTTTAAGATTTTATTTTTAAGCAATCTCTACACCCAACGTGGGGCTCAAACCCACAACTGCAAGATCAAGAGTCACACGCTCCACTGACTGAGCCAGCCAGGCGCCCCTCACTGGAATTTATATTATTAGATGGAACTCCCATAGTGTAAGCTTCTATATGTTTTCCTCCTATCTTCTGTATCTTTTTATTCAACTCCAGAAATTTTGTTAACTTTATCTTCCAATTCTATTTAGTTTTTAATTACTCATCATATTTTTAATTTCCTAGAACTCTTTCTTGGTTTTAATCTTTTTCTTATTTTTTTTTAAAGATATATTTATTTATTTGAGAGAAAGAGCACATGAATGTCCAGCAGACTCACAGCAAAGTGTGGAGCTTGACTCGGGGTTCAGTCCACAACCCTGAGATCTTGACCTGAGCCAAAACCAAGAGTTGGACACTTAACCAACTGAGCCACCCAGGCACCCCTTAATCTTTTTCTTCTACATAGTATCTTATTCTTCATGGATGCAGTATTTTCTCTGATATGTATATAATTATATACATCTTGACATAATTATATATAGTATACATACTACGTTCATTATATTAAATTCATAATTATATGAATACTATTTTATATGTTTATATTATGCATAGGATGTATATTACATTCAAAAATTCAATTATTTATTTATATATTTATTTCTTTAAAGCTTTCTTGGTTCCATGTATTGTCCTATTTTCTTGCTTTTTGTAATTATTTGGGTTGTGTTCTGTGAATTCCTTGACCTGAACTAAAAATACAGTTCTATTTCATATTTTCACTTTATTTCATTTTGAGCCCATTTATTAACTTAAAATTCTATGCTCAAGTATATATATGAACATAAGTACAGTTGAATGAATAAAAATAACAAACTCCTGTAGACTTACCATTCAGTTTAAGAAAAAGAATATTATCGGGGTGCCTGGGTGGCTCAGTTGGTTTAGCATCGGACTCTGAGTTTCAGCTCTGCTCATGACCTCATGGGTTGTGAAACTGAGCCCCATGTCAGGCTCTGGGCTCAGCAGGGAGTCTGCTTGAGAATTCGCTCCCTCAACCTCTCTTCCCACCCATGTGCATGTGTACGTGCACACTCACTCTCCCTTTCTCTCTCAAATAAATCTTTAAAAGAAAAAGATAATTATCAGTTCCTCTGAAGCCTCCTATATGCTCCTCCCCAATCACATTCCTCTCCCTCTCCCACAAAACTAACTACCACCTGAATTTAGTCATTCCCCTGATTTTCTTTATTCAGCATATATGTACATTTCATAAATAACATATTGTTTAGATTTGCATGTGTTTTGAAATTTAGTGAAATTACATTCTATGTATTTTGTCACTTTTTAAAAACTCAACCTTATGTTCTGGGGATGTATGTTCATTTTCTCACTGCTGGATGGTATTATATTGTGTATATATGTCAAATTTTGTTTGCATATACTACTTTTGATGGATATCTGATTTCTTTCCAAGTTTTTTCCTGGAAAATAGCATCTATAAATGGTGCTATTTTGAACATTTCTGTGGGCCTTTAAAAGTTAGTGTGTTTTAGAGATGCCTGCATGGCTCAGTCGGTTAAGCATCTGACTCATGGTTTTGGCTCAGGTCATGATCTCAGCGTGAAGCAAAAACTAACTGAACTGAAAGGAGAAATAGGCAAATCCATAATTATAGCTAGAGACTCCAACACCCCTCTCTCAACAATTGACAGAACAACTAGAAAAATAGCAGTACAGATACTGAAAAACTCAACACCATCAAGCAAAAGGATGTAATTGACACTTAGAGAACACTACCCAAGAACAGCAGAACAAACATTCTTTTTAAGGGCTGTGGAACATGTACAAATATAGAACATATCGTGGGGGTGCCTGGGTGGCTCAGTCGTTAAACGTCTGCCTTTGGCTCAGGTCATGATCCCAGGGTCCTGGGATCGAGCCCCACATCGGGCTCCCTGCTTGGCAGGAAGCCTGCTTCTCCCTCTCCCACTCCCCCTGCTTGTGTTCCCTCTCTGACTGTGTCTCTCTCTGTCAAATAAATAAATAAAATCTTAAAAAAAAAAAAAAGAACATATCGTGGGCCATAAAACAAACCTCAACAAATTGAAAAGCACTAAAATCATATATAAGTTGCTCTAGTCAAACTAGAAATCAATAACAGATAACAGGAAAGTGAACAACATACTTCTAAATAATCCATAGGCCAACTTCCATAGGAAGTTTCAGAGAAAAATGCATTAATCTGAGTGAAAACTAAAATATGGCATATCAACAATTTGTTTGACATAGCTAAGGTACTGCTGAGAGAGAAATTTAAAGCATTAAATGCATACATGAGAAAAGAGGAAATGTCTCAAATTAATAGTCTAAGCTCCCACTCAGAAACCTAGAAAAGAAGAGGAAAATAACCCCAAATCAAGTAGAAAAAGGGAAATAGTAAAGACAAGTGGAAATCAAAGAAAAAAACAATAGAAAAAAATCAGTTAAACAAAAAACTGGTTTGGTGAAAAGATGAATAAAATTCACAAATATTTAGGAGAAAAGGCACAAAATATAAACATCAGGAATGATATATCACTATAGATTCTGTAGACCTCAGAAGGATAATAAGGAATAATATGAACAATTTTACACATTTTAATTTTACAACTTAAGTAAAATAGACCATTTCTTGAAAAAGCATAAACTGCCAGCTTATACAATATGAAATACATCATTTGAATAGCCCTATAACTAATAAGGAAATTAAATTTGTAATTTAAAAACTCACACAAAAAATCTACAGGCCAGATGGTTTCACTGGAAATTTACTAACATTTGAAAAGAATCAGCACCAATTTTATATAATCTCTTCCAGAAAACAGAAGAGGGAACACTTCCTAATTCATTTTATGGAGGTAGTATTATCCTGATTCCAAAACCAGACAAAGACAGAGGGGGAAAAAAAAAGAAAGAAAAACTGCAAACTACTATCCTTCATAAATACAGTTGCAAAAATATTTAACAAAATATTACCAAATAGAACTCAGCCATCCTCTATCTATCTATCTATCTATCTATCTATCTATCTATCTATCTATCTATCTATCGTAATGTATAGAATATTACCAAATAGAATTCTGATACAGAAGAAGAATTATACAACATAACCAGGGGTGCAATGCTGGTTCAATATTGGAAAATCAATCAATGTAAACCATCATATAAAAAGTTTAAAGAAGGCCCTGGGGGCACCAGGGTGGCTAAGTCAGTTAAGTGTCTGCCTTCAGCTCAGGTCATGATCTCTGGGTCCTTGGATCAAGCCCCACAGTGGGCTCCCTGCTCAGTGGGAGTCTGCTTCTCCCTCTCCCTCTGCCGTTCCCCCTACTTGTGCTCTCTCTGTGTCTCTCTCAAATAAATAAATAAAATCTTAAAAAAAAAAGAAGGCCCTGAATGTCTAAAGCAATCTTGAACAACAACAACAACAACAAAACAATGGAGGTATCACAATTACAGATTTCAAGTTATATTACAAAGCTGTAGTATTCAAAATAGTATGGTACTGGCACAAAAATAGACACATTGATCAATAGAACAGAATAGAAAACCCAGAAATAAAACCATAACTCTATGGTCAATTAATCTTTGACAAAACAGGAAAGAATAAGCAGAAGAAAAATAGAATATCTTCATGTCCTTCTGGTAGGCAAAGTTTTTAAATAGAATGAGACATCAACGATAAGTAAAATATTAAATTTTTTTAAAGATTTTATTTATTTATTTGAGAGAGAACGAGAGATAGCACGAGAGGGAAGAGGGTCAGAGGGAGAAGCTGACTCCCCGCCGAGCAGGGAGCCCGATGCGGAACTCGATCCCGGGACTCGAGGATCATGACCTGAGCCGAAGGCAGTCGCTTAACCAACTGAGCCACCCAGGCGCCCCCAACGATAAGTAAAATATTAATAAGTTGAACTTCATTTAAATTAAAAGCATCTGTTTTTCAAAAGACAGAGTAAAAAGGCAAGCCATAGCCTGGAAAAGATACCTACAGTACATATATCCTACAAAGACTTCATATCCTAGTATGTACAAATACCTATGGATAAATAGAAAAAAAAACCCACAAACTGATATTAATAAAATAGTCAAAAGTTAAGCAGGCAGTTCAACAGAGATGTTATCCAAGTTACTGGCACATTAAAGGATGCTGAAGTGAGCATTCATCAAGGAACGGATTAAAATCACTCTGAGATACCACTACCCACCTACAAGTATTGTAAATTAAAAAGGCTGATAATACCAAGTACTTAAAAGGATATGGAGCAACTGGAACTCTTTACATTACTGATACACGTGTAAATTGACACAACTTTGGAAAATGATTTGTAGTATCTCCACAGATAAATATAAACCTACTTTATGAGCCACCTATTCCACTTTGGATTCCTAATAGAAATGAACACTATGTCTACCAAAATATATAAGATTGATCATAGATTTATTTATAACAAAAAACTGGAAACCCACACAAATATCTATTAATATAGAATGAATAGATTGTAGCACGATTTAGAGTACTGCAGCCAGCAGACAAAATATGGCCCATCACCTGTTTTGGTATGGCCAATGACCTCAGAAAAGTTTTACATTTTTAAATGGTTGAAAAAAATAAAAATAAGAGTATTTTGCAATATGTAAAAATTATATGAAATTCAAATTTCAGTGTCCATAAATAAAGTTTTATTGGAATACAGCCACACTCGTTTACATATTGTCTATGGTTGTTTTCATGCTAGAATAGCAGGGTTGAGTAGGTGTGACAGAGAACATCTGGTGCACAAAACCTAAAATATTTACTAGCTGGCTAAAGAAATTTTTGCTACATTCAATAATATGTACTCATCTCAGAGTCTTAATGCTGACAAAAACATGCCAGACACATATTACACTGACTGCATTCAAATGAAGTTCAAGAACATACAAAAGTAATCCATGGTGTTAGAGTCCAAATAATGGTCACTTCTGAGCAGAGTCAATGTTTACAAGGGAACATTCTGGCATCTTGGAAATAAATGTTCTCCATCTTGATCTGTGTGTGGTGATTGCCTGTGCATGCAAAAATCATGGAGATGTATATGTAATATTTATGGACTTCCTCTAAATTATTCCACTAAAAAAAAGATTAAGACTGAATTTGCATTTTTTATCTCTCTTTTTTAAATAAAGATTTTATGTATTTATTTATTTGAGAGAGAGAGAGAGAGAAAGCACAAGCAGGGCAGAGGGAGTGGGAGAAGCAGACTCCCCGCTAGGCAGGGAGCCCCAAATGCGGCTCGATCCCAGGACCCTGAGATCATGACCGGAGCTGAAGTCAGACACTTAACCAATTGAGCCACCCAGGCACCCCCATCCCTCTTCATTTAACTATAAAACTCATTTTTTCAAATTATTTGCTAGATGAAATTAAGTTTCTCCCCCTCTAAATCTTGAAAGGAAATTGATGCTGCAGGCTGCTGTGTTCAATTTAGGTTGCCACATATAACTGCTTAAATTTAAATGTATTAAAATTAAACAAAATCACTAATTCATTCTTCAGTCAAACTAACCATATTTAAGAGTCTCAACAGCCATAAGTGGCTAGTGGCTACTGTTCTGGACAGTGCAGATACAGAACACGGAACCGAGTTTTGCAGAAAAGTCTATTGGACAGCAGTGCTCCAAAACGTTACACAAATGTGAAACTCATTTTACAGGTGAGGAAACAGAAGCTTAGAGATACCACTATTACACAGTGCTGCATACACTTCGTTTCCCACATTCACTGCTACAGGTGAGCTCTCAACGTATCATTCATTTAACAAGTCTAATTATGTAGGAATCTATTCAAAATTCATAACCATGCAAAGAAAAGGTTTCTTTGTTATAAGTTATGAAATACTTAGTGGCAGACTGTCTGATCAATTCCAGACATCACCCGAATGGATCACACGCTTATCCACTAATATCCCTCTCACAGTTTCAGACACAATCGGACACACGGCACACTGCCCGCAGTCCTCGCTTCCCTTGCAGAGGGCACTTGGATGCAAACACGCGACCGCGAAGTAAGCGTCAAACCCCCGTTGCCTCTTGAGCAGAAACCTGGTAGTCACAACTACTGCGTCTGAGCCAGAGCTCCTGTCTGAGAAATCCGGACCCTACCTCCTGGCCTTCTGCAGCTTTCTCAGCCCGGGACTACATTTCTCTGAAGGCATCACTACAAGACCCAGCTTCTGGTAACCTCCTTGGGATTTTCTAGGGTCACTTGAGTAAAGGAAAGAGGGCGGCTCACACCTTAGTAGCGCGAGATCCCCCGCTGGAGCAAAGGAGACTCAAGGCGCGCCCGATTCCGGGCAGCACAATGTGGCTACGGCCTCTGCCTTCTGTTAGATCGAACTGGGATCACATTTTTTTTACTACATTTCCCGGAGGCCAGCGCGTCCCTGCGCCATTTCGTGCGCTCATTCCGTTACGTCTTGATGCAAGGATCCAGTCTGCAGCGGCCAGGTGAGTGGACCGCCTCGTTGGGACCCGCACGCTGCATTTGGTTTGGAGCACCCAGAAAAAAAGTTCCTATGTGGTGCTGGGAATACCGGTATGCCGGCTGCGGCTCGGTGCTGACAGGAAGCGGGGCGACCCCGGCTCTGGACTACGTTTCTCCTAAGTCGTAGCGCTCCAGGTTAATTCCTTACGGAAGTCGGCCTTGCGGTTGCGGGATGCCTGTGCCCTTCTCGTCGGCAATATCGGCACCGTCACTTCGGTTCCGAGCAGGGGCGTGGCGCTATTAGTTTTGTTCCTCCGCGCCGGTGATAGTGGCGTGCACTTGGCACCCCTTTCCCACTGGCAGACTCGGCACCGTGACTTTGGTTCCGGGAGGAGGGTATTAGGAATATGTTACCCGTTACCGCGCGGCATGTGTGTGTGTGTCCGCTTCTGTGGCGGCAAGATGGGCTCACCTGCTATCTTCTGCTTTTGGCGGCTGGGATCCTTCGCACCTGAGTACTTTACCCCCCGTGTGACAGGGACAGAGCCCGTTGAGAATCACGTGGTTCCAGCTGCTGTAATTCCTTCACTTTACTAAGCAGAGAACGTGCCTATTTTGAAGCTGCCCATATAATGAGGATTTACACCTGGAAGTGCCCTAAGAAGGGAGAAGACCAGCATAAAAGATGCCCCGTTCTACTTGCAGAGCGCGGTGGGGAAAACCAATCCCATTCTCTGTCTTGAAGTTGGTTCTGGGAGATGCTCCTAAATTGTTTTGTTGGCTCTGAAAAAGGCTTGATATCCTATGATTGTTTTCTCCGTTTTACTTTTAACAACAGAGCCATACAGGGAAGGAAAAAGAATCTTGCACGTCTAAAAAGCTTGCCTAAAATAAGTTGTCATTTTCTTTCTTCTCTCAAGTTTCCTACTTTTCAAGATGTTGCAACCTCCAGCAACAAACATCTTAAGGAGGAACCAGCCATTCAGTGACTGGTCGTTAGGCATCGCTATCCGCAGAAATGATGGCGCTGCAGGGATGAGCTAACTCCATTCTCCAACCACACTACACCTCGCCTTTTCAGCCAATGACAAATCAGCCCTTTCTGGCCTGATTTTTGATGAGAGAGAACAATACCCTCTGGAGGAAATTTGAAGATTTTTGTTTTAACTTTATTACGAAAATTTTCAAGCACAGAAGAAAATAATATGAACCCCAATGTGCTCAACACCCAGCTATAATTTAAAACATTTGCAAATATCCTTATATCTATCCTTCCTCCTTTTTTCTGTAGCATTTCAAGAATTCACATAATTTTATCCATATGTATGCATATATAACCAAAAAGAATATCATTTTTAGATAATCACCATGATGTTATCCCAACTTTAAAAACTAACGGTAATTCCATAATAGCATATATGCAGTACATATTGAGGTTTCTCAAATTCTTTCAAAGATAGGTTTTTACAATTGATTTGTCCAGATCATGGTCCAGATAAGGTCTACAACAGTGCATTCAGTTGCCAAGCCTCTTAAATTTCTTTATAACAGTTTCCCTTCTATTTTTTGCTTTTGTTGTATTTTAATTGGTATCACTGTTTTGTAAAAAACTAGGTTGTTTATAGATTATTCTACATTCTGCTTTTGGCTAATTGCTAGCTTGTGGTGTCATATAATTTGTTCCCCAATGCCCCATATTTCTGTAAACAACTAGTTAGATCTGGGGGCTTGATCAAATTCGGATCATATTTTGCATAAACCACATTTTCGGGCAAAAATAATTCATAGTTGGTGCTGTGTACTTCCTATTCATCACGTCCTGAGGCTTTTAAAGTCTGGTGTCCCACTTCTGGTGATGCCATATTGATCAGTGTTCAAGTGCTTTCCAGTTAATCCTTTTATAAGGTTCCCTTTCCTTTTTCACCTATTAATAGAAGAAGGTATAATATAATTCATCTGTTTTACCCTAAAATATACTTATAAAGATTTCAAAGCAACAATAGCACTGTTACAACTAACTATCAAGATACAAAATGTATTTAAATTTATTTTGGTTATCATATTTTCTATATTTAATGTTCATGTGTTATATTTGGTTATGTCCCTTTCATCTCTTAACCAAGTGTAAATGTTCTGCTCATAACATTGATTTTTTTAAAATTTTATTTTGATACATTACACTTACAGAAAAGTTGCCCCCCAAAATAATAGAATGAACTCTCCTATGCCCTTATAGATTTACGAATTATTAACATTTAGTTTTTTGTTTGCTCTTTCCTTCTACATATGTGCTTTTTTTTTCTGAACCATTTGGTAGTAATTTTCAGATACCATGTTTCTTTATCCATAAAAATCAGTGTCTTTTTCTAAGTACAAGGACTATCACTATAGTTCATTTATTAAAATCAGGAAATGTAACATAGATATAATAATTATTTAATTCAGAATTCATAGAAAAATTTCACTAGTTGTCCCAGTACTGTCCTTTATAGCTTCTTTCTGCTGATCTGGGCTCCATTCCAGAATCATATCTAGGATCAAACATTTCATTCAGTTATTACATCTCTTTAGTCTTCTTTAATCTGAAACAATTCCTGGGCCTTTTTTGATCATTATCTTGACATTTTTGAAGAGTACAGGTCAGTTATTTTGCAGATTGTTCTTCAGTTTGCATGTCTTCAATGTTTCTTCCTGATCGGATTCAAGTTACGGATTTTTGGCAGTAAAGGTGCTTCAGCTCATTCCCCAGTAACTTCAGTTGGCTGCGTTTTTTACTGTCTACATTGATAGTACTTTCTGGAGGGAAGTTAGTCCAGGAGGACCTTTTTTTTTTTTTTTTAAGATTTTATTTTATTTATTTGACAGAGCGAGAGAGGGAACACAAGCAGGGGGAGTGGGAGAGGAAGAAGCAGGCTTCCCGCAGAGCAGGGAGCACGATGCGGGGCTTGATCCCAGGACCCTGGGGTCATGACCTGAGCCACCCAGGCGCCCCAAGTCCAGGAGGATCTTAATCATCATTGGAATTGGAAGGCTTCTCAATTTAGTTTCAATTTAGGTTTCTCTTAATATAAATGAGGTTGAACATTGGCTTCCTTTTTTATGAATTGTCTTTTTTAGTTTTGTCCTTTTTTAAAAAGATTTTATTTATTTCAGAGAGAGAGGAGAGAGCATGCCAACATGAGCAGGGGGAGAGGCAGAGGGAGAAACAGACTCCCCGCTGAGCAGGGAGCCCAATGCAGGGCTCGATCCCAGGACCCTGGGATCATGACCTGAGCTGAAGGCAGACGCTTAACCAACTAAGCCACCCAGGTGCCCCTGTTTTGTCCTTTTTAATAATGATTTTTAATCTTTATCTTGATTTTTAAAGTGAAGCTCTTTTGGTCTTAGGAAGAGTCACTCTTTTTTTTTTTTTTTTAGGTTGCAGATAATCTCCCAATTTGTTATTTGTGTTTGTGTGCTTTTAGGCAATTTTTAAATATAGTAAAATGTATTCATTTGATTGTAAGAAATAGAAAATCTTTTCTCCTCTCAACCTAAAAGGAACTCAACCATTTTTTTCTTTTAGCATGCCTGTGGGCTGAATGTTTGACCCTCCCCAAAAAACTCATACGTTGAAATCCTAATGCCCAAAATCATAGTATTTGGAGGTGGAACCTTTGGGAGGTAATGAGATAATGAGAGTAAATTCCTCATGAATGTGATTAGTGCCTTTATAAAAGAAGCCCAGTGAGGATACAGTAAGTCTGTGACTAAGAAGAGGGCCCTCATTTGGCCAAGCTGACTCCCTGATTTTGGACTTCCAGCCCCCAGAGCTGTGAGAAATAAATTTCTGTTGTTTATAAGCTGCCTGGTCTGTGGTATTTTGTTATAGCAGCCAAATGAACTAAGAGTGGCATTTTTATGATTTCAGTTTTTAATATTTAGATCTCTTATCCATTTGGATTTAATCCTGGTATGTGGTATAAAATGTGGATCCAATTTTACTTTTTTCAATAACATTAAATAATCCATTTTTCCCTAGAGATCAAAGGTTCTACAATTCCATTAATCTGAATGTCTATTCAGGTGCCAGTAACCAGTATTTTAGTGATAGAGACTTTATAACATCTTTTAAATCTCTGTTCTCTTCTTTTTCTAGGCATTTTCTGGCTATTCTTGCTTTTTTAATTTTCTTGCTTAATGAATTTAAATTTGGGGGTGCCTGGGTGGCTCAGTCGTTAAGCGTCTGTCTTTGGCTCGGGTCATGATCCCCAGGGTCCTGGGATCGAGCCCCACATTGGGCTCCCTGCTTGGCAGGAAGCCTGCTTCTCCCTCTCCTACTCTCCCTGCTTGTGTTCCTTCTCTCACTGTTTCTCTCTGTCAAATAAATAAATAAAATCTGTAAAAAAAATGAATTTAAATTTGTGTCTACCACCATACTCGTTAGTATTTTTATTGGGATCATATTTAACTTATATTTTAATTTATATATCAAATATCCTATCCATGTTCAGAGAATTAACCTCATTGTAATATATTGGTTTAGCCCATGTATTCTCAGTAAGGGTGATACTGCCTTCCAGGGGTTGAAAATTGGTGTTGGGCAGGGGTGGAGTGAAGAAATCTTAGATACAGTAATGGTTTGTGATTCTCCAAAACTCAGTTTAGCCAATAAAATCTTATTCCTCATTATTTACTCTCTCATTGGCATTTCTTGGGTATCATGTGAACGGCACCAACACTGAGGTCACAGAAGATATATGTATGCAAGGTAAATGCTACCAAAAAAGATCAGTGCTCCTGTGGCAAATAGGTGGCTGTAAATGGAGACCTTTCTCTCAAATGATTGCTCAATCTTGAAGTTCTATCGTAAGAGGTGGCCTTGCATGGGCCCATTGGCAGCCATGTGGATGTTGTTTATGTATCATGCTTCTGTGTTTGACTTGGTATTTGAGGATTAAATAAAAAGAATGTTTTAGTATTCTATAAAGTTATTCAACATGTCTCATAAGAGACAAATTTGGACTTAGCTAAGGAATGACTTTATCCAAAGGATCACTGCAGTGAGGGAAGGAAGACTTGTAATTGGGAGAGCATTCCAGCCATAAGACCTGCAGGCATTTAAAAGGTCAGGCAGAAAAGAATTTTCTTTTATAAGGAGGGTAAACAAGGCCAGAAAGAAGTAGATGTGGCAGTGTGGGATGAGTGGGTGGTCAGTTGTGTAGATTGTGTTCTCTGCAGTCAGCTGGGGAGTGGCTTGAGTCATTGTTAAGAGGGTTGTTTGTATTCATATGCTGGCCCAGAATACAGGGTAGGCCAAAGTTCAAGGGCCTGGAAGAAGGAGAGAAGTCTGACTAAAGTTTCGTCAAGTGAAGTTATCAGGCATTTTGTCCAGATTAGTCAGTGGGGTCCAACAGCTCATCTAGTTATTTATGAGACAAAGAATGGCCATTTGGAGGCTCTGCCTGGCCTTGTATGTTAAAAACGGGGGGAGGGGTCATCTTCCAGTCTTATCTAAGTTATATGGGGAAGGGAGATTGATTTCATTCAGCTGTTTCCTAGTCCATAAAGATTGAGGGGTTATCTCATTGGGCTATTTTTCAGGATCATAGATCTTGGGTAAAGTTTAACATTGTGAAACCCATCAATTACATCAAATGCTAAGAAGTTAAAATGTTGACAATACGGGAATGAAGATCAACTAGTTAAGTTTCTTCTATCTAGTAAAAGTTAAGTTCACTAAAAATAATTTTTAAGAAATTAATTTTTCAGTTTTACTTTTTTCTAGAAAAGAACGGTTTTGAATGATATGTTAAAAATTTGATTACATTGTTTATGTTATATACTTACATAAATGCATATACTATAGTATATCTGTCCTATTAAAATTTCATGGTAAAGGGGGACAGTTGGGGAAAAAAAGTGTCTAAAATGGCTCTTCACGGGCGCCTGGGTGGCTCAGTCGTTAAGCATCTGCCTTCAGCTCAGGTCATGATCTCAGGGTCCTGGGATCGAGCCCCTCATCGGGCTCCCTGCTCAGCGGGGAGTCTGCTTCTCCCTCTCCCACTCCCCCTGCTTGTGTTCCCTCTCTCGCCGTATCTCTCTCTGTCAAATAAATAAATAAAATCTTTAAAAATAAATAAATAAAATGGTTCTTCAGAGGGGCAGTGATGGAAAAAGATGTTGAGAAATGCTGTTCTAACCATTTGTTTAAATCTATTTTTAGGTCTTTCAGGAGTATTTCAAGTTTTTCTTGTAGGTTTTAAACATTTCTTGTCAAACTTGGGCCTAGGTATTTCATCCTTTTTGTGGCTTTTCTTTATTATATTTTCTATGTGATTATTGTTTTATATATAAAGGTCATTTCTTTTCATGCCAATTTTATATCCTGCTAATTTACTAAGTTGTTTTTTTTTCTTTCATTGCACTCATGGGGTTTTTAGGCATGCTGTCATATCTCATAGAGGGAGTTTGCCTATTCTTTTCTTATTCTTGTTGCTCTTGTTGATTTCTCTTGCCTTTTTATATTGACTAATATAGCTAATAAAATGATAAGTGATAGAGTAGTGGGTATTCTTGCCTTGTTTCTACTGGAAACCTGGAAATAGAGTGCTGCCACGAGAGGCAAATGAGCATTTATTAGGATAAAAAATTTTCAATTCAGGGAGTGCAGATTCAGATAGAAACCAAATAGTGTCCCACTTGTAGAGTGAAAACAGGATTTTTTTTTTTTTAACATGAGTTAAGAGGAAAAAAAAAAAGCTAAACTACTCTTGGTTATACACTGATTGACTACTGATTATTTCTTCAGAAAGTCCACAACCTTCAGTCTTATGATCAGATCTGTTCTCCTGCTGACATTTCAAGCAGTTGCCTGAAACAGTTGCTGTTTTGCCCAGTCTACAGGTTTTGACCCGGTTCAAATGGAGAGGCATAAGGCAATTTCTCTGGAGTGGTCCATCTAGCTTCATTTTAAAATGGCTCCATTCATGTCAGTTTTCCCGACTATCATTAAAATAGTCATCAATTCCTATTTCTTGTGTTCTTACCAGGAATGGATGGTAAATTTTGTGAAATTTTTTTGGCATTTATGAAGATAGTATGATTTTCTTCCATACAACGATTAATATTGTGGATTATATAAGTGGACATTCTAATATCAAACCATCTTTTTATTACAGAGAAAGTCCCACTTAGTTATGATTGTTTTTTAACATGCTGTTGCATTTTTGTTTGCTGGTATGTCAAATTTTGCAGTAGTATTTGTGATATAATAATATATTTGGTTTTTATCCCCAGTTCTTGGCACAGAGCTCCTAACACCCTTGGAATTTTCTGAGTGATAGAGGAGTGTCTTTCATTTTTCATAACAAGCCCCTGAATTTATGCTAATGAAGTGGCTAGGGTGGGCCCCTAGATAGTCTCAGAATGGGGTTGGGGTTACCAGAAGGACTAAGTGATTAGAGGATTGGAACTTTCCAACCCATCCACTGACCTCCAGGAAAAGTGTGGGTAACACCGGAGGTTAAGGGCCATACAAACTCCTGCACTAGGAGATTCGATGAGCTTCTGGGTTGGTGAACACACTGAGCTGTTGTGAAGTTGGCATTCCCAGAGAGGGCATGGAAAGCTCCAAGCATTCCCCCTGCCAATACCTTGTCCTATGCATCTTTTCCATTTGGCTGTTCCAGAGTTGTATCCTCTATAATAAATTCATAAATGTAGGTGGAGTACCTTCCTGAGTTATGTGAGCCATCCTAACAAAGTATAAAACTTAGGAGGAGATTGTGGGAGCCCCCAGTTTATAGCTGGTTGGTCAGAAGTACTGATGGCCAGGGATTTCAGTTTGGCTTCTGGAGTTAGGAGCAGGCTTATGGGATTGACCCCTTAAGCTGTGAGAGCAAAACATCTCACTTCATACTTGTATGTATGTGTTGGGGAGGGATACCTGGGGAAGCTGTGCTCCCCAGGGCTTCCTAGGTATGCCCCTATACTAAAAGTGTGAGATACCCTGGAAAACTAGCACCCTCTGAGGTCCCGTTAAGGATCATGGGGATTGAGGAAAACTCTGGCATGAATTCCTTCTGCCACAGCTGTATTCCATTGAATTTGAAGGAAGGCTAAGATTTTTCCAAACTCCCTCAAAGAGGTGAAATAAAGGTAGTTCCAAGGTGCTTATTTTGTGGGCCCTGAGGCAATCCTGACCTCATGGCTTCTTTTTCCCTCTCTAGCTCTGCCTTCTTTGGACTCTGCATATCTCCAGGAGAAGAACCCAGAAAACCGATCAGTCCTGACAGTTCTAAAAAACATGCCCCATGTGAGTTGCTATTTCATTTTTCCTCCTTCAAGCACAATCATTTGTTGTGTTATGTGAACACCAGATTTATTTATCCCCAAATTTTCTGCCTGCCTTAGTTGCCTAAGGGAACCGCTCCCCAATTTTTCCCATTCCAGTGACTGATCCTAGCAAAGAGCTCCATTCTCTAAATGCTTTTCCCTTCACCAGATAGTGTTTAGGTGTTTTTTCCAGCTCATTCTACATATTTTACATGCAAAGTCTTCTGCCAGGAGCCCTAAGGAAGCAGAAATGTCTACCCTTAAGAGCAGTATTAGTATAACGGTTTGGTGAGGTAGTTACATGGGACCCATAACAAACTGATCTCTACAAACCTAGGTTTCCCACTTGGAAGTGACAGCATTTCTGCTGGCTGTTCCAGGTCTCAGTGAGTGAGGACATGTTCTGTGAGGCTTTTAAGGTTGGGTGGGGAACTAAAGTCTGAGAAGGAAGAGATCTTGCCTCTTGTATAGTTCCTGTTGATGCTGCAACAAATTATTACAAACTTAGTGACTTAAAACAACCCAAGTTTATTATCTATACTTCTGGAGGTCAAAGTCTGAAATTGGTTTTACAGGCTAAAATCGAGGTGTTGGTAGGTCTGTGTTCTTCTGGAGGTTCTAGAGGAGAATCTGTTTGCTTGCATTTTTCCAGCTGCTGTAGGCTGTCCACCTTCCTTGGCTCATGGCTCCCTTCCATTTTTAGAGCCAGCAATCATCATTCTGACTTCTGCTTTCATTATCACATCTCCTTCTCTGACTCTTCTGTCTGCTTCTGTCACTTAAAATACCCTTATGGTTACATTGGGCCCAACCAGATAATCCAGGATAATCTATCCATCTAAAGATCCTAATCACATCTACATTTGTCATATAAGGTTACATATTCAAAGGTTCAGGGATTCAGGTGTGGACATCTTTGGAGGGCTGTTATTCCATGTACCACAACCCTCTTGCCCAGGAATCAATGAGAGGATGATCAGCAGTCAGGTTTACCTTGGAGTTGGCCGGAATGTGTTTGTGATGCCTATAGCACCTAGATTGGCATCCATCAGCTTGCACAAAAGGAAGTAGAAATAAAATCTGCCAAATGCCTACTCTCTTGAAAACTGTAGATTCTTAGGGCTCAAAGACATTAGAGAACTTAATTGAAATAATCCCAAATAGGCAGATCATTTCATCCATAAAATGGAAATATCAGTTATATTCTGTGACATAATATTGTGACTTGAAGAATTTGAATCTTCAAAAAATTGTTTTTTAAAAAAATATTTTGTTTATTTATTTATTTGTTTAGAGAGAGAGAGAGAGAGTGTGTGTGTGTGAGTGGGTGGAGGGGCAGAAGGAGAGGGAGAGAGAGAATCCCAAGCAGACTTGCTGCCGAGCGGGGAACGCCATAGAAAGGCTCGATCTCAGGACCCTGGGATCATGACTTGAGCTGAAGTCAGATGCTTAACTGACTGAGCCACCCAGGGACCCCCCCCCCAAATTCTATGTTTTAGCCTAGAGATTTATTAAAAATTATTTGGAAACATTTCATTAAATTTGTTTACCTTTTTCTTCAAGGGGAGAAGAGAAGGAAAGAACTCATATTTATTGATAATTATTGTTTTTTGAGAATTTGAAAGCTTAATATTCTGTGTGACTGCATATACCATTTCATTTAATTATATAGCTGCATTCATCTGGCCTTTTGTATTCCTGGGTTTTTCTGGATAATAGAATTATCCTATTTTACATAGGAAATTTTATCTTCCTCTGTAGCAATAGGAGTGATCATGGATCATGTTGACACTATTGTGCAGGCTCCTAATTTCCTTTAATGTTACAAGGTGTTCAGCCATGACCTATTTACTGTGTCATCCCCTTCCTTCATGCCCTCCTTTTACCTTAAAGTCATTGTCATATTTTCACCAATAATAAATGGACTTGTTGTTTCAGTGGTTGGTGACTTTCAAGGATGTGGCCATCGACTTCTCTCAGGAGGAGTGGGAATGCCTTAACTCCACTCAGAGGGACTTGTACAGGGATGTGATGTTGGAGAATTACAGTAACCTGATCTCCCTGGGTAAGATCATCTTCTACAATACTCAGAACTTGTCTCCCATATTTTCTGCCTGTGTCATTATGATTTTCTGGTTTTTATTCCCTAAGGAAAGGTTTGAGTTTTCTGGAGATAGAAGTGTAACCAAACTCAAGTAGTTCACTGCTTGTTGTGTACCAAATTGCACACAATCCAAGGAAATGTTGAAAGCAAAGAACTTTTTATTACTTGTTACAAGTAAGGAAACCAGGAGATCGTTCTGAAAGCACTGTCTCCCCGTGGGGTTAGTACAGGAAGTTTTTATGCAGGGCGCAGGGGCAGGGAGCTCATATGGGCACTTCTGGTCCCGTTGCACATGTCCAGCATTTCAACGTGCCAGTGTGTACATGTATGTTCAAAAAATGGCACAAAACTCTACTCATAGGAAGAGATCTTAGTAGTATTTTTTTTTAAAGATTTTATTTATTTATTTGACAGAGAGAGAGAGACAGCGAGAGAGGGAACACAAGCAGGGGGAGTGAGAGAGGGAGAAGCAGGCTTCCCACGGAGCAGGGAGCCCGATGTGGGGCTCGATCCTAGAACCCTAGGATCATGACCTGAGCCGAAGGCAGATGCTTAACGACTGAGCCACCCAGGCACCCCCTTAGTAGTATTTTTTAAAATTTAAATTCAATTAGCCAACATGTAGTACATCTTAGTATTACAGTGAGCTAAAGGTAACTTCAGGTCAGCTCAGGGGGGCTTCTGTGCAGGTCCTCAGCTCCCTTCTGGCTCAAACTGACTCACATCAGGGGCTATTGGGCTAGACACACTTAGCAAGGGGCTATCAGGTAAAACATCTACTTAGGTGTCTCCTTTGCTGGAACTGTTGGTTCTGCAAAACAAGACACCTTCCTTCCCTGCTTTTGTCCCTTCTCTTCCTCCTTTCCACTGATAACTTTAAGACACATTTAGTATTTGAATAACTTCCCCTTGCATCCTAGATAACAGAAGTAGACAGCTCCACTGTGTATGCTTTCTTATTTCTCATCCTTCAGACCTTCACATTTTCCTCTGTCACTTCCTTCAGTGTCTCTCTTTGATGACCAATGGACTAGATTTGAATCTGGGACTCCCATACCATGATCATATCCCATTTCTTTTCTTTTAAGCTGGATGTTCGATCCCTAAACCAGATGTATTTTCTTTATTGGAGCAAGGGAAGGACCCCTGGATGGTGATGAGAGCCATGACAAGAAGAAGGAGCTCAGGTGAATAAAGAGCTAGTCACATAAGAGCAGCTCTTGCTGATAATAATACAGCTGGTCTGTGAGGTGGCAGTACTTTGAGATGTTTGTGTGAAGCTCTCTCTTCAAAGGCCTGCTGAAAGAAGTCTAAGGTCTCAGCAGGAAGGTGATATCAATATGAGTTCTCAAAGGAACTTCCCTTCCAACTCACATTCACTACTCTTCCTCTCTCATATTCCCCTTTTGTTTTAATGAAGAAGCTACCTTTGGTTTCTTCCAGAGATAATTCTCTTCTTTCTTTTTTTAATTGAGTTGGTATCTCCAGCCAGCAAGTGTTTGTTGAGAGCTTGCTGTGTTCTTAGATTAGGATAATCAGGGACGATCTCCCAGAGGAGCTAATTTTGAACTGAGGCCTAAATGAAATTAGCCATGCCAAAAAAAAAAAAAAAAGTGTGTGTTTAGGCAGATGGAACAGAAGTGCAGAGGTCCTGAGGAAATGCTGAACTTCACTTATTTGAGGATCAGCAGGAAGGTTGTGTGGTTAGAATGAAGAGAGTGAAAGTGGAAATTAATGATGAAGTCAGAGAAATAGGCAGAGAACAGGTCGTATAAGGCCACATAGGCCATTGCAAGGAATGAGATTTTATCCTAAGCATGATAAGAAGCCCTTGGAGGGTTTTGTGCAGGTGAGTAGGGGATCTTTGTTTAAAGATCACTCTGGGTGCTTGTGTAGAATGAGGATAAGAATGAAAGCAGGAAGACCAGTTAGAGGACTAGTTCAGGATTCCACATTAGAGATAATAGTGGCTTGGAATGGGGTTTAATATGTGAAGGTGCTGAGAATGTGTTATAGTCTGGTTATATTTGATGGTAAAATTAATAGGATTTGCTGAAGGATTAGAAATAGAAAGAGGTATCAGAGTTTGGAAGCTTGCGGAAGGAAGTCAAGAATAATGCATTTGAGATGGCCATTAAATATCCTTAATAGAGAAGTTAGAGAAGCATTTAAAAGGCTGCAGGATGGTAGTCAGGACTGAGGAATAAATATGAGGTTAATCTCTGGATTATGGGGTTAGATGAGATTATGGAGGGAATTGATCTAGATGGAAGTCAAGGTGAAGTCTAGGGGCTAAACCATGGGGCATTCCAGCACTTAGCTAGGAAAAGGAAAATGATCCAGCAAAGGAAATTCAGGAGTAACTTAAGCAACCTATGATCTAGGATGCAATCAGGAATACAGAGGACGGGAAGCCAATGACAAACACAAGGAGGGAGCAGTTAACTGTGAGAGATGCTGCCATGAGGTCAAGGAGGATGAAGGATGAGACCTGGCTATTGGATTTGGCAAGACAAAGGGGACTGGTGATCCAGACAGAGCAGGTTTAGAAATGAGAGGAATGACAACCTGACTGTAGAGGATTAAGAAGAGAATAAATAAGCCAACAATAAAAACTGTTGTGGGACAGTGACTTAACTCACCAGGCAGTGTTGAGGGCCCATTTGAGGAATTCTCAAAAGTACAAATAGAGTTTTAAAATGTATTAGAAGTTTTTAATAATAGTGCTGTGATAATTAGGACAAAGAAGTGTGATTCAAGTTTGTATATGTAGTACTATTTCAACTGCATAAAAGTGCAAGGAAAAAAGCCTAGAAGGAAATATGACAAAAATGTTAAGTTCTAAGGGTGGGAGAGAAAGGGGGGAAAATTACTGACAGGAAATAACAGACATCTCTTTTGAGAAGTTTTACCAGGAAGGAGTACAGTAAATGAATAGGAGCTGCAGGGTGAACCGTACAATCAAAGGAGAGGTTGTTTTGTTTTGATTTCAAAGGAGTCTTTAAGAATGAGATAAATATTGGAGAGATGGTACAAGAGTAAGTGATCAGGAAATATGGGTGTTAGTGATCAGAAAGGATGGTTACTCGAAATTGAGATTTTGGAGGTCTTGCCATAATTGGAAATAACAAGGTCTATTATGTCTACTGTGGGGGGAAGGTAAGTGGAATGAGGTAGAGGAAAATAGTGCTTCAGAGGAAGCAGTGTGCTCAAAGTTGCAAACAGAGCAAGAGGTGAAGAGAACACACAGAAGGGAAGGAGGCTGAGGTTGCAGAGTATTTGCAGAAAGTATACTGTGAGTTCCTGAAGGCCTGCTGGTTAGAGAGCAAGAGAATACTGTGTCACAATAAAAGATGTCTAGACCTGGAATAGGATGAGAGTCTTAGTGTTGAACAAGGATGCAGGAAACCAGGGCTTTCCAGGAGTACTGGGATACCCAGGTATCCCAATTCCAGGATTGGTCCTGGAGTAGTTTCTCTGGGGAAGATGAGTACTTCTTCCTATTATAACCTAAGGGCAGTGGCATTGTTGGACTAAGAGCTGATGGAAGTCAAGCCTTCCTGGGAGAAGCCAGCATTAATAGCAGGATATGAAGGTCTTACCAACATCCAAAGCTCTGGGGGCTTCTCTTATAGGCTGCAGTGGGTGGAGTGGCTGTCTTAATATAAGAGAGAATTACAGGTGCAACATTGCTGGAGTCTGGGATTGGGGACAGCTTTTCAGGAATAGCAAAGGGACGTGAAGTTTCAGGTGAGCCCCGAAAGGATGTAAAGCAGGTAGGGAGGCTGAGGGTAGAGGGAAGGAGCATTCCTGGCAGAGGCAACAGTGTACTGAAGGCTATAGGAGGATGGAGCTTGGTGTAATAATGAGGTATTCAAAGAAGGCCCTTATAGTTGGAGCCTAGTGAGGGACAGATGCCAGGTGTGAGTTTGGAGAGTCTGGCAGGGTCTAGGCCAGGAAGAACCTTCTAGGGGTTATAAAAATGACTTGGTAGAGGTGCTTGGGTGGCTCAGTTGGTTAAGCATCCAATTCTTGATTTTAGCTCTGGTCATGATCTTGAGGTCCTGGGATGGAGCTACATCATTGGGATCCACGTTCAGTGGGGAGTCTGCTTGAGGATTCTCTCCCTCTTCCTCTGCCCCTCCTCCCACTTGGCACACGTGCTTTTTCTCCCTCTCTAAAATAAATAAATAAATCTTTAAAAAATGACTTGTGGAAAAAAAATGACTTGTGGGTTATGAGCAGCATTTAAAAAAATTTTTTTTGGTTTTGTTTTGTTTCTTAAAGAAAATAACAGAAGAGAAAAAACTTTTTTTCTTTAAAGATTTTATTTATTTATTTGACACACAGAGAGACAGCGAGAGAGGGAACACAAGCAGGGGGAGTGGGAGAGGGAGAAGCAAGCTTCCTGCTGAGCAGGGAGCCTGATGCGGGGTTTGATCCCGGGACCCTGAGACCATGAACTGAGCTGAAGGCAGTTGTTTAACCAACTGAGCCACCCATGTGCCCCATGAGAAGTTTTTTTTTTTTTTTAAGATTTTATTTATTTGGGGCGCCTGGGTGGCTCAGTCGTTAAGCGTCTGCCTTCGGCTCAGGTCGTGATCCCAGGGTCCTGGGATCAGGCCCCGCATCGGGCTCCCCGCTTGGCGGGAAGCCTGTCTCTCCCTCTCCCACTCCCCCTGCTTGTGTTCCTGCTCTCACTCTTCTCTCTCTCTCTGTCAAATAAATAAATAAAATCTTAAAAAAATTAAAAAAGAAAATATTTAAAAAAAATAAAAAAAAAGATTTTATTTATTTATTTGACAGAGAGAGACACAGCGAGAGAGGGAACACAAGCATGGGGAGTGGGAGAGGGAGAAGCAGGCTTCCTGCGGAGCAGGGAGCCCGATGCGGGGCTCGATCCCAGGACCCTGGGATCACGACCTGAGCCGAAGGCAGACGCTTAACAACTGAGCCACCCAGGTGCCCCCAGAAGAGAAAATTTAAAAAAAAAATCAAAATGCATCCCATGTAGCAAAGATAATTTCATGACCTATTTGTTTTATGTTTGTGTATTTGATCATAATATAATCTGTATTTCTTATCTTTGAATTTTGTCCCCAAAGCATTTGCAAGCTAATGAAGAATCTTAAGTAGGACATTTGAAACAATGCAATTTACATATTTAATATATCATTCTTGACTGCCAGATGGAGATTAGAAGAAAGGGTCTCAAGACATGATTGAGTAGGTTATTGTTCAAACAAGAGGTGCTTTGGCTTTCTCGGAGTGTTGATAGTGGCACTGGGGATAAGAAACAGATTCAAGAGCAATTTAGTAGATCAGTTCAGCAGGAGTTGAGGGGGGCAAGAATGAAAGAGGTCTCCCCAAATGACTTCTGCTTTTCAGACTCCATTTTGTCATCCTAAGCCATTACCTCTTTTTCAGTTTTCTCATTTTTTCTTCCATTAATTTAATGACAACAAAAATAACAGTTTAATCATGTTATTATAACTTGGAGAGCAGTTGAGTCTAAACTGGATTTATTTGATCCTTACAGTGTTCCCTTAATCACCATATTCCAGTTGGTTTCTTTCCTAGTGTTTTGTAAACCATATTGTGCTTCTCTTTCAAAAACAAAGTACAAGCGAGATATCTCATCCCAGTAAATTTTGCTGACAGGAGTTGATGTTAAACTGAGCTGCCTGGGGGTTTCTTGTTGTTTATAATTTTTTTGTTTATAATTTCTTTCTGCTTTTCAGCAAAAGCATGTTTTCCTTGGATTTCTGACTCATTTCTTTTTTAAAAAAATTTTTAGAGTGGGGAAGGGCAAAGAGAAGGTGAGAGAGAGAATCTTAAACAGTGTCCACGCCCAGCACAGAGCCCGATGGGGGGCTCAGTCTCACAACCCTGAGATCATGACCTGAGCTGAAATCAAGAGTCAGATGTTTAACCGACTACACCACCCAGGAGTCCCTCTGATTCATTTCTAAAGACTGTTTAAACTTGATTTTGCTGATTTATGTTGATTTTCTTTCTTAATATCATCCTCTGTTACATTCTACAGCCTATGTGCAGTGTTGTCAGAGACTGTGCATCATGCTCCAGTCATATTGGATAGTGTTCTTCTACATTTAAAGGTTATAGCTATTCATCTTTGTTCAGAATAACTTAAAACTTTCTTTACTGTGTAAACTTGTCACTCTTTCTAGAATATTTTAGAGATGCTTTTCTGGGAAATACAACATTTGACCTTGAGTGGAATGTACTGGGAAGGAAGACCTGAAAAAATGTATAAAGGGAAGAAAATATTGTGTATGCTTTCTGTGTTCTGGGGAATATAAACAGGCATATTTTTTCTACACTTGTAAAGCTTGAGGAGTAGGAAGACCAACATAAACAAATGAAATATAATTCTAGAATTGGAAAAATTGAAACAAGAATGAGGAATAAGGTACAAGTATAGAGATTAAGATAAAGCACAGACTCAATTAGAGTTTTCCAGGATAGTCTTTCTGAGCAGCTGCCATTTAAGTTAGGACATTTCAGACAAAAGGAATTGGCCAGGCAGAGAGCATTTCTGGCAGATGGAACAGCATGTGAGAGTCTGAAATGGGAAGGAATTTTATATGTTCCAGGAACTTAAATAAAGCCAGTAAGGTTAGAGCATTGTTTCTGAAGATAGGAATGGTTCAAAATGAGGTCAGAAAGGTAATCAAGGAATGGATCATGCAGGGGCTTTTAGTCCGTGAACAGGAATTTGGATTTTATTTGAAATAGAAGGGGTAAACCATTGAAAGGTTTTAAGCTGTATTTTCAAACCTCTTTCTATACCAGAAGCACCTGGGGAGATTGATAAATGAAGGAAAATTTGCAGTTTTAAAGTTGCTGACAAATATTGAGCGTCAATATGCAGGTAATGGTTCTAGGCAGTAAAAATAAAGCAGAGAATGAAGCAAAGTCATTGCTTTGATTAAGCATGGGGGGACAGACAAGGAACTTTAAAAATAGTATATCCATTAGTAATAAATGTAATATAGGTGCAATTCTATATTGGATGTTTTGATAATGTGACATTTGAGCAGAAAACTGAAGTGAGAGAGCAGATATCTGGGGAAAGAGCATCCCAAAAGGTAAACACAGAGGCACATGCTTGGCATTTTTGAACAGCAAGGAAGCCATTGTGGTGAGAACAGAATGAATAATTAGGAGTGGTAAGAGATGACATCAGAGAAGGGCAAACTCATGTGAGTAAGGTCTTGTGGGCCATAATAAGTAAGGACTTTGGGTATTATTCTGAGATGGTAAACTCTTAGAAGATTTTTGCAGGGGAGTAATGTGATATGAATTACTTTTTTTTAAAGATTTTATTTATTTGTTTGACAGAAAGAGACAGCTAGAGAGGGAACACAAGCAGGGGGAGTGCAAGAGGGAGAAGCAGGCTTCCCACTGAGCAGGGAGCCCAACGTGGGGTTGGGATCATGACCTGAGCCGAAGGCAGACACTTAACGACTGAGCCCCCCAGGTGCCCCTGAATTACAGTTTAATTTTTTTATTTTTTTTAAAGATTTTTTTTTTTAATTTATTCATTTGACAGAGAGAGAGATAGCGAGAGCAGGAACACTAGCAGGGGCAGTGGGAGAGGAAGAAGGGCTCCCACTGAGCAGGAAGCCCGATGCGGGGCTCGATCCCAGGACCCTGAGACCATGACCTGAGCTGAAGGCAGACGCTTAACGACTGAGCCACCCAGGTGCCCCTGAATTACAGTTTTAAAGAATTCTTCTGGCTTCTATGTGAAGAACAAAGAGTAGGGGCCAAGTTCAAGGAACAGAGACCAGTCAAGAGGCTATTACAGTGAGAGACAGGTGGTTTGGCCTAGGGCAATAGTAGTGGTTATGGTCAGATACTTGATAAACTTTAATGGGAGAAGTAATAGGACTTGTTGATAGATTGGATATCTACCCAGACATTTGATCGAATGTTTCCAGGGGATGGTTTTTGCTGTTATTTTGTAAGCTTCCTTGGTTGGATTCTAATCCACTCCAAAGTTTTAAGAACCACACACTTAAACTGTTTCTCTGATTTCTTTCCTCCCTATAAACTCCCCTTATTCTATGTTTTCTCCTTGTGCCTTTTATTTTAATTGCACAAAATATTTCAGCACTGTTTAAACCATTCCGTTCTTATAAGAATTTTTACTTTTTCTACGATTTTTACTTTAGAAGTTTCATTTCTCCTTGTAAACAGAAGCAGCAGGAATTTGCTTTCTTGTTATCTTCCAGACTTGAAATCCAGTTGTGAGACCAAAAAGTCATCTCCAGAAAAGGGAGCTTATGAAATGGAATCACTGCAATGGGAGAGTATGAGTCAACCTATCAGTCATAACCTTGATTACAATGGTCTTAGAGATACGATGGAGGGCAAAGGAAAGTTTGAGGGTCAACAGAAAAGTCAGGAAGGACTTTACATGCACATGAAAATTACCTGTGGCGAAAAGGCCACTCAAAGCCATTCTATGTCACCTATTCTTCATCAGATAAATCCTACCAAGGAAAAATTGTACAAACGTAAGGAATGTGAACAAGCTTTCAACTACCTGTCATACCTTACTCAACATGAGAAAAGCCATAATAAAGAAAAACACTCTGAAGTTAAGAAACATAGGAAGACCTTCAGCAAAAAGCCAGCCTATATTCAACATCAGAGGATTCAGAATGGTGAAAAGCCTTATGAGTGTATGGAATGTGGGAAGGCTTTTGGCCGTAGTTCTGATCTGATTCAACATCAGAAAATTCATACTAATGAAAAACCTTACCAGTGTAAGGCATGTGGGAAGGCTTTTATTCGCAGTTCACAGCTCACTGAACATCAGAGAGTTCATACAGGAGAGAAACCATATGAATGTAAGAAATGTGGAAAAGCCTTTAGTTATTGTTCACAGTATACTCTCCATCAGAGAATTCATAGTGGTGAAAAACCCTATGAATGTAAGGAATGTGGGAAGTCCTTTATCCTTGGCTCTCAACTCACTTACCATCAGAGAATTCATAGTGGTGAGAAACCCTATGAGTGTAAGGAATGTGGAAAGGCCTTTATTCTTGGTTCACACCTTACTTATCATCAAAGAGTTCATACTGGTGAAAAGCCTTACAGATGTAAAGAATGTGGGAAGGCCTTTTTATGTGCCTCCCAACTTAACGAACATCAGAGAATCCATACAGGTGAGAAACCCTATGAATGTAAAGAATGTGGGAAGGCCTTTTTCCGTGGCTCACAACTAACTTACCATCTGAGAGTTCATACAGGCGAGAGACCCTATAAATGCAAAGACTGTGGGAAAGCCTTTATTTCTAATTCTAATCTTACTCAACATCAGAGAATTCATACAGGTGAAAAACCCTATAAATGTAGAGAATGTGAGAAGGCCTTTATTTGTGGCAAACAACTTAGTGAACATCAGAGAATTCATACAGGTGAGAAACCCTTTGAATGTAAGGAGTGTGGAAAGGCTTTTATTCGTGGTGCATATCTTACTCAACATGAGAAAATTCATGGTGAGAAGCATTATGAATGTAAGGAATGTGGGAAGACCTTTTATCGTGCCACACAACTTACATATCACCAGAGAATTCATACAGGTGAGAAACCCTACAAATGTAAGGAATGTGACAAGGCTTTTATTTATGGCTCACAACTTAGTGAACACCAGAGAATTCATAGAGGTGAAAAACCCTATGAATGTAAGCAATGTGGGAAGGCCTTTATTCGTTGCTCACATCTTACTGAACATCTAAGAACTCATTCCGGTGAGAAACCCTATGAATGTAAGGAATGTGGGAAGGCCTTTAGTCGTGGCTCAGAACTTACTCTACATCAAAGGATCCATACTGGTGAGAAACCTTATGTGTGTGTTCAATGTGGTAAAGACTTTAGACGTCATTCACAACTTGCTCAACATATGAGGCTTCATAATTGAAAAAGCTTTGAATATGATTTAATATAAGAAAGGCTTTAATGTCTTCAACACCTCTGGAATGCTAGAGAACCCATATTATGTTCGTAATGAATTTAGGACATCCTTCTGTTTGTGCTCAAAATCAACTGATTTTTAGAAAGCCTGTATTAATGACTGCAGAAATAACTTCTGGAATCCATTATACATTTTTAAGAATCTCTATAACCTTGGAATGGAATGCTGGAGTATATCCTTTATTGAGCACCATCTCTATTTCACCATTTCCTGTGAAATTGGAGAAGTTACTTAACCTCTTTGTGCCTCAGTTTCTTTGTGTAAAATAATGTAATGATATCACATTGATTAAATTATAAATGATTATGCAACTCCCTTTGGACAGTATCTGATACTCAGTTATCTTATTATTTCTACTATCATCATTATTATATGCTATTAGAGAAGTCAAATGGTAAGAATATTTTTGAGTACAGTAAGATGTAAGCATTTTATTACCATCTATTCCCTTTTTGGTTTTTGTTTTAGATTTTATTTATTTGAGAGAGAGAGCACATGCGCACAAGTGAGTGCAGGGTGTAGCTGAATGGGGAGCCCGATGGGCTCAATCCCAAGACCCCAGGATCATGACCTGAGCCAAAGGCAGATGCCTAACCAACTGAGCCACCTAGGTGCCCCCCTTTTTGTTTTGTTTTTGCCATCTATCCCTTTTTGAACACCAGATAATTTATTCTATGACAGAAGCTTTAGAATATAATAAGGGCAGGAAGCTCTCCATTTTAGAGCTCATAAATTTTGCTGCACCAGATAATTCATACTGCAAACAAGTTATAGAAGAAATTCCTTTAGAGTTATAGAGCTTTTTTATAAAATCAAGGAGAGGTGATTTTTCTAAAGCAAATTCCAAAAGCAGAAGTTATTATTCCACATTTTCTAATTACTACTTTAAGAGAAAAATAATATATCAACAATATGATACCAAATAGCTCCATTAAAAGAAAAAAAAACTACTAAAAGAAGAAAAACTATGGGGGTGCCTGGGTGGCTCAGTGGTTAAGTGTCTGTCTTCAGCTCAGGTCATGGTCCCAGGGTCCTGGGATCGAGCCCGGCATCGGGCTCCCTACTCGGCGGGAAGCCTGCTTCTCCCTCTCCCACTCCCCCTGCTTGTGTTCCCTCTCTCGCTGTGTCTCTCTCTGTTAGATAAATAAAATCTTTAAAAAAAAAAAAAGAAAAACTATGTAAAATAATTACCATCTTAAATGAGAAATCAAAATTTGCCAACTACAGTTTTTTCTCGTTATCTGTATCTAATCCATTCCTGATAATATGTTGAATAGTACATTTTCAGATGCCCAAATCTCAGTCTACATTGCATTATTTTAAATGGGAAAAATGATAATATGTTTCCAGCCCATTCAAATGTCTTGATTAGGTTTAAATTCAACTTAAACCACCTACTTGATTTCTCTCAGAGATTTCAGAATAATATAAAACATTTAAAACCCAGTAAACAAGTAAATAATTAGCAGATGATTGTGCATGCAATGATTTTATTTTTTTAAAAGATTTTATTTATTAGAGAGAGAGAGAGAGCACATGGGCAGCGGGAGGGGGAGAGGGAGAGGGAGAAGCAGAAGCAGACTCCTTGCTGAGCAGGGAGCCCGACATGGGGCTCAATCCCAGGACCTGAGATCATGATCTGAGCCAAAGGCAGATGCCTCACCCACTGATCAACCCAGGCGTCCCTGCTTGCAGTGATTTTAAACACAAAGTATGGATTATGTTTTCCTTCTACGCTTCAAGAAACAGATACTATGATATAAATAATGAAATGCATTAGTACATAATAGACACAAATAACAATTAAGAAAATAAAATAATAATAATAAAAGTAAAATAAAAACCACTGATAGAACAATTGAAACAGAAGTTCCCAAAACAATACTTACCTTTTCTACATGTGATGCACCTTGCTGTTTTCTATTACAGTGTCTGTAATAAACACTACAGCCTTACCTGTTGTCTTCACAACTTAATACTGTTCATTATCCCCACTCTGAAAAACACTGGTTTTACATTTATATTACAAAATTATAATCCCGGGGCCCCTCAGTGGCTCAGTCGGATCTGACTCTTGATTTTGGCTCAGGTCATGATCTTGAAGTGGTGAGATTGAGCCCTGCATAGGCCTCTGTGCTGAGCATGGAGCCTGCTTGGGATTCTCTCTCTGTCTCTCCCTCTGCCCCTCCCTGCCTTCCCCCCCCCCCTCAGTATGCCCCATGCACACATGCGCTCTCTCTCAAATTATAATCCAATGCTAATTTGCCATTTTTAAAAGTGAAAAAAAAAAAGATGATTGAGAACCATTAGAACTTCCCTGAATCATTAGAGCAAGCACTGTGATGCTAATGCAGTCATGCATTCCCTGCTCAGATTGGACAAACTATGGCATCATTACCACACTGAATTTAAAGAAAATGTAAATAATGAAATGTAAGTAAAATGTTATTTGCTACATTGATCTTTAGTCATTTATATACATCTGGCATGTAACATATTTGCATATTGGCAGAAAATACCCAGAACCAAAATCTCCCAAAATATGTTCAAAACATAATAATCTCCAAATACCACTGGAGAAGAGGGGCCTGTCTCATTGTATACTGCAGTGTATAACCAAATTCCCTTGCTGGCCAATGAATTCCACTTTGAACAAGCCAAATTAAAAGGTTGTGAGAAGACCTACAATAAAGAAAATATTACCATTGTTTAACCCATTGTTTACCAGTCCTAACCATGAATCCTTTCTCTTCCGCAATACTTACTATCTTTGGATTATGAACACACTTTGAGAAATCCATTGCTGACCAAAAGGAATAATTATAAGAGGAAATTTAAGGCATTATGGCAGTTAATTAAATTTGGCGGGTGCTGTAGTACTTTTCTGTTCTACAATTAGTACACTATACAGGAAAAGTTCCTCTAGCTCAAGTTTTCACAACCCTTTCCCTAGTCTCTTGACCTAGATTGATTTAGTTAGATTTTTATTCTTTATGCTATTGTTATGAGATTGTTTAATGTGAAACTTGAATGAATATTAATTATCTCAGTACTTTATATTTATTTCATAAATTGTTTGAAACTTAGAATTTCCCTATTGAGGTAATGGTGAGGGGATAGGAATGTACACTAATCAAAGAGTTAATAAAGACAAACAGAAGTGGCTGCTATGCTGATTTAGTTGCTACTTTAAGATATATTGATACCATCACACCCATTCAAAATTAAGCTTTATTTCCCCTACATGCGTATAATTCTTTTCAAAGGTCATTACATTCCTCTTATATAGTTACATAACAAAGTTTAACCCATGCCAAAGAAATAGTGCAAATTAAAAAGAATCATGTTCACTACCTCCCGCCCATCTACTGTCAAAACTTTGGTTTTTATCTTGTGACGTTTCCCTCTGTTCTCAAATATGGTCCACCTTTGAGTCTAAAAAAAAATAATGTTTTAATGGAATAACTGTCCACTGTAACTTGTTTTAACTTTTTATTGTAGAACATTTCAAGCATATAACAAAAATAGGATAATAAAATGAACAGCCATATACCTGTCACATAATTTTTATTTTTTAATTTTAAATCTAATATAGATAACATACAGTATTACATATTTTTAATAATCACTCCTATTTTACCTTTCTTGTTAATCTTCCAAATATTTTTGGCTGGGATATTTTAAAGCCAAACCAGTATATTTTAGCATTTCCCCTCTACATATTTCAGTATGTATCTTGAACAGATAATTAATGATTATAGTTGGTTTATTTGAATCAGGATTTAAAAGACACCTGCTCATGGCATTTTGTTGGTATGTCTCATACACTTGCTTTTCTGACTTTTTAAAAAATGCCTACAGAACAAAACATGAACATAGTACCAGCAATGCCATGATAATATCCTCCCTATCCCCCCAAACTGAGTATTCAGGTTATTTCTCTGTTGCTGCAAACCACTGCAATAAATGTCCTTATATGCTTATTCTTGCACATTTGTGTTTTTATTTCTACAGAATATATTCTTACAGATTAGACTAAGTCAAATTATGTGTACATTTTAAATTTTAATAGATTGGGCCAGATTTTGAAACACTCAGTTTACATTCTCATAATTAATGTATGAGAGTGTTCATTCCCCATACTATCACCAGGAGCAAAAAATAAGGACTTCCTTTGGAGCCATGATGGAATAAAAAGTTTAAACAAGGACTGTTATCCCCAACAAAAGAAATACAAATGAAGTGAGCACTGTGAGCACACCAACTTTCTACCTGAAGACACGTTCTAAATAATGAGAAAAGTTATCCCAAACAGAGCATGTTGTTCTGATTGTGTTGAGAAGATGGAGATCAAAGAGATTGATGTGTCTGGAAGTTGCAGAGCAGTTCCAGAGAAAAGGAAGCTGTGCAGAGAATTTCAGAAATGTGTGAAAGGTCCTCTTCAGTCTTTCCTAATATTAAATAGTACATGTGTAGGGTGTGATTCTACGAGACTGGGCAAAGTGTAATCAGGGAGCTGCAAGTTGTAAAATGCCCAGAGCTGACACAGGGCAGAGATACTCTAATTTGGACCCAGATGATCACCCATACCATTTGGTAGATAGCCCAGAAGAGTCACATGATAAGAGTAGAGGTCAACTATCTCTAAAGCACTTTAGACCTGTCCTAAACTGCTTTTTTAAAGTTTCAAAAGAATCAAGCAAGTAACCTAGCTGCCTATAGAGCAAAGCTCAACACTCTAAAAGAAATGTAACAATAGCCACCATTCAAAAATGTAAATTTCACAATGTCCAGTATCTATATAAAGAAAGAAAAAAAAAGTAACACAAAACCAGAAAAAAAAATCAATCAGTTGGCCAACTGAAATGGTAGGAGAAATGCTATCAGTATAAAATTACAAAAGTTGTTATGCTCAATATGCTTAAGAATTTTTAAAAACCACAACATAATGAGGACAGATATGGAGGATACAAAATGGACCTTCTAGAAAAGAAAAATATCTGAGAAGAAAATTTTATTGGAGATTAAACACAGAGGAAGGAAAAATTCAGTGAACTTGAAAACATACCTGGAAAAATGAAGCACAGGGAGAAAAAGACTGAAAGAAAAGAGCCTTAGTGACCTGTAGGCAAATATAAAGCAGGATAAGATATATGTAAATGAGGTGTCAGCAAGATGGTAGAGTTGGTTGTCCTGGACCCTTCCCCCCCCCCAACACACTGATTCAGTAATTCTTGGAAAAATTTCCTTTGTGAGAAATCCAGAAACTAAGTGAAAGGCTTCTGCACCCAGGGAGAATGCAAAGCGAGACTCATCAAAACTCACAGGGATATATGGGATGCCTCCCACCAGAGTCCTGGTATATGGTGCAACACCATATGATCAGTGAGGGACCCTCTGGCTACCAGCTTCACCCAGGGGAGGGAAGGGGATGGTTTACCTATCCTGTACCTCATATTTCCTGAAGAAGTTCAAACACTGATTTTGGTCTTGCCAGCTGTGGAGTTTTGACAGGTTCAGTAAAATCTAGTCACTGGGTAGAAATGGAGATGGTGGGTTGGGCTGGTAGACCTTAACTCTATTCAGCACAGAGCAAACAGATGAAAAATCCCAGCCCTCAGCTTCCCCAAGGGGAAGAAAAGAGTTGATCTGTGTGTCCAACAACCCAGTGTTGCCATGGCTGCCCAACAAACTGGGATTTACTTAATTTTAATGGGTCTAGCACAGTCTATCCACCTATGGGAGAACGGAGACAATGGTTTCAACTGATAAATGCCACAACCCTCCATTGGTAGGTCAGCACAGAGGAAGTGGGCAAAAATAATAGCTGCTTACTTTTTCCTGGGGAAAGAAAGAGTACATACACGTTCCCAGATAAAGATGGAGATTGGCAGAGAATTTAAACATATGATTCAACTATATATTGGATACAAGAGATACAGTTTAGGTTCAAATATCAAATTTCCATTATGACTGGAGAATATTCTTTGTATGACATAAATCCTCTTATATTTACTAAGACTTGTTTTCTAACCTAAAATATGCTTTGTCCTGGAGAAGATTCCATTTACACTTGAGAAAAATGTGTATTTTGCTGTTGCTGGTTGGAGTTTTCTATATATGTCTATTGAGCCTGCTTTGTTTATGGTGTTGTTTAAATCTTCTGTTTCCTTCCTTGAAGATCTTCTGTTATTCTCCAGTCATAATGGAATTATATTAGAAATGAATAATAGAAGGAAATTTGGGAAGTTAACAAATATGTGGAAACTAAACAACCTGCTTTTAACCAATGGGTCAAAGAAGAATTCAAAGAATTCACAAGGAAAATTCAAAAATGAAGAGGGAGATAAGATGGTGGCATAGTAGGAGGAGTCTAGACTCATCTCATCCTTCGTACACAACTAGATAACTATCAAATCATTCTGAATACTGAAGAAATCAACCTGAGGGCTGACAGAACAAACTCCAAAAGGGAGAGAAGAGGTGACATTGAGGAAGGTAGGAAGTGCAGAAATCGTGGTTTGGGGGAGAAATGGATCATGGGTGCTGCAGAGGGGAGGGAGCCCTGGTCAGAGAGAAAGGTGAAAGAGAGAGGAGCACACAGGGGAATGTACAAGGAGAACACTTCCCCAAAGCCGTTGGCTGGGAAAATGAGAGGAGCTGATTTTCATGAGTTTTGAAGTGGACTTCAAAACAGTGGGGCTTGAAGACTGGAGTTTTAAAGGTCAGCGGGCTTGTCTGGGTTAGAGACCTGAGGGCGCAGCCTGACTCCTGAAGAAAAGGCAGGCAAACAACGTGAGTGCAGATGACATGATCTGAGGCATGTCTAAGGCACCCAGGAGGGAGGAAAGGAGATTGTTTGCTCTTAGACTGCATCTGAGAGGTGGCGTTCACAGAGACACCTCTCTGGGGACTAAAGAGCTGGAAGGTGACATTTCCTTCCCTTGCTCCTCAGCAAAAACACAGAGCCACCTGACCAGGCCAGCTTGGCCCTGTCACTGGCTGCCTAGCCTGTTTGCTCCAAGTCCCATGCCCCTGTACTCTGGTGCAACTGCCCTTCTTGGTCAAACCTGCGTCTGACGCAGTGCAGTGAGACCCTCTCCCTGAAGACCAGCACAACCCCTGCCTACACCACATTCCTAAAGTTTGGAGTTTTAAAAGTCAGCAGGCTTGGCTTGGATAGACCCAAGGGGCACTGCTCTGCTCCTGGAGAGAAGGCAGGCAAACAACCCTGAGACAGATAGTGCGATCTAATAAATGCCTGGGATGCACAGTGGGGAGATTATTCACCCTTCTGGGCATGCTTCTCTGAGAACAGCAAGCATGGAGACCCCTCTCCAGGGACAAAGAAGCTGCCTAGCACCATTTCTCTTCCCCACTGCTCAGCATAAGCACAGAACCACTTGTAGTAAACAGCACAGTGCCAACACTGGTTGTTGACTAACCTGCTTAAACCAAGTCCCCTCCCTCCCACCTCCCATACTTGGCCAGTACTGCCCTTCTTGGGCAAGTGTGCCTCAGTCCCCGTGCAACAGGTCCCTTCCCCAGAACACCAGCAGAACCCCCGCACCCACATCATGTCTCCTGACCAGAGAGTTCTGCAAGGCTTCAGTTCTAGTGGAAGTAGCATCAGGTCTCATTTAACAGGTAGACCAGAGCACACCTAGGTAAAATTTGCCACAGTCTGGCCAAGGTCCAAACACTGCTCACTGAAGGCAAGCAGAGCCTCTGCAGATGGCTGGCCTGAAGGATAGAGCAGCCAAAACACAGCAGCCGAGTGCATGCAGCACATGCTAGAGACACTCCCTGAAGCATCCCCACTTAACACCCCACTTACATCAATGGAGAGATCATCCAAGCAGAAAATCAACAAGGAAACAATGGTTTTGAATGACACACTAGACCAGATGGACTTACCAGATATATTCAGAACATTTCATCCTAAAGTAACAGAATACTCATTCTTTTTGAGTGCACATGGGACATTCTCCAGAATAGATCACATACTAGATCACAAATAAGGCCTCAACAAATACAAAAAGGTTGAGATCATACCGTGCATATTTTCTGATCACATTGCTATGAAACCTGAAGTAAACCACAAGAAAAAATTAGGAAAGACCAAAAATACATGGAAATTAAAGAACATGCTACCAAACAATGGGTCAACCAGGAAATCAAAGAAGAAATAAAAACTACATGGAAATAAATGAAAATGAAACACAATGGCCCAAAACCTCTGGGATACAACAAAAGCAGTCTTAAGAAGGAAGTATATGGGGGGGCGGAGCAAGATGGCGGAGGAGTAGGAGACCTAGATTTCATCTGGTCTCAGGAATTCAGCTGAATAGGGATCAAACCATTCTGAACACCTACGAACTCAACAGGAGATCGAACAGGAGAGTAGCAACAACTCTCTGAACAGAGAAGCGACCACTTACTGGAAGGTAGGGCGTGCGGAGAAGTGAATCCGAGGCGATCTTCGGGAGGATAGACGGCGGGGGAGGGGCCTCCGCCGGCCGCTTCTGGCAAGTGCTAGAGCCGCGGAGCACAAAATCGGACCTTTCAGAAGTTGGCTCGGCGGAGGGACGTCGCTGCAGTGGCTAAGCGGGGGGTGGAACCCTCCCGGGACAGTGTGGTCTCAGGACCCTTGGGGTCACAGAGAGACCGGGGGTGCCTGAGTGCGCCAGAGCTCCCAGGTATCGGAGCGGGGAAGCCGGCTGCAGAGACGGAGCAGAGTCGCGGGCTCTCAGCTCGGGGTTGCCATAAACTGTGATCTGCGGCCCAATCGGGGCATGGCTCCCCCAGCAGGGACCCAACAAGCAGCAGATCCGGGGAGACTCCCCTTCCTTCCCGGGGAGGAGCGGTGCGGGAACGCACTGCAGGGATCTGCTGGGTTTGGAGACTCCGCGCGGGGTCGGGTGCCAGAGATAGCAATGCTCGATCACAGGCCGGGTGAGCACGGAGTGCGGCCGGAGACCAGGGACACGGAAGTTACTGCTTTTCTCTGGGGGCACACTGAGGAGCGGGGCCCCGAGTTCTCAGCTCCTCCGAGTGGAGATTGGGAGGCCACCATTTCTGCCCTGGTCCTCCAAAGCTGTACCGAGAGCTTGCAGGGAACAGAAGCTCCTGAGAGCAAACCGGAGCAGCTTCCTTAGCCCGGACCGACAAGGGCGGGGCAATTCCGCCTCCGGCAAAGACATTTGGAAACCACAACAACAGGCCCCTCCCCCAGGAGATCAGCACAAACAGCCAGCAAGCCAAGACCAAGTTGATCGATCAAGGAGAATAGGAGAACTCCAGCGCTAGGGGAATACTGCACATAGATTCATGGCTTTTTTTTTTTTTTTTTT
>NW_027397123.1:2462048-2723779 GCF_003265705.2 Callorhinus ursinus | reverse complement strand
CCTTTTTCAACCAACATCTTATAAATCCCTTTTTAAAAAAAAAAACAAAACATTTTTTATTTTTCATTTTTAGAGTCATATTTTATCCCTTCATAGTAGTTACCCTTATTTTTGGCATATATATATATATAAGTTGTTCTCGCTTTAAAATTTTGAGGTACAGTTTCTTCTAACAGATCAAAATATACCCTAAATCACTAGTGTATGGCTTTGTTCTAGTTTCCTGCCTGATCACATTCTCTCCCTTTTTCCTTTTTTTTTTTTCTTAAATCTTCTTTCTTTTTTCAAACAACTTATCTTACCAAGTCCTTTTATAAAATCTTTTATAATTTTCATCTTTACAGTCATCTTCCATCCCTTCATTGTATCAACCCTTATTTTGTACATATATGTCTTTCTTCCTTTAAAATTTTAGGAGGCACTTTTTTCTAACAGACCAAAATACGCCCAAAATCTAGTGTGTGGCACTGATCTATGCACTAGCCTGATCATATTTGATCATATTCTGCCTTTTTTGTATTGTTTTGTTTTTGTTTTTATCTTTCTTTTTCTTTTTTTTTCTTTTTCTCTTTCTTTTTTCTTTCTTTCCCTTTCTTTTCCCCTGGTTTCAGGTCTTTTCTGATTTGTATACAGTATATTTGCTGGGGACGTTGTAAACCTGTTAGCATTTTGTTCTCTCATTCATCTATTCTCCTCTGGACAAAATGACAAGACGAAAGAAATCACCTCAGCAAAAAGAACAAGAGGTAGTACCGTCAGCCAGGGACCTACTCAATACGGACATTAGTACGATGTCGGACCTAGAGTTCAGAATCATGACTTTAAAGATACTAGCTGGGCTTGAAAAAAGCGTGGAAGTTATTAGAGAAACCCTTTCTGGAGAAATAAAAGAACTAAAATCTAACCAAATCGAAATCAAAAAGGCTATTGATGAGGTGCAATCAAAAATGGGGGCACTAAATGCTAGGATAAATGAGGCAGAAGAGAGAATCAGTGATATAGAAGACCAAATGATGGAAAATAAAGAGGCTGAGAAAAAGAGAGAAACAACTACAGGATCACGAGGGCAGAATTCAAGAGATAAGTGATACAATAAGACGAAACAACATTAGAATAATTGGGATCCCAGAAGAAGAAGAAGAGAGAGAGAGGGGGGCAGAAGGTATATTAGAGCAAATTATAGCAGAGAACTTCCCTAATGTGAGGAAGGAAACAGGCATTAAAATCCAGGAGGCACAGAGAACCCCTCTCAAAATCAATAATAATAGGTCAACACCCCGACATCTAATAGTAAAACTTACGAGTCTCAGAGACAAAGAGAAAATCCTGAAAGCAGCTCGGGAGAAGAGATATGTAACTTACAATGGTAGAAACATTAGATTGGCAACAGACCTATCCACAGAGACCTGGCAGGCCAGAAAGGACTGGCAAGATATCTTCAGAGCACTAAACGAGAAAAATATGCAGCCAAGAATACTATATCCAGCTAGGCTATCATTGAAAATAGAAGGAGAGATAAAAAGCTTCCAGAACAAACAAAAACTAAAGGAATTTGCAAACACGAAACCAGCCCTCCAAGAAATATCGAGAGGGGTCCTCTAAGCAAAGAGAGAACCTAAAAGCAGCAAAGAGCAGAAACGAACACAGACAACAGACAGTTAACAGTCACCTTACAGGTAATACAATGGCACTAAATTCATACCTTTCAATAGTTACCCTGAATGTAAATGGGCTAAATGCCCCAATCAAAAGACACAGGCTATCAGATTGGATTAAAAAACAAGACCCATCCATATGCTGTCTGCAAGAGACTCATTTTGGACCCAAAGACACCCCCAGATTGAAAGTGAGGGGGTGGAAAACCATTTACCATGCTAATGGACACCAAAAGAAAGCTGGGGTGGCAATCCTTATATCAGACAAACTAGATTTTAAAACAAAGACTGTAATAAGAGATGAGGAAGGACACTATATCCTACTTAAAGGGTCTATCCAACAAGAAGATCTAACAATTGTAAATATCTATGCCCCGAACATGGGAGCAGCCAATTATATAAGGCAATTAATAACAAAAGCAAAGAAACACATTGACAACAATACAATAATAGTGGGGGACTTTAACACCCCCCTGACTGAAATGGACAGATCATCTAAGCAAAAGATCAACAAGGAAATAAAGACTTTAAATGACACACTGGACCAAATGGACTTCACAGACATATTCAGAACATTCCATCCCAAAGCAACGGAATACACATTCTTCTCTAGTGCCCATGGAACATTCTCCAGAATTGATCACATCCTAGGTCACAAATCAGGTCTCAATTGGTACCAAAAGATTGGGATCATTCCCTGCATATTTTCAGACCACAATGCTTTGAAACTAGAACTCAACCACAAGAGGAAAGTCGGAAAGAACTCAAATACATGGAGGCTAAAGAGCATCCTACTAAAGAATGAATGGGTCAACCAAGAAATTAAAGAAGAATTAAAAAAATTCATGGAAACCAATGAAAATGAAAACACAACTGTTCAAAATCTTTGGGATGCAGCAAAGGCAGTCCTGAGAGGAAAGTATATAGCAATACAAGCCTTTCTCAAGAAACAAGAAAGGTCTCAAATACACAACCTAACCCTACACCTAAAGGAGCTGGAGAAAGAACAGCAAATAAAGCCTAAACCCAGCAGGAGAAGAGAAATTATAAAGATCAGAGCAGAAATCAATGAACTAGAAACCAAAAGAACAGTAGAACAGATCAACAAAACTAGGAGCTGGTTCTTTGAAAGAATTAACAAGATTGATAAACCCCTGGCCAGACTGATCAAAAAGAAAAGAGAAATGACCCAAATCAACAAAATCATGAATGAAAGAGGAGAGATCACAACCAACACCAAAGAAATACAAACAATTATAAGAACATATTATGAGCAACTCTATGCCAGCAAATTAGAGAACCTGGAAGAAATGGGTGCATTCCTAGAGATGTATCAACTACCAAAATTGAACCAGGAAGAAATAGAAAACCTGAACAGACCTATAACCACTAAGGAAATTGAAACAGTCATCAAAAATCTCCCAAGAAACAAAAGCCCAGGGCCAGATGGCTTCCCAGGGGAATTCTATCAGACATTTCAAGAAGAATTAATACCTATTCTCCTGAAACTGTTCCAAAAAATAGAAATGGAAGGGAAACTTCCAAACTCATTTTATGAGGCCAGCATTACCTTGATCCCAAAACCAGACAAAGACCCCATCAAAAAAGAGAATTACAGACCAATATCCTTGATGAACATGGATGCAAAAATTCTCACCAAAATACTAGCCAATAGGATCCAACAGTACATTAAAAGGATTATTCACCAGGACCAAGTGGGATTTATTCCTGGGCTGCAAGGCTGGTTCAACATCCGCAAATCAATCAACGTGATACAACACATTAACAAAAGAAAGAGCAAGAATCATATGATCCTCTCAATAGATGCAGAAAAAGCATTTGACAAAGTACAACATCCTTTCTTGATCAAAACTCTTCAGAGTATAGGGATAGAGGGCACATACCTCAATATCATAAAAGCCATCTATGAAAAACCTACAGCGAATATCATTCTCAATGGGGAAAGGCTGAGAGCTTTTCCCCTAAGGTCAGGAACGCAGCAGGGATGTCCACTCTCACCACTGCTATTCAACATAGTATTAGAAGTCCTAGCCACAGCAATCAGACAACAAAAAGAAATCAAAGGCATCCAAATCGGCAAAGAGGAAGTCAAACTCTCACTCTTTGCAGATGATATGATACTGTATGTGGAAAACCCAAAAGACTCCACCCCAAAACTGCTAGAACTCATACAGGAATTCAGTAAAGTAGCAGGATATAAAATCAATGCACAGAAATCAGTGGCATTCCTATACACCAACAACAAGACAGAAGAGAGACAAATCAAGGAGTCTATCCCATTTACAATTGCACCCAAAACCATTAGATACCTAGGAATAAATCTAACCAAAGAGGCAAAGGATCTGTACTCAGAAAACTATAAAATACTCAGGAAAGAAATTGAAGAAGACACAAAGAAATGGAAAAACGTTCCATGCTCATGGATTGGGAGAATCAACATTGTGAAGATGTCAATGCTACCTAGAGCAATCTACACATTCAATGCAATCCCCATCAAAATACCATCCACTTTTTTCAAAGAAATGGAACAAATAATCCTAAAATTTGTATGGAACCAGAAGAGACCCAGAATAGCCAGAGGAATACTGAAAAAGAAAAGCAAAGCTGGCGGCATCACAATTCCGGACTTCCAGCTCTATTACAAAGCTGTCATCATCAAGACAGTATGGTACTGGCACAAAAACAGACACATAGATCAATGGAACAGAATCGAGAGCCCAGAAATGGACCCTCAACTCTATGGTCAACTTATTTTTGACAAAGCAGGAAAGAATGTCCAATGGCAAAAAGACAGTCTCTTCAACAAATGGTGTTGGGAAAATTGGACAGCCACATGCAGAAGAATGAAACTGGACCATTTCCTTACACCACACACAAAAATAGACTCCAAATGGTTGAAAGACCTAAATGTGAGGCAGGAGTCCATCAAAATCCTAAAGGAGAACACAGGTAGCAACCTTTTCGACCTTAGCTGCAGCAACTTCTTCCTAGAAACATCGCCAAAGGCACGGGAAGCCAGGGCAAAAATGAACTATTGGGATTTCATCAAGATAAAAAGCTTTTGCACAGCCAAAGAAACAGTCCACAAAACCAAAAGACAACTGACAGAATGGGAGAAAATATTTGCAAATGACATATCAGACAAAGGGCTAGTATCCAAAATCTATAAAGAACTTATCAAACTCAACACCCAAAGAACAAATAATCCAATCAAGAAATGGGCAGAAGACATGAACAGACATTTCTCCAAAGAAGAAATCCAAATGGCCATCAGGCACATGAAAAAGTGCTCAACATCGCTCGGCATCAGGGAAATCCAAATCAAAACCTCAATGAGATACCACCTCACACCCGTCAGAATGGCTAAAATTAACAAGTCAGGGAACGACAGATGTTGGCGGGGATGTGGAGAAAGGGGAACCCTCCTACACTGCTGGTGGGAATGCAAGCTGGTGCAACCACTCTGGAAAACAGTATGGAGGTTCCTCAAACAGTTGAAATTAGAGCTACCGTTCGATCCAGCAATTGCACTACTGGGTATTTACCACAAAGATACAAATGTAGGGACCCGAAGGGGTACGTGTACCCCAATGTTTATAGCAGCAATGTCCACCATAGCCAAACTGTGGAAAGAGCCAAGATGCCCATCGACAGATGAATGGATAAAGAAGAAGTGGTATATATACACAATGGAATATTATGCAGCCATCAAAAGGAATGAGATCTTGCCATTTGCAACGACGTGGATGGAACTGGAGGGTGTTATGCTGAGTGAAATAAGTCAATCAGAGAATGACATGTATCACATGACCTCACTGATATGAGGAATTCTTAATCTCAGGAAAGAAACTGAGTGTTACTGGAGTGGTTGGGGGTGGGAGGGATGGGGTGGCTGGGTGATAGACATTGGGGAGGGTATGTGCTACGGTGAGCGCTGTGAATTGTGCAAGACTGTTGAATCACAGATCTGTACTTCTGAAACAAATAACGCAACATATTTTCAGAAAAAAGAAAAAGAAGAAGATAACAGGAGAGGAAGAAAAGGGGAGTATGTCAGAGGGGGAGACGAACCATGAGAGATGATGGACTCTGAAAAACAAACTGAGGGTTCTAGAGGGGAGGGGGTAGGGGGATGGGTTAGCCTGGTGATGGGTATTGAGGAGGGCACGTTCTGCATGGAGCACTGGGTGTTATGAACAAACAATGAATCATGGAACACTGCACCAAAAACTAATGATGTAATATATGGTGATTAACATAACAATAAAAAATAAAAAAAAGAAGGAAGTATATAGTAATACAGGCCTACCTCAAGAAGCAAGAAAAAAAATCTCAAATAAATGACCTCACCTAACACCTCAAGGAGCTAGACAAAGAACAAATAAAGCCTAAAGCCAGCATAGGAAGGAAAATAAAGACTAGAGCAGAAATAAATGATATAGAAAATGATATATAAAAAAAATTCGATAAAACCAGGAGATGACTCTGAAAAAATTAATAAAATTGATAACCCCCTACCCAGACTTTAAAAAAAAAAAACCCAGAAAGGACCCAAATAAATAAAATCATAAATGAGAGAGGAGAAATAACAAACACCACAGAAATACAATTATAAGAGAATATTATGAAAAATTATAAGCCAACAAATAGGACAACCTGGAAGAATGGATAAATTCCTAGAAACACATAAACCACCAAAACTGAAACAGGAAGAAATAGGAAACTCGAACAGACTGATAACTAGCAAATAAATTGAATCAGTAATCAAAAAACTCCCAACAAAGTCCAGGGCCAGATGGCTTCACAGGTGAATTCTACCAAACATTTATTTTTTTTTTTAAGGATTTTATTTATTTCTTTGAGAGAGAGAGAGAGCATGAGCAGGGGGGAGGAGCAGAGGGAAGGGAGAAGCGGACTCTCCCCTGAGCAGGGAGCTTGATGCAGGACTCAATCCCAGGACCCTGGGATCATGACCTGAGCTGAAGGCAAATGCTTAACTGATTGAGCTACCCAGGTGCCCCTGATTTCAATTCTTTTAAACTTGTGAAGGTTTGATAAGAAGGTCTAGGATGTATTCTATCTTGCTATATGTTCTGTGGGCACTTAGAATGTGTATTTTGCTGTTGTTGGGTGAAGTGTCCTAAGTCAACTATAATTGTGGATTTGCCTACTTAATCCTTCTGTTCTATCAGTTTTTGCTTTACATATTTTGCAGCTGTGCTGTTTGGTATATATAAGTTTAGGATTGCTGTCTTCTGGGATTGACCCATTTATCATTATGTAATGTGGTTTTTTGGTCCATAATTTTCTTTGCTCTGAATTCTACTTTGGTATCAATATAGTCACCCTAGTTTTCTTGATTATTATTTGAATGGTATACCATTTTCCATCCCTTTACTTCAACCTGTTTCTATCACATTTGAAGTGATTTTTTTTCTTTTTTTGTCAATAGTATATAGTTGGGATATGTTATCCATTTTGCCAAACTCTTTTTAACTGATGTTTAGGTCATTTATATTTAATGTAATTAATGATGTGTTAGAATTTAAGTCTGCCATTTTATCATCTGTTTTCTGCTTATACTTTTTGGTTTTTGTGCCTTGGTTTCCCTTTCTTGCCTGCCTATGGATTACTTGAACATTTCTGGTATCTTTTTTAGTATCATTTTATTGGATATATATCTGCACAGATATTATATTAGTAATATTATATTACTGTCAACATTTGCCACTTCAAGTGGAATATAGAAACAGTACTATCTGTTAGATTACTTTACACTTTCCCCTTTATGATATACTTCTTTTAAACATTATCTTTACAAACTTTGAAAACCATATCAGAGCACATTTTCAGCCAACAAATATGATTTTAAAATGTTAAAAGAGGATAATCTAATATATGTACCCATATGTTTATAATTTTTGTTGCTTTTTCTTCATTCTTGAGGTACCAAGTTTTCTTGTTGTCATTTTCTTTCTGAATAAAGAAATTTCTTTATGAATTCTGTTAGAGCAGAACTGCTACTGACGAATTCTTGTTTTTCCTTCATCTGAGAATGTCTTCATTTTACCTTCCTTCCTGAATGATACTTTCACTGGTCAGAATTCTGGGTTGAAAGTTCTTTTCTTTTAGCAAAAAAAAAAGTTTTACTACTTCTCTCTGGCCTCACAGTTTCTAATGAGAAATCCACTGATAATCAAATCACTGTTGTGCTATAGCAGTGGTTCTCATTTAAAAACTGTTTTGCACCTGGGGGAACATTTGTCAATGTCTCTAGACATTTTTGGCTGTCACAACTAGGAGTTGCTATTGGCTTCTATTGGGTACAGGCTAGGGATGTTGAGAAACATCCTGGGCGCCTGGGTGGCGCAGTTGGTTAAGTGACTGCCTTCGGCTCGGGTCATGATCCTGGAGTCCCTGGATCGAGTCAAGTCCCGCATCGGGCCCCCTGCTCGGCAGGGAGTCTGCTTCTCCCTCTGACCCTCCCCCCTTTCCTGTGCTCTCTCTCATTCTCTCTCTCTCAAATAAATAAAATCTTTAAAAAAAAAAAAAGAAACATCCTAGAAGACACAACAAAGCCCCCCCTGCCCCGCACTAACGAATTATTTGACACAAAATGTTACTAATGCCAAAGTTGAAAAGCCTTGTTATATAGGTTTCTTTTGTGTCTGGATGCTTGCAAGATTTTTTTTGTCTTTAGTTTTCAGAAATTTGAATATGATGTGTCTAGATATGGATTTTGTTAGATTTATCCTATATTTACACATCTTCTTGAACCTAGGTTTATATCTTTTGCCACATTTGAGTTTTCAGACACTTTCTTCAAATATATTTTCAGCTCTGCTTTTTCTTCTCTCCTGGGACTGATATGCATGTTAGACTTTTGTTGTCACTAAGGTCCAAAAACTTCCATTAATTTTTTTCCTGGTTTATTTTTCTCTGTTTATTCAGAATGGATAATTTCTGTTGCTCTATCTTCAAGTCAACTATTTTCCTCTGTCATCTCCATCCTGCTCTTGTGTTCACCCAGTGATTTAAAAAAATCAGTTATATTTTCAGTTTTAATGTTTATATTTGGTTCTCCCTCATCTCTTTTATTTCTTTACTGATATTCTCGCTCTCATTTGATTTTTTTTTCTCTCTCATTTGATTTAAAAGCGTTTTCCATTGCTTGTTGCATTGTTTATTATGGCTGTTTTAAACCTACTATAAGATAATTACAACATCTGTGTCATCTTGGTCTTGGCATGTATTGACTGTCTTTTCTGATTCAAATTTTGATTTTCCTGGTTCTTTGTTTAATAAGCATTAAAACTTTTATTTTTTTGACATTTTGAGTATTAGGTTTGAGACTCTTTTTCCAACTTATGTGTGTAACTTTTTTTTTTTTAAGATTTATTTATTTTAGAGAGAGAGAGAGCACCAGCAGGAGGGGCAGAGGGAGAAGGAGAATCTCAAGTAGACTCTGTGCTGAGTACAGAGCCTGACGCTACGCTTGATCCCATGACCCTGAGGTCATGACCCGAGCTGAAACCAAGAATAGGATGCTTAACCAACCGCACCACCCAGGCACCCCTGTAATTTTTTTTTTTAATGCATGTAACTTAAAAAAATAAACCTGCCAAAGTGTTTTCCAAAGCCGTTTTACCATTTAAATTCCCACTAGCAGGGTATGAAATTCAGCTCCTCCTCATCCTTGCCAAGATGTGGGATAGTCAGCTTTTTAAATGCTAACTATACTAATAGTTGTATACTATTAGCTTATTTTGCTTTAATTTGCCTTTCTATAATAACTAATGATGTTGAATATCTTTTCATATGCTTATTTGACATCTGCATATGTTCTTTAGTTATATATCTGTTCAGTCTTTCGCTCATTTTAAAATTGGGGTATTTATTATTGAGTTAAAACATTTTTATATTGAAATCCTTTATCAGATATGATTGGAAAATATTTCCCCCAGTTGGTGGTTAATCTTTTCATTTTAATGGTGTCTGTGAAGAGTTTTCAATTTTCATGAATTATTATCAACTTGTTCTTTAAGGATCACACTTTGAGTAGAACACCAAAAAAAAAAAAAAAAAAAAGTTCTCCCTAACCCTAAGTTCTGGAAGTTTTGTGGTTTTAGGCTTTACATTTAGGCCTATGATATATTTTTACTTACTTTTTATATGCTGTGACATATAAATCAAAGTTATTTTCGCATATGCATAGCTAATTCATCCAAGCACTATTTGTTGAAAAGACTATCTTTAACCCATTAAACTGCCTTTCATCTTTGTCACAAATCAGTTGTCCATATATGTATGTGTCTATTTCTGGACTGCATTCAGCTATTTGTCTATCTTGATGGCAATAACACACAGTCTTGATTACTTTCGCTTTATAATAACTCTTCGACTTAGGTAGTCCATGTCTTTCAACTTTGTTCTTTTTCAAGGTTGTTTTGTCTCTTCTAGGTCCTTTGCATGTCTACGTATGTTTTAGAATCAGTGTCCACAAAAAAGAAAAAAAGCTTCTTGATATTCTGTTTGGTACTTTATCAAATCTACAGGTCAGTTTGGAAAGAATTGACATCATAACAATATTGACTATTCCAAATGCTAAACATGGTTTATCTCTGTTTATTTAAGTCTTCTTTAAGTTCTCTCAGCAGTGCTTTTTAGTTTTTATGGTATAATTCTTTGCACTTCTTTTTCTAGATTTATCACTCAGTGTTTCTTGCTCGTTGTGGTGTTATAAGTGGCACTTTTAAAATTCAAGTTTCAAATTATTCATTGCTAGCACAAAGATAATTTGATTTGTGTATATTGATCTTTATCCTGCAACCTCACTGAACTCACTTAGTAGTACTAGTAGCTTATTTGTAGGTGCCATAGACATTCATTTGTTAATAAAGATAGTTTTAGGTCTTCCTTTCCAATCTGGATACCACCTCCATCCTTTCCCCCCCTTTATTGCCCTGGCTAGAGCCTCCAGTACAATACTTAGTGGAAGTGTTGAGACAACACATCTTTTTCTTGCTCCTGTTCTTAGGTATTTCACCATTAAGTATGATGTTAGCTGTAGATTTTTCAGATACTCTTTATTGGTTGAGGAAATCCCCTTCTCTTTTTCTTGGCTGATGTCTTCTCATTAATGGATGTTAGATGCCCGATACTTCTTTACTGGATGCCAGACATAAACTTTGCCATTAGGTGCTGCGTATTTTTGTATTCCTAAAAATATTCTTGGTCTTTGTTTGGAATACTGTTATTTGGAAAGTTTGATTTTTTTTGGAGTTTGCTTTTAAGCTTTGTTATGTGGGATCAGAGTAGTGGTTAGTCTGTGGCAAATTTTCCCCAGCTAAGGTAAAACCCTCTGAGTACTCTACTATGTGAATTAAGGTTGTCCACTTTGGCTGTTGGGAGCAGGAATTATACCTGGACCTCTGTGAGCTCTCAGGATTTTTCCCTCCGATTCTTTCAGGTGGTGATTTCCCCATAGCTTCAGGTAGTTTCCTCACATGAATGTATCAGTGAGTATTTAGCAGAACTTAAGGAAATCCTCTGCTGATCTCTGGACATCTTTGGTGTTCTGTTCTGTAAACTCAGACCACATTGGCCTCATCATCCCATCTCAACAGTAGGAAACAACTGGGCTCTGCCTGATTACCCTCCCATTCATAAGCTGGGCAATCATAGGGCTCACCTCATTTCTTATCTCAGGGATCACTGTCCTTCATTGGAATTGGACATTTCAAGATGTTCAATGTTTTGAAAACCATGGTTTCACCTATTTTGCTCATTTTTTTAGTTATTTGGCCAATTTCTCCATCTTGGCCAGAAGCAATCAACTGTTCACTCTTTTAAAGTTGACTATTGATTAACAGAATTAATGAAGTTAATGCAAATAGATGACACTTTTCCTTTTTAGTTAAATTTAAAATACTTTCTCTAGAAAATATACTGTACCCTGAGATTATGAAATACTCTTAGCTGTGTTCTAAAAATATTATTCTGTCTTTTGTTGTAAAGTCATCAATCCATCTGGAACACATTTTTTATGTATTATTTCATGCAAGAATGCAAATCATTCTTATATGGATACTCAGTTGTTCTAGAACAATTCATTGAAGAGGTATTTATTCCCCAGGGCTCTGCATTGCTACCTTTGTAACTAATCAACTTGGTTATTTGTCCTGTAGAATTTTCCACTTTCTGATTTGGCCAATTGTGATCTTCACTATACCACTTAGAGGTTTTTTAAATTCATTTTATTTCTGGGGCGCCTGGGTGGCTCAGTTGGTTGGGCGACTGCCTTTGGCTCAGGTCATGATCCTGGAGTCCCTGGATCGAGTCCCACATCGGGCTCCCTGCTCGGCAGGGAGTCTGCTTCTCCCTCTGACCCTCCCCCCTCTCATGTGCTCTCTCTTGCTCTCTCTCTCATTCTCTCTGTCTCAAATAAATAAAATCTTAAAAAAAATTCATTTTATTTCCTATCAACTGGTGATTAGATCAAGTGGCTAAAGTAATTAAGGTTCAATGATGGGAAATAGATCTTAAGTAGTACTTTCTACTTCCTATGGCATCATATTAGGAGGCGTATTAATACTATATTGTTCCAATTTAATGTTGCTAAGACTGGCCAACTAGTTCAGGTGTCACCAACCTGATTGTTACCTTTTGAAATTCCCAATCACTCATTTATTATGGATTGTTGCTAAATCTAAGTCTGTCATTCTTTCTGAATATATTAGCTAATTCTTTTATAATAAAATCTCCTCTCAGTATTTGATTACAGCTTGTACAGAAAAATCATGATAAATACTTGGTTCTGTTCCTTTACTTATTGAAATTTCAGAATGAGCTAGTACTCTGGCAAACTCCATAAAGGACTCTATCATTTTTTTTCATTTTGAATTTAGTAAGTTTTACCTACAATCATGGTTTCAAACCTCTGCAATAGTTTTTGATGCTTAAATTATTCTATTTTTGGTCAGTTCCTTTTTGTTGGTGATCCTATGATCTTTGATAGCTTTATTGCTTTTAGGCACAGTAAGATGGTTTGTTTTTTGTTTTAAAGATTTTATTTATTTATTTGACAGAGACAGACAGTGAGAGCAGGAACACAAGCACGGGGAGTGGGAGAGGGAGAAGCAGGCTTCCCGCTGAGCAGGGAGCCCGATGTGGGACTCAATCCCAGGACCCTGGGATCATGACCTGAGCTGAAGGCAGATGCTTAAAGACTGAGCCACCCAGGTGCCCCAGTAAGATGTTTTATGATAATCATATATATATTTCCTACCCTTGACCTGTCTTACATCATTTCTTCAAGGAGCCCTTGCTTCTTTTTTATAGAAAAGAATTTGAAAACTACCGTCTGGATACTTGGGGAGCTCACTGCTTCTGTGTCATGAATGCTTTTAAATCCTTTGGTGGACAGAGGTAGGAAATACATACTTTCAATTCAAATGAAAGACTATATTGTATTTTACTTCTTTATGATTTTCTTTTGAAAAAATTTAATTCCTCATGAAATTGTTACATAATTAATTTTGGACTCACTTAATACCAATATATTTTTTTTAAGTTTTTATTTATTTGTTAGAGAGAGAGAATGGGTGAGAGAGAGAGTGAGCAAGGGTACAAGCAGGGGGAGCTGCAGGCAGAGGGAGACGCAGGCTCCCTGCTGAGCAAGGAGCCTGATGCGGGACTCGATCCCAGGGCACTGGGATCATGACCTGAGCTGAAGGCAGATGCTTAACCAACTGAGCCACCCAGGTGTCCCCACTTAATACCAATATTACCATTAACAATACTAGTAAAGGCAGTTTAGATTTCTATTTCTCTTTGTCCTTGAGATACAGAATATTCTTGAGATATTCTCTTAATAGTCAAAATATTTTTAAAAAAGATTTTATTTATTTATTTGAGAGAGAGAGAGAACACGAGCATGAGCCGGGGAGGAGCAGAGGGAGAGGGATAAGCAGACTCTGTGCTGAGTGCAGAGCCCAACATGGGGCTTGATCACACAACCCTGAGATCATGACCTTAGCTGAAATCAAGAGTTGGACCCTTAACCAACTGAGCCACCCAGGCACCCCAGTAAGTCAAAATATTTTAACACCACTTGAACTTATTGTTCTTTATGTTGTCATGTTATAACATGATGTAGAGTCAAATTCGTTGCTTTTGATATATGTTTGCTATTTTCCTTTGACTTAATTTTTTAAAAAAGATTTATTTTAGAGAGTATGTGAATGGGGGGAGGGGCAGAGAGAGAGAATCTCAAGCAGACTCCCCACTGAGCATGGAGCCTGACATGGGGTTTGATCTCACAACCCTGAAATCATGACCTGAGCCGAAATCAAGTCAGACACTTAACCCAACTGAGCCAACTGCCCCTGACTTAATTTTTAAAATAAAAGATGATATGTAAAGTATCTACATGGATCCAAAGTCAAAATAGAAATCAAAGTATAACTGAAAATAACTATCTTTCATCCTTGCCCTCTCCTGTTGTTTCATCTTGAGATTTCTTGTTGAAAGTACAGGCATATATTGTATTCCTCTCTTCTTTCACAAACATTAGCATAATATACATATCATTCTGAACTGGCCTACTTTTCATTTAACATATCCTGAAGGTCACTCGCTAGGAGAATACAGGTACACAATATTCCACTGTACATTCATATATTAATTCAGCCAGTCTATTACTGGGCATCTCTGTTATTTCCAGTTTGCTGCATTTACAAATAGTGTTTTTATTTTTTTAAAGAGAGAGATTTTTTTTTTAAAGATTTTATTTATTTATTTGAGAGAGAGAATGAGATGGAGAGAGCATGAGAGAGGGGAAGGTCAGAGGGAGAAGCAGACTCCCTGCCGAGCAGGGAGCCCGATGCAGGCCTCTATCCCGGGACTCCAGGATCACGACCCGAGCCAAAGGCAGTCACCCAACCGAGCCAACCAGACGCCCTACAAATAGTGTTTTTAAAAAATTCCTTTGTGTATACCACATTTTGTATCTTTGGGATAGAAGGGTGCTGGTCTTATGGTAAATGCATGAGACTACACATGGCTGTTACCTGATTCCCTCCTATATGAACTGTATTATTTTGCATTTTCATCAGCAATTTAAGAGTTCTTGTTTTTCCAGTCTTGCCAATGGAGTTTATTAATACACTTTTTGATTTTTGCCCATTTGATTGGGATGAAGTGGTATCTCAGTGTGTGTAACTTGCATTCTCATCTCAATTTTTAGACTCTTTAAGGATATTAGTCTGTGATATAGTTGCAAATATCTCCATTCTGTCATTCTCCTTTAACATTTAGTCCTATAAAATTATTTTTTTCTTCTTTATTTCTCCTGGATTTTTGAGTCATACTTATTGATATCTCCATTCCGGGGCTATAAAGGAATTTACCCATGTAGTACTTGTAAAGTTTCTTTCTTTTTATATTTTTACATTTAGATATCTTGATTTGCTGGGAGTTAATCTTACACTGCCAGGGATGAATCTAATTTTCTTTCCCATAAATTTTATCCAACTGTGCTAACAGTAATTAAAAATTCTTTCTCAAGGGCGCCTGGGTGGCTCAGTTGGTTAAGCAACTGCCTTCGGCTCAGGTCATGATCCTGGAGTTCTGGGATCGAGTCCCACATCGGGCTCCCTGCTCAGCGGGGAGCCTGCTTCTCCCTCTGACCCTCCCCCCTCTCATGTGCTCTCTCTCTTTCTCTCAAATAAAATCTTGAAAAAAAAATCCTTCTCAAAATGATTCTAGCAGAATGGTTCCTGCCAAGAAAGGTGGTTAGGGAAAAACTAAGGAATGTTCTGTCATCTCTAAGGTAGACTAGAGAAGACATTATCAAAATTCACAAACATACCAATGGAAAGGGGTTCAAGAAACATGTACATTAGGCATTCAAGGAGATCCAGGAATTAACGATGAGGGAGGAAGGAGTACCTGACATGCACACTGATACTAAACTCAACACAGAAGCCAAGGCAAAAGGGAAAAGGAATGACCCATATTTATCTGTATATGGATGTCCAGAAAGTTATTTTTCTCAGTGAATTCATCACCTTAAAAAAAAAATAGTCAGCATGAATGAAAATGGCTGGTTTATTACAACAAAGAACATAACAAAAAAAATTCATTTTTCCCGTGTGAGTTGAGAAATTCCACAGAAGACAATAATTTGGGAGGGAACTCTTGTTCCCTAATCCTGTTTAGCTACTGTTAAAGAACCGAATTATAACTGTGCTAAATACATGTGTATAAGCTCAACATTCTTTAACTTACATAATACTAAAAGGTACCAAGAAAATACTCTTAGAATAAATTAAATACTGAACTGATAAGGTACGTCATCGTTGGTATCTTGCAGTTATGTGTAAACTACAGAATTATCACCCGTCCAGATCAGAGTTTAAACATTCTGGGTAAATATCATTTGACTACTGTGTTAGTTTTTTCTATGTATGTTCATGAGTGAAATTATTCCGGAATTTGTTGTTCAAGGGCTACTCAACATCTCATTTTATTAATCAGAATTATGTTAGTCTTTTAGTATCTGCTCGCAATTTTTCCATAGGATTTTCTGTTCCTTCAGGGGGTAGCCTGTACAATTACCTGCTCCTACATGATTTTTAAAGATTATTTTTTCCAATTGTTAAGTTTTTTTGGCCCCTTTCAGTTACTCTTGAAATTTAATCATTTAAAATGTTTTCCTAGAAAACAAACCATACTCTATTTAAAAGTTGGATCTAATAAGGCTTACATCTATTTATATGACCATTAAAAATATCCTCTAAAACATGTATCAGAATTCTTTCTTATAATGTGAAGGCATTGCCAAAGTCTAGTAATACTAGTTTTCTTCAAAGAAACATTTTGACTTAAAATAAAAAAAAAAACTTTTGTACTGTTCTTTATTCCATGATTTTTGCTTTATTTTCATTAAAACTTTCCATTAATTCAAACACCCATTGGGGCATTAGCTTGTTTAGTTCAGTAATCATTATTTAATTTGACAAATATTTAGACTCCACAACATAACAGGCACTTTCCTAAGTGCTGGAGATACAATGGTGACAAGAGGTAAACTGCCCTCAATTGTTTTAGTTACCTACACAGAGTAATTTCCATTGAGAACTGCCATGGTCATGTTCATAGGATTTGATATATAAGAGTTTCATTATCATTCACAACTAAATAGCCTGTAACTTTTTTGATTTGCTTATTACTTTGATAATTATTTATATATGTAGTAATAAATTTCCAAGAGGTCAGGATTCATTTGGCCATTTTCTAATTTCTAAATTTTAATTGTGATAAAATGGACAGGACATTTGGCTTTAGAAATTTGTTAGAGACAAATCATTTCCAAATGCCTTTAAAAACAAAACAAAAAACATTGCCGAGCACTCAACTACCCCATTTTCCTTAAAACCATAAGGCTTTCTTTATAGTATGGATTTTTTTGGTGCAGCAAATGAATACTGATTCAAAGCTTTCTTCCCTTCATTCTGTTTTACTGGTTTTTCTTCAGAATTATCCTACTGTTCAGTAAGATACATATGCAGATGGCATATTTGTCTATATTTATTATATTGTCAAGGTCTTTATCTCATAGAAATGGTCTAATACTAATATTAATGATGGTCATGACATCATTTAAGTCGTCAAGCTCATTTAGCCCTTGTAATCAAATAAGGAAACAGACACAGATTTGAGTTACTTTCCAAAAAATACAGGTAAGATATGTTGGAACTAAGGCATACCAAATAAGTTTTATGACATAGCTCAAGGCTTTCCAAGATTAATTACATAACAGAAATTCACTTTTAGTGTAATTTTGTGGAAGTGTAAGAAGATTTAAAAAGTGATGGAAGGTTGTCCTACACAAGTTAGATTTAAATTCTATGCAGAATAATATCAATGATGTGGAGAATGCTTTAAGAATGATTCAAAAGAGAGTCACAGTGTCATCTTATTCATAGGGTTTTACTCTGGTATTCCAAATGGAAAATTATTCAGTAAATGCTTTCCTCTATTAATACAGATTGCATTATGAATTCTCTGCTGTTGAGTGTGTTATGTGCTCTGACAGAGTCTTCCAATATTACTTACACTTGTGGGGTTTCTCAAAAGAAGGAATTAACAGACATCAATTAATGAGGCATGAATAAAGACTTTCCTATATTTTTATATCATAAGATTTTATGAGAGTGAAATAAAGTGAGAGTTTGGAGAAAATGTCTCAAAATTTTTATATTCATAGGATTTCTCAAAAGTGTAAATACCCTGGTGTTGAGCAAAGTCTGAGTCCTGACTAAAGGTGTTCCCATAGTCTTTCCATTGATAGAGATTCTTACCATTGTGAATTTTCTGTTCAGTAAAATATGGATGGTGACCAAAGATCTGGCTTCTTTCCTTATATTCACAGGAATCTGTATCAGTATGAATTTTCTTATGTCGTGTAAGTTGTGAACCCCAGATAAAAGATTTCCCACATTCTTTACATACATAAGGTTCCTCACCAGTATGTATTCTCTGATGTCGAGTAAGTTGTGAACCCCAGAGAAAGGCTTTTCCACATTCTTCACATTCATATGGTCTCTTTCCAGTATGGATTTTCTGATGTCGATTAAGTTCTGAACCACGAAAAAAGGTCTTTCCACATTCCTTACATTCATAGTTTCTTTCACCAGTATGAATTTTTTGATGTCGATTAAACTCCGAGCCATGAAGAAAGGTCTTTCTACATTCCTTACATTCATGGACTTTCCTCTCATTATGAATTTTCTCATGTTGAACAAGATATGAGGCCCAAATAAATGTCTTCCCACATTGCTTACATTCATAAGGTTTCCTACCAGTATGAATTCGTTGATGTCGAGCAAGGTGTGAACTCCAGATATAGGCTTTTCCGCATTTCTCACATTCATAGGGTTTCCTACCAACATGAACATTCTGATGTTGAGCAAGATTTGAACCACGAATAAAGGCTTTTCCACATTCCTTACATTCATGAGATTTCTCAGTAGTGTGAGTCCTCTGATGTTGAGTTAGGTGTGAGCCACGAGTAAAAGCTTTTCCACACTCCTTACATTCATAAGGTTTTTCACCAGTGTGAATTCTCTGATGTTTAGTAAGATGTGATCGCTGACTAAAGGCCTTCCTACATTCATTACATTCATAGGGTTTTTCACCAGTATGAATTCTCTGATGTCGTGTAAGATCTGAGCCACAACTAAAGGCCTTCCCACATTCCTTACATTCGTAAGACTTCTCACCAGTATGAATACGCTTATGGACACTAAGTTGTGAATGAAATCTAAAGGCCTTCCCACATTCCTTACATTTAAAAGGTTTTTCACCAGTATGAATCCTCCTATGACCAGTAAGACTTGAACGCAAACTAAACACCTTCCCACATTCTTTACATTCGTAAGTTTTCTTAGCAGTGTGAACTGTCTGATATTGAGTAAGTTCTGAATCAGAAAGAAAGGTCTTCTCATATTCCTTATCTTCACAAAATTTCTCCCTAGTGTGAATTACTTGATGTTGAGTACACTCGGAGCCAGAAGGAAAGGCTTTCCCACATTCTTTAAATTCTTTCAGTTTCTTTCCTGTATTCTGTTTGTGATGTACATTAAAAGCTGTGTGATGTTTAGAAGTGGACATTTTTTCACCGGCGAGTATAACCTGCTTAAAACATTCCTCCTGATTTTCCTGTTGTGTTTCAAACTGATCTTTGCTTTCCCAATCACCCCTAAAACACAAATATTCAAGGCTGTGTTTTTTACAAATTTCCAGTTGAGTCAATTCTCTCTCAAAAGTGACATTTTTTTGTGATAACTTCTTGCTCTGACATCTGGATTGCATGTCTGAAAGATAAGAAGATAAATTCATACTGTTTTACTGTTCAAAAAGAAACAAAATGTCCAATGTAGATATAAAAAGCAAATCCTAAAATATGTAAGGCACACAAGAAGTGAATGACTTAAGAAATTCTCAAATTCTGGGCAATATGAAAAAGGGGCAAAAAATAAACAGAAATTAAAGAGAACTAATAAAAGTTGAGGTGAGTGATTAGATATATAAAAGCTTTGTTTTAGTCAAATCATCTGAGCAGTTCAATTAAAAAAAAAAAAGATTATTCAGGTACCACCCAGTCATGGAATGCCAATGTAAAGGTAAGACTGTTTCACTCAGTATGGTAAATCAACTCTTAGCATATGTTAAGCATCAAAAAAATAATTCTGTAAAAAATACATTACAAGACAAAAAAAAAGGAAGAAATTGGGGGAATTTAGGGTGGAGTAAAGGATCTTACAAAAACCAAGTACCAGAAGCACAATTGGGATCATTTAATCATATGATAATAATGTAACACACCTCACTGTCTAGTTGCTTCCATCTTTACTGATATGAGTACATAAACTGCTTCCATATTACTTTCTGCACAGACAGGAAGAAACAAAAGGATATCTAAACTAACTCAAAGACAAGTATGCAGAAATGTAAGCATACCTACTTAATCATTTTTCAATTTGCCTTTGCAAAGACTTCACCCTGCTCATTTCCTCCATGGTGCATAGCCAAGCCATCTTTTTGTCACATGACTCCAACCAAGGTGCTTTTGTTTTCTTTATTCTTGAGTTTATAGTATTGCTCATCCATTCTGCTTTATGCTTTCAAGCCCCTCCCTAGGTCTCTTCTTCCTTTCCCTTCTATGCAAGGCCACTGAAAATATTACAGAAAGTATCTACAAATTTTCAAGTACTATAGAAGATACTATGGTGAACGTCTTATATAATTCTGAGCTTAAAAACAGTAATGTTGGGAAATAGAGTATCAGTCTAATATTGGGAGTAATCTAGTCTAGAGTTAATAGACAGTAGGAACTCAGTAACACAGGTATGTTCCACTTAGGTTAAAGGACATAATTATGGGTGATAGTTCAAAAAGGAAAATAGTTTGAGAAGTTGCCAAGGGCAAAGAGTCTGGCATGAGCTAGGAATAAGTAGGACCATTCTGTGACTCATTTTTGATATGTGCCAGATTTGATGAAATTGTCATGTGGTTATGTTATAAATTTTTCTTGGGAGTAGAGCTGGGAACGGAGCAAGTACTCTAGCGGTGACAGAGTAAGTTGAAAGGCAGTTCAGTTACATGTGTAAGTAATAGTGTATTGTAGCAGAAAAAGGACAGACCGCAGTTTCAGGCTCAGTTCTGTTTACTAACACCATCTTTAGGTTATGAGAAAATTACTGAGCTTGACTGAGTGCTTATTTTTCTGTATGACATTAGAGATATTAATATGCTTTTTTAAGAGATTTATCGAGAGGATTGGGAAAACATACTATGTCATAAAAACTTTTATTTTGAAATATAGTTGACCGTTGAACAACACAGGTTTAAACCGCACAGGTCCACTTACACATGGATTTTTTTCCAGTATTGTAAATTTATGGTTTCTTTCTTATTATTTTCTTTTTTTTTAAAGATTTTATTTATTTATTTGACAGAGAGAGACAGCGAGAGAGGGAACACAAGCAGGGGGAGTGGGAGAGAGAGAAGCTGGCTTCCCGCAGAGTAGGGATCCCAATGCGGGGCTCAATCCCAGGACCCCGGGATCATGACCTAAGCTGAAGGCAGACGTTTAATGACTGAGCCACCCAGGCGCCCCTTTATGATTTTCTTAATAACATTTTCTTTTCTCTAGCTTACTTTAAGAATCCATTATATAACACATATAACATATAAAGTATATGTTAATTTATGTTATTAGTAAGGTTTCTAGTCAACAGTAAGCTACTAGTAGTTAAGTTTTTGGGAAGTTAAAATTTATACATTAATTTTTTAAAGGATTTATTTATTTTACAGAGAGAGAGAGAGCTCAAGCAAGTGGGGGAGGGGCAGAGGGAGAGGAAGAGAATCTTAAGCAGACTCCCAGCTGAGCACCGAGCGTGAAGCGGTGCTTGATCTCATGGCCCTGAGATCATGTCCTGAGCCAAAACCTAGTCAGACACTTAACCAACTGAGCCACCCAGGTGCCTCTACATGAATTTTTGACCGTGCAAAGGTTGGCATCCCTAAACCCTTCAAGTTGTTCAAGGGTCAACTGTAATTATAGATTCACAGTAAGTTGCAAAGATTACCCTTTACCCAGTTTTGCCCGATGAACACATCTTACATAATTAAAGCACAGTATCCAAATCATGTAACTGACATTGGCACAATGAATATATACAGTTATGTCATTTATCACATATGTGGATTACTGTAACCACCAACCAAAATCAAGATACAGACCTAAACCATTATTACATAGATTCTACCTCTTGTGCTACCTCTTTATAGCCGTAACTATGACCACCACTCTCCTGCCCATCCCTAACCCCTGGCAACCACTAATATATTTTCAATCTTTATTATTTAGTGATTTCCAAAATGTTCTATAATTGGATTCATTTGGCATGTGACCTTTGGCATCTTTCATTCAGCACAACATCCTGGAGATTCATTTAAGTTGTTTTAGCTATCGATAGTTCAGAAAAAGAACAATTTTAGAACACAAATATAACCTCTGGCGTTCAAAACCATAATTCCAATAAGGAAATAAAATTTATTTTCTTTCTTTGATATTTCTTTTTTTTTAAAGATTTTATTTATTTATTTGACAGAGAGACAAAAAAAAGGGGGGAGAAGAAGCTCCAAGAGTATGTTGCTTCAATCTGAGTTCTGCCCATAATAGAAAATTCATCAATTAGCCTCAACTTGCCAAATATGCACCTTGTTTCCTCTTGACAGCCTGGACTTGTCTTTTATGACATTGCAGTCTCTTTGTTGTCCTCCATTAGCCTTTTTTTTTTTAAGATTTTATTTATTTGACAGAGAGAGACACAGCGAGAGAGGGAACCCAAGCAGGGGGAGTGAGAGAGGGAGAAGCAGGCTTCCTGCGGAGCAGGGAGCCCCATACGAGGCTCGATCTCAGGACCCTGGGATCATGACCTGAGCCGAAGGCAGACGCTTAATGACTGAGCCACCCAGGCGCCCCTGTTGTCCTCCATTAGCCTTAAACTCTCTTCTACCGCTTATTATTCACTGTAGCCAGAAGCCATTTTCACCTATTATCCTGATTTTCAACTAAGCAGCCTATCAGGCCGTCTCTTAATGTAGAACCTATTTTGCCAAAATTTATGGACATGTTCCAGTCACAGAAAAGAATACAAGTTTCTTAATAGGTTATATACTCTTTGTTAACTCTTCTTATCCCAAAATGAAACTGGAAAATCAATAAATGTGCAGGAAATGCAGAAGCAAGGAGAAATTTAGGCAAAATAAGAAAAATTCAAGATAAAGTAGGCAAAATAAAAATGGGGTCAAAAGTTTTTTTAGGGAGAAATTTACAAATATCTAAATGAAGACATTTACAAATATCTAAATGAAAAAAAGAGAGATAGAAAGAAATTGAGTCAAAGCATTGATAAATTGACTACTGGAGAAAAAGAATGACACTTACCTTTTGATAACATGAGGGAAAGAATTTGAAGAGTACTGAATTAGAGTGGTATTTAGAGATGAAGAGAAGGGTCATTTGGAAATTCATGGTGAAAAGGTTACTTTTGACTCTAGGTCTCAGATCTTTATCCATAGGTCTTTATCCCTTGAGGAAGAGATTCGAGGCCAATATTTCAGAGATGCCGCTGCCTCACTAAACATCTGGGCTCTTATCTACAATGATGGCGTCCTGTGCTGGCTCAGCCCTCACTCACCTGGGCAAGGTCCTCTTGTCTCATCCTGTAAAACCATCCAGGGCTCTTTCCCCTTCTCCAGTAAAGAGAACACATCTGGCTGATAAATGCAAAGTCCTGATTAGAGATAAGAAACAGGAAATGACCATGTGGTAAAGATTTCAAAATTTGCAACTAGTCCCTCGGTTATGGAGGAAGAGAGACAATTATAGGAAGAGCAAGAAAAAGGCATGAAGTATTTCTAAAGGATGGAGAAGATGGAGGTTCCCACTGATGATGACTATTACTAAATTTATAAAGCATAAACCATTTTCCTAGAAAGAAGTCAGGAATTCCCCTAGATACTTAAAAGACAATTCAAAAATTCACAATGTAGAAATCAGAAATTTCTGGGGTTAGATTCTGAATCTTACCCAGTGAGATCATGTTGCTGTAGTTCTCCAACATCACATCTCTGTACAAATGTCTCTGTTCCAAGCCTAGGCATTCCCACTCCTCCTGAGAGAAGTCTATAGCCACATCCCTGAACATCATCAACTGCTGAAACAAACAATCCAAGCATCAACAGTGAAATTAAAAAATCTTTTAGCTAGAAGTGGGAAGAAATGAAAGTGCGCACTGTAGGAAGTAGTATACTCACTGAGCAAAAAACTGAAGTTGGCTGCCTGTAGTATAGGGGGAAATGACATGGAAATTAGTGTGACTGAAGCTGAGTGCCTATATGCTCTTAAAATCTTCTGTTGTTCAGTCACAACATCCTTATGACCTTCCAGTGACAAACACCAGACAATAGGATGGCAGCCCAGAATTAAGAGTTCTTTGTTGATACCACTGGGATGCCATGCCAGGCTTACAGGACTAACTCCAGATTTATTATGTGACAAACACTTTTTTCCCCCTTAGGCTACTTTTAGTTGAATTTTCTGTTAGCTGAAGTTGAAAGGATTCTTAGAAGACACAATTCCTAACTGAATACCATTTTCTGTGGGAGTGTATAAAATCTTTGGGCTCTCAGATAAGTAGCTGACAATCAACACATGTCTTGTTAATAATATTAATCTCTCACTGATTTCCTGGCAAAATCCCAGATCTCTCTGAATTTTGCCAACTAATAAAACGGAAAACCAACCAACACCAACTCTCACCTTTACTAACTGAAACACCCCATTCTACAGAGTAAATAAAAGCTTTCATGTAGAGTATCCCTTTGACCCACTCAGTTCCACCTTGTTAAGCCACAGATTTGAAAAGAAAGTCTCTACTATTTCCTCTAAGGAAAAATATTTCTCCTCCTTCAGTACTCTGCCAAAGTATTAGGACATGGGAGGTGCTGAATGCCATGTTGGAAAGAAGAGGGACACCTAGGAAGGCGGTGGACTGTTTCACAGCTATCACTTACCACAATGAATAGTGACTCAAGTAAGCAGCTTAAGGATAAAAAAGTATTCATATGATGTGATAAAAATGATTATAATTTTGGAGAGAGGCAATTCCAACTCACATGGGCCATGACTTAAAATTCCAAGAATCAATCAGTCTTCTAGACTCCTCTCCTGGTGAAGCAGAGTCCTGAGAAAGCAGAGCTAGAAGGAAGGAATCAGGAGAGGTCAGGTTTACCTCAGAGCTTTCAAAGGGACTAAGAATTCCATTTTCTTCCCTGAAGAAAGATCAGAGGGAGTCTACAGAAATCCTGGCCCAAACCAAAACCCAAGTGACTCATTCTCCCTCCCTTTTTCCCAGTCCTAAGTAACCACTAATTCACTTTCTGTCTCTATAGATTTCCCTATTCTGGACTTTCCTATGAATGGAATCATACAATATGTGAACTTACTGTGACTAGTCTATCTCATTTAGCATAATGCTTTCGAGGTTCATCCAAGTTGTAGCATGTATCAGTATTTCATTCCTTTCTATGGCTGAATAATATTCCATTGTATGACTAGACCAGATTTTTGTTTACCCATTTATCCATTAATGGACATTTGGGTTGTTTCTACCTTTTGACTGTTATAAATATGCTGCTATGAACCTTTGTGTACAAGTTTTTATGTTCGAATACTTGTTTTTGGTTTTCAGAGTACAAGTTTTACACTTATTAAATTTATTCCTAAATATTTTATGCTTTTTGATGCTACTGTGAATGGAATTGTTTTCTATATGTCATTTTTGGATTCTTCATTGCAAATGTATAAATATACATTTGATTGGGGGGGGAGGGGCAGAGGGAGAGGCAGAGAGCGAATCTTCAGCAGGCTCCATGCCCAGGGCCGAGCCTGATGCGGGGCTTGGTCTCACAAGCCTGAGGTTATGACCTGAGCCCAAATCAAGAGTTGGACGCTTAACTGAGTTACCCAGGTGCCCCTACAGTTGATTTTTTTTTTGTTAAGATTTTATTTATTTGACAGAGAGAGAAGAGAGACACAGCAAGAGAAGGAACACAAGCAGGGGGAGCGGGAGAGGGAGAAGCAGGCTTCCCGCTGAGCAGGGAGCCCGATGTGGGGCTCGATCCCAGGACCCTGGGATCATGACCTGAGCCGAAGGCAGTCGCTTAACCGACTGAGCCACCCAGGCGGCCCCCTACACTTGATTTTTATCTATTCATCTTATGCCCTAAAACTTTTTTTTTTTTTAAGATTTCATTTATTTGTCAGAGAGAGAGAGAGTGAGAGAGAGCACACACAAGCAAGGGGAGTGGCAGGCAGAGAGAGAAGCAGGCTCCCCACTGAGCAAGGAGCCTGTTGCAGGTGGGACTCAATCCCAGGACCCTGGGCCTGACTGACTGAGCCACCCAGGTGTCCTCTTAAAACCTCTCTAAACTCCTTTATTAGTTCTAATAGTTTTTTTGTGTGTGTGGATTCCTTAGGATTTTCTATATTAAAAAAAATCATGTCATGTGTAGATAGAGATGGTTTAACTTCTTTTCCTAGATGTTTTTTATTTCTTCTTTCTTGCCTAACTGCTGTGTAAAATCTCTAGTACAATACTGAACAGAAGTGGCAAAAGCAGTCATTCTTGTCTTATTCCTGATCTTAGGGGAAAGACATTCAGAGATTCACTATCAAATATGTTAGCTATAGGATTTCTGTAGGTGCCCTATACCAAGTTAAAGAAATTCCCTTTCATTCCTAGTTTAGAGTATTTTTTTTAAATGAAAAGGTATTGGCTTTTGTCAAATGCTTTTTCTGTATCTATGAAAATGACTATGTGATTTTTGGTTTTTATTCTATTGATATGATGTATCACATCAATTGATTTTTGGATGTTCAGACAACCTTGCATTCCTGGGATATATTCCACTTGGTCATGCTGTATAATTCATTTTATACATTGCTGGACTTGGTTTGCTAATATTTTGTTAAGGATTATTGTGCTCAAATTCTTATGAGATAAGCTTTGTCTGGTTTTGGTATCTGAGTAATACCGGCCTCATCAAATAAGTTGGGATCTTAGCTGTATCCTCTCTTTTTAAAAATTTTTTTGAAAAGTGAACTCTATCCCAATGTGGGGCTCAAACTCACAACCCCAAGATCAAGAGTCACATGCTCTTCCAATTGTGCCAGCCAGGCACCCCTGGCTATATTCTTTAATTGCAGCAGAGAAGACACTGGGGAACTCAGAACTGATAGTAGGAGGCCTTCTGAACAGGTTACGTTCTGAACAACAAAGAAAACCTGGCTATTCAAAGGAACCATATTTTATTTACTTACTTTTAGTTTAAATTTTAGGTAGTTAACATACAGTACAATATTGGTTTCTGGAATAGAATTCAGTGATTCATCACTTATATACAACACCCAGTGCTCATCATAACAAGTGCCTTCCTTAATACCCATCACCCATCTAGCCTATCCCTCCCCCACCTCCCTCTATCAACCCTTAGTTTGTTCTCTATTGTTAAGAGTCTCTTATAGCTTGTTTCACTCTCCTTTTTTTCATTTCCCCTTCCCATATATTCATCTGTTTTCTTTCTTAAATTACACCTATGAGTGAAATCATACAGTATTTGTCTTTCTCTGACTGACTTATTTCACATAGCAAAATACACTCTAGTTCCATCCATGTTGTTGCAAAGGGCAAGATTTCATGCTTTATGATGGCTGAGTAATATTCCAGTGTGTGTGTGTGTGTGTGTGTGTGTGTGTGTGTGTGTGTGTGTACACCACGTCTTCTTTATCCATTCATCAGTTGATGGACATTTGGGCTCTCTCCATAGTTTGGCTATTGTTGATAATGCTGCTAAAAACATCAGGGTGCGTGTATCCCTTTGAATCTGTATTTTTGTATCCTTTGGGTAAATACCTAATATTGCAATTGCTGGGTCACAGGATAGTTCTATTTTAAACTTTTTTTTTTAAAGATTTTATTTATTTATTTGAGAGAGAGAGAATGAAAGATAGAGAGCATGAGAGGGAAGAGGGTCAGAGGGAGAAGCAGACTCCCCCCGCTGAGCAGGGAGCCCGATGCGGGACTCGATTCCGGGACTCCAGGATCATGACCTGAGCCGAAGGCAGTCGCTTAACCAAGTGAGCCACCCAGGCGCCCTATTTTAAACTTTTTGAGGAACCTCCATACTGTTTTCCACAAAGACTGCACCAGTTCGCATCTCACCAACAGTGCAAAAGGGTTTGTTCCCCTTTCTCCACAGAGGAACTATATTTTAAAGAAAATGTCTCCTATTGTAGTAACAGAGGAGGGAGAACTCTTGGGCAGAAGAACCTAAAAACTACTTTTTCACAGGAAAGCACCAGTGACAGCTATTCTGAGATAATCTGTCACCTTTGAAAAAAATAACAAAATTAGAACCATTGTGTCCCAAGATATTGTTAGATATGTTTGAAAAGAGTGCCAAAATTCCCCTATGTATAAAGAAAACTGCCTAAAAGACACTGGAGAAGATTAAAATTATTATCCAACATTCCAGTATGAGTAAAAAAATAATTTATTTTTATTTTTATTTATTTATTTTTAAAAAATAATTTCTGATATAATCACAGCTCTGAGGCAAGACTACATGCACAAATATTACAATGATTTCAGGAATGGGAAGGAAGTGATGAACAGACTACATGTGAAAGTTGAATTCAAAAGTGAAAGAGAACATAGGCAAAATCACTTTAGAAACGAAGAACAAACAAGCACAAGGTATGACAAATACCACAGAAAGTGCATGGACAAAGAATACAGAAATTAGTGAGCAGAGCAAAATAAAACAAAGAAAGAGATGACAATTATTGGAAGAAAACAGTGAAAGTCAGAGATAATCCAACTTGCAAATAAGCAGACCCCTAGAGACAAAATCCAAATCAAGGAAGAGAACAAATATTAAAAACTACATTTTTTTAAAAAATTTTATTATGTTATGTTAGTCACCATACAATACATCATTCGTTTTTGATGTGGTGATCCATGATCCATTGTTTTCGTAAAACACCCAGTGCTCCATGCAGTACGTGCCCTCCTTAATACCCATCACCGGGCTAACCAATCCCCCCTCCCCCCTAAAACCTTGTTTGTTTCTCAGAGTCCATAGTCTCTCATGGTTCGTCTCTCCCTCCAATCCCCCCCCCGCTCATTTTTCCCTTCCTTCTCCTAATGTCCTCCACGCTATTCCTTACGTTCCACAAATAAGTGAAACCATATGATAATTGACTTTCTCTGCTTGACTTATTTCACTGAGCATAATCTCCTCCAGTCCCATCCATGTTGATAAAAACTACATTTTTAACATTAAAAATAATTTCCTGAAATAAAGCATGAATATACATAATGAAAAGACACCATATTGCAGGGAGAAATGATTCAGAATTGTCAGTACCAAAACATTTCCTAATAAAATTATTAAGCTAAAACCCCTGGGGAAATCAAGATAAAAATATCAAGTTACCTATGAGAAAAAGGAAATTCCGTTGTTAGACTTCTCCACTGCTAAATTCAGAACCCCAAATAGTGAGTAGTCTCTCCAATATACTTGTGGGAAAATAAATGACAGAATCGAAGATTTTATATGCAGCCAAGCTGTCCTTCAAACATAAAGGATATAAAAAGTTCTATGCTCCAAGAGCTTAGGGAATATTACTCAAATGGGTGCTTTCTAAACTACTAGAGGACATATTTCTGCCTTTAAAGAGAGAATAGAGAAAATATCAGGAAATTTTTTATTGTATTATCATTTATACACTTGACTGTATATATGATAAATTTCAATAAAAAGTTCATTTTACAAATTATGGAGAAATATATACAAGGCAAATGCAAGCAAACAAACAAAAAAATAAGCAGGGGCGCCTGGGTGGTAGAGTTGGTTAAGCATCCAACTCTTGATCTCAGCTCAGGTATTGACCTTAGGGTTGTGAGCTCAAGACCCCCATTGGGCTCTATGCTGGGTGTGGAGCCTACTTAAAAAATTAAAAAATAAATTAAAAAAAGAAAAGCAATTTGTTTATTAAAAAAAATAAGCAGGGGCTATGATCTTGAGCATGCTAAAATACCAAAGCCTCCAATTCACAATAAAAATAATTATGAATATCTAGGTTCACCTGAGTGGCTCAGTTGGTTAAGCATCCAACTCTTGATTTGGGCTCAGGTCATGATCTCAGGGTCGTGAGATCAAGTCCTACATCAGGCTCTGTACTGGGCATGGAGCCTGCTTAAGATTCTCTCTCTGCCTCTCCCCCTACCCCTCTCTCTAAAAATAATAATAATGATGATGATGATGATGATGAATATATATCAACTAACAGCAGCAACTTCAATAAAGCAGAAGCTATAGGTTATGGAAGATAAAACTTCATTCACAGAGTATTTTAATACATTTTTGTCAATCAAAGACAAATCAAGTGGAAAACAAGCACTATAGACTGGCCATATATTAGATCACAAAGAAAAATTCATTAAATTCCAACGTTAAAAAATATCATGATGCAGGGCGCCTGGGTGGCTCAGATGGTTAAGCGTCTGCCTTCGGCTAAGGTCATGACCCCAGAGTCCTGGGATCAAGTCCCGCATCACGCTGCATGCTAGGTGGGGAGCCTGCTTCTCCTTCTGCCTCTGCCTCTCTCTCCCTCTCTCTGACTCTCATGAATAAATAAATAAAACATTTAAAAAAATATATCATAATGCAGCAAAACTGGAAATTACAAGCAACGAGGGGGCCTATTGTGCCTTACCTGAATTCCCCAATTTTATCAGTAGGGATTGGGTTCCCTTCCTGTCACAGGGCTCAAGACCCTCCCATAGCACTAAGGCTAAGACACTATACCACTATATTAGTTTTCTACTACTGAGCAACAAATTAGCATAAACACAGTGGCTTAAAATAATACAAATTTATTACCTTACACTTAGGCAGTTAGGTAAAAGTCTGAGATGGTTCTCATTGGGCTAAGATCAAGGTGTCAGCAGGGCTGTGTTCCTTTCTGTAGGCTCTAAGGGAGAATTATTTATTTCCTTACGTCTTCCAGAGTCTAGAGGCCACCAACATTGGCTCCCTTCCTTCAGCCAGCAGTTTTGATTATCTCTGACCATTCTTCTTTGATTCTATCTCCCTCTGACTCTAAACCCTTGGGAAAGGGTTTACTGACTTTAAGAATCCATTGGGCCTGGGCGCCTGGGTGGCTCAGTTGGTTAAGCGACTGCCTTCGGCTCAGGTCATGATCCTGGAGTCCCGGGATCGAGTCCCACATCGGACTCCCTGCTCGGCGGGGAGTCTGCTTCTCCCTCTGACCCTCTTCCCTCTCGTGCTCTCTATCTCTCATTCTCTCTCTCTCAAATAAATAAATAAAATCTTTAAAAAAAAAATCCATTGGGCCTAATTGGATAATCTAGGATAATTTCTCCATTTCAAGGTCCTTAACTTAATCTTGTTTGCAAAGCCCCTTTTGTTCTGTAAAGCAAAATATTCACAGGTTCCAGGGATTAGGACCTGGACATCTTTGCAGGGGCATTATTCTGCCTAACCCAACCACCTTTAAAGTTTCTATCCTTGGCTCCTCTCTTTCTGATGGATACTCAAAAACCCACCTCCTTCTATCCCATCACTTCCTCTCCAACAGTCTTGAATCCAACCAGAATAAGCATCAATATCCCCTGTATCCATGTTTATGTCCATCATAGGAAGCCTTAGATTCCTGATAATCTCTCTATTCAGACACTGTACTCCCAATCAGTCGAATGTACCACCTTCTCATCCCTCCCCAAATCTTGACACTTTCTAGTATGCCCTCTGGAATTCGTAATTCATTAATAACAAACCCCTCTTCTATCCCCAACCACTTTTTTGAATATTCCCTTCACCTTTGGGTCTAAGGGAAACCTGGCTCTCCCCAGAGGACTCTGCAGCCTTTTCAATATCTCCCTCTCCTACCCACCACAGCTTCCTGCCACTGGGTCTGGAAGCAGTGCAGGTATCCTCCTTGTTCTTATTACTTTCAGACTTTTTTCTCTTCCTCCTCCAAAAAAGCTCTAGCTTGGAATTTCATGCCATGAGATTATTTATAATTCACCACACCTCACTGTTGCTGACATCTACCAAATACAGGATATTTCCCCTTGTTTTTTGAAAACCTGAGCTCATGGCTCATTCTCTGCAACACTACTACCCTCTTTTATTCTTGCAGTTGCACTGCATCCACACGGATGAGCCTTGCTTACTCATTCTCACCTGTATTTCTACTTTTCTCTCTCTTGTGGCTCATTATCACCAATATACTGCAACGTTGTTATTTCCCCTATTTCTCTATTTCTATTTCTCTGCTCATATTTACAGAGAAATTTTTTGGGATATGTTCTCTACACTGTCTCCTATTCCTCTCCCCACATTCTACACTACCCGACTCAACCCAACTAACGGCCACCGCAGAAACTGCTCTCCACACATTTACGAATAACTATGATTGTTACTAAATGCAATATTCTTTGTTTCTGGCTCCACAGCTGCTGCTACCACATTTACACACACGGTCAGGCACACAGTGGTGCAGTCACAATCATATACATGTACAGTCACACCTAAATGGTCATTACAATCAGTACAGCTCCCCTCACCATCGTGAGGGGAGCAAACACACACACAGCATGCAAACACACACACATACACACCCCCAACCCTACAGCTCCTGAGCGATCACCCCCACATCCCGCTCCCGTTACAATTTCACACAAGCACCCACAGATCCCATCCGTGATCGCGCGGGAGCGGACACACACATACACAGCTCCCTACCACCTTCCCTCCCACACCCTCTTGCTGGCAAAGCCTGAGACTCCGAAAACATCAGTCCCTCACTGCCCACTGCCCTCCCCAGTGGCCTTGGCCCCTCAGGGGTCATTCCGCTTCTGGGTCTTAGACTCTCTTACCTGACCCTGCGGTCCTACAAGAATGTTCCGCTGGGATTCCGGCGCGATGCTTCCTACGGTCCTGAAAGCGTCAGCGCGCGGACAGGAAGCGGCTTCGGCTATGGTGGGCATTGGAAAATGTAGTCAGAGCGTGGACAGCCTTTCAGAGCCCAGAGCCGACAATCTCAATTCACAGGCCTTGGCCTCGGCCCCCATCCTTTCCCTCGACAAAGACCATTGCCCTCATAACTGCTCACATGCGTGGCAGAGGGCTTCTATTAGTTCCATTAGTTCCAGGCCGCGTTTAGAACGCAAGACTCCACTAAGGCCTCCACGCTGCTCCTCCACAGATGGGTGCTCCAGTCTGGGAACCTGCACAAATGAACCAATGCGGCCTTTACCGGAAGTAGCCTTGGACGCGATGGCCTCTGGGAAATGTAGTTCAGGGCCGTAGGCCAAACTACCTCAGAGGAAGGGTGTAATTCTTCGCGGCTTGAGTTGGCTGTCTGGGCATCTGACAGATATGGTGTGACAGAAAGGTCCCGTTAGGCAGTGCCAAGCATCGACCTGGGGGTAGGATGAAGGGGCCCGGCCCCAGGAGGGTCCCTTCTCTGCGAAGACATTGGAGCTCCTTCTTTAATGGAGGTGTAGTATCTCTCACATCCTCAAATACTTACCTTAGTCTCATCTTCCAATTACCCTTAAAGAGTTTGATTTAAATTAATATTCAAGCTTACATTAGTGTTTTGTAAATGTTATTCATATCTTGGCCATTTTTTTTGAAGTTAATACTTGCCCATTTTTTAAATTTGCTGCCTTTTCTCCGAGCTCATCATTTAGATGGACAGTATGTCTAAGTTTTCTGATAGAGTAGTTTTTTTCAGTACTTTCAAATTCAGCCTTTAAAAAAGAATTTCTTTTAAGATATTTTTATTGTAAAATAGGAAATACCTGACGAAAAGTGCATAGAATGTGTACATTCAGTTTTACTCAATACTAATGAAGAGTACATTGTTGGTATTTCAAGAAGAAACGACCTATGCATGAGATATTTTTTTTTAATGTTGCTCAATAGGAAATGCAACTTTATTTTATTTATTTATTTTTTAAAGATTTTATTCACTTATCTGACGGAGAGAGACACAGCGAGAAGGAACACAAGCAGTGGGAGTGGGAGAGGGAGAAGCAGGCTCCCCACGGAGCAGGGACCCCGATGTGGGGCTCGATCCCAGGACCTGGAAACCATGACCCGAGCCAAAAGCAGACGCTCAACGACTGAGCCACCCAGGCGCCCCGCATGAGATATTTCTGATCCCCAGTCCCTAGCTGACCACTATCCCGCCTGACTGTTAAGGTAATAATATTCTAGAGGCCGCTTTTAGGCAATCCACCTGAACAGTGGAAACTTCAGTAAGATAGAAGGGCCCACAGAAACCCCCTGGCTGAATACAAACAGGCCCTTTAGGAGACCCACCTCAAAAGAATCATAAGCCCTAGCTGACCAGTGGGTAGACACAGGTACCAAAAAAGAAAAATTCCATACTTCCCATACCTTCTCACCTTCCTCCCTTAACTACAGCCCCCCACCCCTGCCTCACAGCAATTTCTGCTTTGCTGTCAACAAACTTCTATCACCCTTGTTCTGCCTTGGGTGAATTCTTTCACTGCCTGTGTAGCAGGCTTCCACCAGCTCAGGTTACCCCACATTTGGTGCCTCCCGTCGGATTGGGGGACCCCACAAATATCTTGGTTGTCAGTTATCTATCTTTGAAATGTATATAAATGCAAATCAAATTGCATGAATTTATCTTGCTTAGTTGTTAAAACTCCTAATTGAATTAACTTAAAACTCCACAGGAAAAGTGTGCCCATTCAGGCATGAAAATTATTTTCCTCAGTTACTACTGTGTTGTGGGACCCCAAGATCAATACTCCCTCTAAGGTTGAATGATTCTCTAGAAGAACTCAGTGAAACAATACCAAAGCAAAATTAGCAAAGAGGAAAAGCACATGGAGTAAAGTCCAGGAAAAACTAGGTGCATAGTTCCAAGGATCCTTTCCAAGTAGAGTCGCACAGGAAATTAATTTCCCCTGCAACGAGTTGTGACAACACACTTGAAATGTTGCCAACCAGGGAAGAAGCTCATTAGAGACTCAGTACCTAGAGATTTTTATTGTGGGCTGGTCACAAAGGCAGCTTCTGCCAGGTGCATACCAGAATTTCAGAAGGAAAGCAGGTGTTTAACATAAACTATTGATTTGTAAAAACAGGCATAGGGAGCCACTCTTATTAGGATAGCGGGACCCCCCTGAGGAAAACTAAGTTCTAGATGCAAGCCAAGCGCCAACTGTGCAAGTAGGCCTTCTAAAGATAAGAATTCTCAGGTCGGCTATGTTAAGGCTTTTCTGCACACTACTGTCCTAAACAAAATGTCTGGCTTTCAACAACAACAAAAAAATTTAAGGCATATGAAAAGGCAAGGGAAAATAAAAATCAAGATGCTCCCAAGAGACCAAAAAACCCAAACCAAAACAACACAGAACTAAACTCAGGTGTCCTTAGCTTGTTGCTGCATAACTTCAATCTCTACCTCTGTCTTTACATGGCCTTCTTTTGTGTGTCTTTTCATCTTCTATTATAAAGACACTTGTCATTGGATTTAGATCACACACAGATAATCCAGGATGAACTCACTTAGAGATCCTTAACTTAATTGCATATGCAAAGATCCTTTTACCAAATGAGGTTGATGAGGGAGCAAAAGGCAAGCTGAGGACAAAGCACAAGCTGACACCGTCCCACCCCCAAGTCCCCGGTAGGATATGTTGACATTCCTCAGGCACTTCTGGCTGCCCTAACCCTAAGGGAAAGGAAAAACAAATGGTTAACTGATAAAGATCTCAGTTCTGCAGGACAAGAGTTTCCATCAATTTACAAATAACTTAGTGATAGACAAGGAAAAAGCATTCTTATCAATAGCCTAACTTTTGGAGACCTATAACTTGATTTCCTAGAACCCTGACATCACCTTCCCCTCCATGAGTGTTATGGGAAACAGAGGCAAAAGGGAATGTAAACAAAATTAAATTTCTCTATGACCAGCAGCCCATTGACAAATACTTGAGATAGAAAGTCCTTTTGGAAACCTCCCTTTTCCTTACCTCCCCCAACTCCCAAGTTTATAATCAGTCACCCCTCACACTTGTAATGCATTTCTTTCTGCCATGGGTCCTGTCTCCGTGCTTTAATAAGAATTATTTCTTGGCCATTGGCTCTGGACTCCAGTGCTACCCAAAACTACATCAAGGTCACATTCACAGGTCTTGGGGATTAGGATACAGACATATCTCTGGGATGCCACCATTCAACCCACTACAACATGTTACTGTGTTTAGTCTTACCCTAATAGATTTCCTTAGAACTCTCATCCTCTCACTACTGTAAACGACACCTAGATACTGACGACATGCAAATGTTTCTCTTTAACATGGACTTTCTCAGTGGTTTATGAGATCAAAGACAGAATTCTTCATCTACCCCCTAAAACTTGCTTATTCCATAGTTTTTTTTTAAAGATTATTTATTTTATTTATTTGAGAGAGAGAGAGAGAGCACACTCATGCATGCATGGCACTCAGGGGGAGAGGGAGAGAATCCCAAGCAGACTCCCCGCTGCTCCTTGAATATACAGGCTTGTACCCAACCCATAGCGTTTATGTTTTGGTGTTTTCTCTCTTTATAATTTGCTTTGTCCAAATATGTTCAAATGTCGCTACTCCTTCCTTTTGGTTTGCTCAGATATTTTCTTCTTAGTTAGGTTTTTCCTAACTATTCTATTTAAAATTGCAATTCCCAGGTGCCTGGCTGTCTCAGTCAGAAGAGCATGGGACTCTTGATCTCAGGGTTGTGAGGTCAAGCCCTATATTGGGTAGGGCAGGTGTTTAACATAAACTATTAACTAAAGTTAATAAATAATATATAAATAAAGTTCATAACTAATAAATAAATAAATAAAGCTTTTAAGATATGGCAATTCCCTTGGCACTCACTATCTCATTTCCAAGCTTTCTTTTTCTCTACAGAGCTTACCTTTATCTGGAATACTATATATTTCTTTTTTTTTTAAGATTTTATTTATTTATTTGAGAGAGAATGAGAGAGAGAGAGCATGAGAGGGGGGAGGGTCAGAGGGAGAAGCAGACTCCCCGCTGAGCAGGGAGCCCCATGCGGGCCTCAATCCCGGGACTCCAGGATCATGACCTGAGCCAAAGGCGGTCGCTTAACCATCTGAGCCACCCAGGCACCCTGGAATACTCTATATTTCATTTACACGTTCATTGGCCACTTTCCCTGACTAGAATGTAAACTCCTTGAGGAAAGGAAATTTTGGCCATTTTGTTCACTGATGCTTCCCTGGAATAGAACCTGGCACAGACAAAGGGCTCAATAGGTCACATTGAGCTGCTGAATGAAGAAATACAGGGTTTGACAGGAACAGGAAATAGGCACTCTTACAAAATTTTTGGTGGGAATGGAAAGTGATTCATCTTATGTGCATTGCAAATATTTATACATAACCAGCACTTTTTAATTAATTTATTAATTTATTTTTATTTTTTTAACCAGCACTTTTTTAAAAAAGATTTTATTTATTTATTTGACAGTGAGAGAGAGATAGTGAGAGCAGGAACACAAGCAGGGGGAGTGGGAGAGGGAGAAGCGGGCTTCCCGCGGAGCAGGGAGCCCGATGCGGGGCTCGATCCCAGGACCCTGGGGTCATGACCTGAGCCGAAGGCAGACGCTTAACGACTGAGTGACCCAGGCGCCCCATAACCAGCACTTCTTAAAGGAATTTATTACAAAGATGCCTGCATATCTATGCAAAGCTGAGTATACATATTATTCCAGAATTGTAGAAACTTGAAAACATCCTAAATATTCACTAATACGATATTAAGGTATGGCATTTTCCCTATGACAAAACACAATACCACCATAAGAAGGAATAAGGAATATGTATTAATATGGGATGCCTTCTAAGAAATAATAGTGAGTAAAAAGACTAGATGCTTTGTAGTATACTGACATTTGTGAAAAATAAAGATGAGGGGCTTTGTATACATAGATATGTTGGTATAAATACAGAATTACTCAAAGTAGTTTACATACGAAACCAGCAGCAACCATTTAATGGTTACAGCAGCAACCATTTCTAAGCTAGTAACTTCAAGAGGTGATGAAAGTAGCTGAAATATGACTGTGGGAAATAAGTGACAATGGGAAATGCAGATGTAAAATATAATCCTGAAGCTTTTAGCAATAGAAAGATAGAAAATGGAATGTAATAAAAAAGAAACTGCAGTGTGCAACAATAATAGTTTCGAAAGACTGCAGATGTTTAAAAAAAAGATTTTATTTATTTATTTGTCAGAGAGAGAGCGAGCACAAGCAGGGGGAGCGTCAGGCAGAGGGAGAAGCAGGTTCCCTGCTGAGCAGGGAGCCAGATGCCGGGACTCTGTGGGGCTCAATCCCAGGACCCTGGGATCATGAACCCAGCTGAAGGCAGCCGCTTAACCGACTGAGGCACCCAGGTGCCTCAATACTACAGATTTGTGAAGGACTCACTGCATATGTAGACTATGACAATGAAGAGAATGTGGTCCTCTAGGATTACTTAAAAGAGGGCACTGATAGAGGAAGAATAATGACAGAAGGATTCACATCAGCTAAGACTCAAGGAGAGTAGGGCCTATAAATGAAACCCTGAAAAACATTTCAGTGTTGTCAGCTCTCTCACTAAACATCTGTATTCTGCCTTACCCCAAGCACATCTGCCTGGTTTTCACTCACTCACTTGGAAAGAACCTACTTTACATTTCCTCTGTTACCACCCATGGTCTCTCTTCTTGTTCCAATTAAAGATTTTATCCAGTTTGGTGATGTGATAGCCTATATATAGGAAAATGATATAAGACTGAATTTTAATTCAAGCACCATCCCCTAAATCAGACGGAGCCTGGGCCTTTAAGGAAGTTACCACATAAAGAGAAACAAAGTAAATAACTTTTTACCTTAAAGGTTGAGCATATGCAATCATATGGCAGAGGGTTTGAGAACACCTGAAACTTGTTATCTCAAAGCTGAATCTATTATGCCATGTAAAGTTTCTCAATATTTCAGAAATGGAAAAGAGACAGCACTTTATTTTCAAAAGTTGGATTGTACAGAGAGCTATCCATGTCTAATATGACTATGTTGCTCTAGTTCTCCAGCATCACATCCCTGCACAGCTTCCTCTGAACATCTTTTGTGGTTGATACTTCTCCTTGAATTGAACAATTACATCTCCGAACATTTACCCTACCAATGACCCCAATTTGCCCTACCAATTACTACAAAAGAGTAAATGTCTGGGGGCAAGATTGTAGACAAAACAAGTACCCCTATAGCAAAATATGCCCTGTTTAATATGTCATACTGATTTGTTATTCTATTCCAGAACAAATGGTTGGAAACTTAAGCGTTTATATAAAAATGCTACAAGTTATTTGTTATATAAATTAAAATGCAGCTTTTCCCTCTTAAGATCGGAGCTCCAGGAAGACATACCCTTATTATCAGCTTGAGGAGAAAATGAGGCTTGCAGGATTCAGATTCCTCCACCATCTCAGGCACCCATGCTGAGATGACCTACATTCAGGTGATCACATAGATACCCATACACATACCTGCAGGGACCCAGACACTCTTGCCCCACTAGCTGCACAACCACACACACCCATGATGTGACCCTCCAGCCTCACAAAGCCACACATAATCTTGATCCCACTCTGTCACACTCATCAATTTTACCTGCATGCAGTTTCTCTTTCATTCAACTATCCTCCCTCCCCCCTCAACCAGTCACACATGTAATCTCACCACTGTCCCATGACGGGACCTCCTTTGTCCACTTTCACATACATGACTGGGCTTGAAGATTCCTCCCTTTCAAACTCCCCAGGCTGGTTTGGTCACAGATGCTCAGGTCCACATAGGGGTTCGTTCTGACAAGGTCCGCAGCAGCCTTACTCAAGAGCATTTTTGTATTCCCAGGACAAAGCAGAATTCCGAGCACCCTCCAGGGCATTTAAATGTGGCCAGGCCTCACCTCAGTGCCTAGAGGACACCGCTTACCTTACCCTGGTCCATCTGGCCATTGGAGAAGTCCAGGACTGCATTTCCCAGGAGGCCGTAGGGCCAAGTATGCTGCAGGGTGAGTCGTCAAAGCCTGAGAACCGCACTGGGAGCATTGTCAACGAAAAACTGCACCAGGCAAGTTAAACAGGTAAGGAAGATTTTATTAGATTGTCGCAGTGGAGAAGAGAGACTGAACTCAACTCAATATATAACACTAGCTGGGATTTATATCCAAGGGGCAGGGTGAGGGAGTCAGTGGATAGAAAATTACTAAGAGGAGCTTGGTGAAATATCAAAAGCAGTGGGATTCTTGCTGAACTAGGGTCAGCAGGTCAAGGACGAGACCCAGTCAAGAGGAGAACTCAGAGGAGCCTGACTCCAGTTTGGTCGACGGACTCCTAGTCAGCTGACACTCGCGGAAGCCCCCGGTGCGCTGCTCAGCGGGAAGACACAGTTTTGGGTGAGTCCAGGCTCTTTGCCACCGGGGAGTCGACATATCCAGGAGACCGCTTTTTAGCAACCTGTCGTTACATCTGTACTACATCTCCCAGATGCCTCTAGGCTCAGTATCCCTCCCGCGAGAACTAGCCCCTCTCCTGAGGAGTGGGCGGGATCTTCTGGCGGCTTGGGGCAAACGGCCTCCGGGCGCTGTGGTAGCTGCCGCTTTCGACTTGTTCCAAGTAGAGTAGAGGGGGTGCTGACCCTACCGAAGGAGGCATAGGTGAGGTGGCCGGGAACCCGGGGTTGGAGCCGGCGTGTCTGGAACCTCTGGCCTGTGCGGGGTGTGTAGGGGAGCCAGCTGAGCAGGGGAGATTGTGAGGAGGGTGTGTGTCTAAATGTGACTGTGTCTCTGTGTCAGTGTGAGCGTGTGTACGGAACTGTGAGGGCGGGGAGGAGGGCTTGATTTGCTGTTACGATTGCTCATCTGTGATGAGGTTTAATTGTGTGACCGGATTTTTGCGAGTGTAGTGTTCTTTGACCGCGGTTGTAAAACTGGGTGTCTTCATGGTGCGTGTGTGTTTATGACCATTTTTGAACTGTGGGTGTGGGATGCCTTAACTGTGAGATCTGTGATTGTGTTTACCCATGGTGTATGTATTTGTGATATTATTGGTGTAGGGTGCGTGTCAATTCGTTGTCACTGTGTCCCCATGAAGTGTGGCAGTGGGAATGTGAGTGTGTGGGGTGTCTATGACTGCGATTGTGACTGTGTCCCCGTGGTGTGTATGCTTGTGTGACCATGTGCAGCCAGTTGTGCTTAGGTTTGGGGGTGCCTCTATCCCCGTGGTTGAGTTTGTGGGACTGTGTGTCCGTATAGCACTGTAGTGTGGGACGCCTTTGTCTACCTTTGTGACTCCAGCACTCTGCTCCCGGGGGACCTCTGTGAGCTCGGGGACAGATTCTGCCCAGAACTGCAGTGACCCTGCTCTTGTCTTGATGCTGGTATTGAACAGGACGCCCTAGTCTTGCCTGACCTAGACCTACATTTATAGGTGGCGGGCGGTTGGTTGACCTGGGCTCGCAGAAGAATCTGATGTTTCCTGACTCCTTTCTTCTTCCTCAGCTCTGCTTTGCTTGCACAGAGGCTTCCAGAGTGGAGTAAAGAATGGCTGTTGAACATCCACAAGGCTCCTGCAAGGTAGTTTGTGGTTTCCCCTTGTTTCCGGAAATCCCCTTTTCTTTGTCAGGACTTGACTTGCTTTTCTCCTCTTGAAAATTCTTGCCCATCAGGTGATTTGCTCCCTGGTATTTACCCTTTGAGAAAATGTGATTGGCTGCAAACCCTAAGCCCTCACAGGCACCTGATTTTCTCTTACTAATTTGTCAAATGGTTTAATTTTACTTTATGCTGTCTTTTTTTAAAAATACTATTTCTATTTATAAAAGTAAGACATGACTATTTTAAATAATTTCAGATGTACATCTTTTGAAGAAAATTTCAATTCCCAGCTAAAACCAAAGCTAACCTTTTTGTATTTTCTTCCTGGTCTGTTTTATGTATGTATATAAAATGTGATTTTTAAAAATTGAATTCATTCAACATTTACCATTATAACCTACATTTTTACATGAAATTATATTTAAGTATTTTCCCACATGATTTAATATTTGAAACATTTTTAGAAGTTCATATTTATTTGAATGCCTGTGGCTTTTTTTTTTTTGCTCTCAAATTAGATACAGAAAAGGTATATCCTACTCATTTGTGCCATTTAATACATAATTATACTCACAATAGGGAGCACCTAAGAAATAGAATACAGCCATCTCTAAAGAAACCTCTGTTGTACCCTTCTACAATCATAAACAATTGTGTTCCTCTGGTGATGACCACTGTGATCATTTCTTTGCCTTTCATTAGAACTTTAGTGTATGAATTCCAAAACCATAGGTTTAGTTTATGTGTTTTCTTTGTATGAATAGACATTCTTTTGTGTCTTTTTTCATAAAAAATATGAGCTTCATTCATGTTTCCTGTAACTACAGTTCACTTTTTTCCATTGCTGTATATAATCTTGCATGGTAGCATCACAATTTACTGCTTATCCAGTCTACTTTTCATGGATATATGACTTGCTTCCAGTTTTTGACTATTAGAAGTGATGTGACTCTGAATATTTTGCACATATTTTGGTACATCTCTGCTTGCATTTCTTTAGCATATACATTAAAATTGTGATTAAATTGCTGAGGGATAGAGTTTATATGTCTTCAGTTTTACTAGACAATGTCAAACTGTTCTCTAAAGATACTGTGCAAGGGGTGCCTGGGTGGCTCAGTCAGTCTGCCTTCGGCTCAGGTCATGATCCCAGGGTCCTGGGATCGAGCCCCACATTGGGCTCCCTGCTCAGTGAGGAGTCTGCTTCTCCCTCTCCCGCTAGGTGCTCTCTTTCTCTCAAATAAAGAAATAAATAAATTCTTTAAAAAAAATATACTGTGCAAGTTTTTACTTGTATCAACAGTTTATAAAGATTCTTTTTGCTCCACATCCATGCCTGCCCTTGGCATCATCGTACTTTTAAATTTTTGCCAATTTGGTGGATGTCTAATGTTATTAATTATACATTTAATTGATATTTCCTTGATTTTCAATGAAACTGAACACAAATTCTTGCCCAACCGGATATCCTCTTTTGTAAAATGCTTGTTGAAATGTTTTTCCAATTTTTAATTGGGTTGTTTTTCTCTGATTAAAGCAGATATATATATATATATATATATATATATATTTATATGTATCTATCTATCTATATGTATATCTTCTGTATAATAGTGACTAAACATTTTCTTCTCTCTGGCTTGGTTTTTCATTCTGTTGCCTTTTGATGAATAGAGGTTTGGGATTTAAATGTTATGAAATCTTTTTCAGTGGTTAGTGTTATTTAAGAAATTTTCTGCTACCTTGAGGTAATGAAAATTTCTTATGTTCTCTTCTAAAAGCTTTCCACTCTTTGGCTTTAACATGTGGGTCTTTACACTACCTGGAATTGATTTCTGTAGGTAGTGATGTAATTTCATTTTATCCCCCATATGTATATCCAGTTGTTCCAGTATCATTTATTGTAAAGTTCATCTTTTCTACACTGATCTGCAGTGCCATTTAGTAAAAAGTCAAGTGATCATATATGTCTACGTTTATTTCTGGACATTATATTCTGTTCCATTGCTCTATTTTTCTCTCCTTGCAGCAATATCATGATATTTTATTCACTGTGACTTTATAATATTTGGAGCAAGAGTATCTTGGCTGTTTGTGTTCCTCTGCATTTCCATATAAATTTTTTGAAATAGCTTGGTTCCACTCAAACATCTTTTGTGATTTAGATTGAATTGCATTGTATCTATAATTGTGTGAGTAGAAATTTGGTGAATCTTCTAATAACATGAACCTCTCAGTTGTTTTAGTCTTCTTAAAGTTTTCTCAACAAGGTCTTGCTTATCTCCCTAGGCAAATAGGAACCATATAATCCATTGTATAGTATTTCCCTTTTGCATTTGACTGCCAGGAATCTGAACACTTTAAATAATGATCAGTCATAGTAATAATTTTAGCCTGTGTTTATGATATTGAGTACCTGTTACCTATGATCGTTGTGTATGATTAGAATTTTTTTTCTTTAATTCTTTGCCTCCTCAAATACATTTTTGGAAGTGGGGTATAAAAATTAGGTAGGGTGCTCCTGACTGGCTCAGTCAGTGGAGCGTGCAACTCTTTATCTTGGGGTTGTGAGTTCAAGCCCCACGTTGGGTGTAGAAATTACTTAAAATTAAAAAAAGGGGCGCCTCTATGGCTCAGTTGGTTAAGCGTCTGCCTTCAGCTCAGGTCATGATCCCAGCGTCCTGGGATCGAGCCCCGCATCAGGCAGGGAGCCTGCTTCTCTCTCTCCCTCTGCCTCTCCCCCAGCTTGTGCTCTCTCTCTGTCTCTCAAATAAATAAATAAAATCTTTAAAAATTTTTTAAAAAATAGGTATAGCCTTAGGTACAGATGTAGATATCTATTGTCTAAAATTTTTATTTTAATAACATTCTGGTCCAATCAGTTCTGCTTTTTATGGTACCCTTTACTGTTCTCTCCATATTATATTTCTTTTTTAATTGTCCTTTCCTCTTGCCCCTACCTTCTGCTGTCCTTTGTCAGATAGTTTTTGCATTTGCATCTTTGCCATCTATTCTCTTTAGTTTAAATATAGGCTTCTTCAGAATAATAATAAAAAAAAGACATCATCTCTCAGATTAGTTTACCTATACTGGTCTCTCTGTAACATGGTATAAAAAGCATGGGCTCTAGTATCAGATGTGGCTTCTGATCTCAGCTGCACCACCTGTGAGCTGTTTAACCTGTAAATGAGAGGTTCTTTTTTTTTTAATGTTTTTTATTTATTTATTCATGAGAGTCAGAGAGCGAGAGAGAGAGAGAGAGAGAGAGAGAGGCAGAGGCAGAGGGAGAAGCAGGCTCCCCACTGAGCAGGGAGCCCGATGCAGGGCTCGATCCCAGGACCCCGGGATCATGACCTGAGCTGAAGGCAGACGCTTAACCATCTGAGCCACTCAGGTGCCCGAAATGAGAGGTTCTTATTCTCACTTAATGTTGAGAATGAAATAAGATATGTGTAGAACACTTGGTACACATCAGAAGTTCAAGAAATGTTAGCTCCCTTTCTCCTTTACTTCTCATTCTTGGGACCTCTATATCAATTACAGTATAAAGCACTTAACTAAAGGCCTTTTGGTGGTTCCCAAAGGATTTTTTTTTAAATTGAGGTATAAATGACATGTAACATTATATTAGTTTCAGAAGTACAAGATAATGATTTGATATTTGTATATATCAATGACATATACAAATATATGATATTTGTAAATATCATATATATTTGAAATGACCCCACAGTAAGTCTAGTTAATATCCATCACCATATGTAGTTTTTCTTGTGATGAGGATTTTTTTAAGATTTAGTCTATTAGCAACATTCAAATATGCAGTGCAGTATTATTTACTACTCATGACTTATTTGTTTTATAGCTGGATGTTTGTACCTTTTGAACCCCTTTACCCATTTCACACCCCCACCCCCAGTCTCTGGCAACTACCAATCTGTTCTCTATGTCTACGAGCTTGGCTTTTATTTGTTTGTTTAGATTCCACTTATAAGTGAAAGTATATGGTATTTACTTTTATCTGACTTACTTCACTTAGCATAATGACCTCAAGGTCCATCCATGTTGTCACAGATGGCAAGATTTCATTCTTTTTTATGACTGAATAATATTCTGATAATCTCTATTCATCCATTGTTGGTCACTGAGATTGTTTCCATATCTTGGCTATTGTAAACAATGCTGCAGTGAACATGGGGGTGCATATATCTTTTTGAGTTCGTGTTTTCATTTTCTTTGGATAATACTCAGAAGTTTGCTGGATCATATGGTATTCTATTTTTAATTTTTTGAGAAACCTCCATACTGTTTTCCATAGTGACTACACCAATTTACATTCCCACCAGCAGGGCAAAAGGGTTCCCTTTTCTCCATATCCTTCTCAACAGATTATTTCTTATCTTTTTGATAATAGCCACTCTAACAGTTGTAAGATGATATCTCATTGTAGTTTTAATTTGCATTTCCCTGATGGTTAGTAATGTTGAGCATCATTTCATGTACTATTGGTCATCTGTATGTCTTCTTTGGAGCAATGTTTATTCAAAACTTCTGTCCATTTTTTAAATCAGAATGTTTATTTGCTATTGAGTTGTATTACTTTTTATATATTTTGGATATTATCATATACCCCTTTATCAGGTATATGATTTGCAAATATTTTCTCCCTTTCAGTAGGTTGCCTTTCTATTTTGTTGATGATTTACTTTGCTATTCAGAAGGTTTTTTTTTTTTTAAGATTTTATTATTCATTTATTTGACAGAGAAAGACACAGTGAGAGAGGAAACACAAGCAGGGGTAGTGGGAGAGGGAGAAGCAGGCTTCCCGCCGAGCAGGTAGCCTGATGTGGGGCTCGATCCCAGGACCCTGGGATCATGACCTAAAGCCAAAGGCAGATGCTTAACGAATGAGCCACCCAGGCACCCTATTCAGAAGTTTTTTATTTTTTAAAGATTTTACTTATTTGACAGAGAGAGACACAGCGAGAGAGGGAACACAAGCAGCGGGAGTGGGAGAGGGAGAAGCAGGCTTCCCGCCGAGCAGGGAGTCTGATGCAGGGCTCGATCCTGGGACCCTGGGTTGATGACCTGAGCTGAAGGCAGACGCTTAACGACTGAGCCACCCAGGCGCCCCCAGAAGCTTTTTAGTTTGATATAGTCCACTCATTTATTTTTGCATTTGTTGCCTTTGCTTGTGGAGGTATATCCAAAATATCATATCCAAGACCAGTGTCAAGGAGCTAACAGCCTCTGTTTTCTTCTAGGAGTTTTATGGTTTCAGGTTTTATGTTCAAGCCTTTTTATCCATTTTGAGTTAATTTTTTGTATGGTGTAAGATAATAATTATTCTTTTGCATGTGGCTGTCTAGTTTTTCCAACACCATTTATTAAAGAGGCTGTCCTTTCCCTTTTGTATATTTATGGCTCCTTTGTTGAAATTATTTAGCCATAGTTTATTTCTGGGTTTGTGGTCCATGGGTTTATTTCTGAGTCTGTATTCCATTCCACTGATCTGTGTGTCTGTTTTTATGCCAATACCATACTGTTTTGATTACTATATCAAAACAATAATATACTTTAAAATCAGGGAGCATGATGTGTCCAGCTTTATTCTCCAAAGGATCTTAGGCAAATTTTGCTCCCCAAATGCTTTGTAAATCATTGAGAGCCAGGATTATACATATTAATTCTCTTATAAACATAACTTTTAACCCATTTTAAATTTGTTTTGCTGTGTATTGGGGATCTAAATTCATTTTTTTCATTTACTCAGTATTGTTCCAGTGTCTTTTATCTAGTAATAACTTATTTCCTTTTCCATTACTTTGCATTGTCTACTTGGTGTTATATTATTTAAGTGGGTTGTATTATCTATTAAATATTTTAAAAATTTATGTCTCTGTGCTTGTACCTCTGCCATGTTAAGATCATTTCCTTTTACAAATCTTGGAATGCCTGATCAAGTATGTCACTTTTTTTTCCTGAAAATAGCTGTATTCTCTGTTTTTTTCATTACAAAATAATTCTTTATTACAACAGATTTAGAAAATACAGAGAAGCAGAAATAAAAGACAAAGGTCATCTATAGTCCTATCAGTTAAAGACTGCTGTCAAATTGTTAGAGCAAATGCTTAGAATTCTTTCTTTAATGTGATCATACTATGGCCACTGACCTGTAACCCATCTTTATCATGCCAAAATACATTATGAACAACTGTCATGCTTTTACACATTTATCTTTATCATGAGTTGTAATGGTCTCATAATGTTAGCATCTTATCAAGCCCCTTTTGTTGAATATGGTTTGCTTACAAACTATTGCCTTTTTTTTTTTAAGATTTTATTTATTTATTTGACAGAGAGAGACACAATGAGATAGGAAACACAAGCAGGGGGAGTGGGAGAGGGAAAAGCAGGTTTCCTACTGAGCAGGCAGCCCGATGTGGGCTCAATCCCAGGACCCTGGGATCATGACCTGAGCTGAAGGCAGATGCCCAACGACTGAGCCACCCAGGTGCCCCCAAACTGTTGCCTTTATAAACAAGTATCTCCTTAGCCTGAATGCTAGTGTTTTCCTTTTTTAATTTTGTTTTTAGTTAAATCATAATTATGTATTTTTCTTATAAAAATAATCTATATGTCATGGAGGGGCTCACATCCCATGTGACCACAGTCTCCATTCCCAGGTATCTACCTGAAGTACCCAAAGATAGCCCCTGTTCCAAGTTAATTATTTATCCTTTTTACCTTTGTTCTATGCATTTAAATATATGCACACATGTATATGGTATTGTTTGTCACATAAAAGTATATCTATATAAAGAGAATAATAAGTATAGGCCGCAAAATGTGGAAAGTAACTGCCTTATAGGGTTGGTCCAAGGTTTGAGTTGGTTCATGTAAAATCCTTAGAACAGGATTCTTAGAACATTCACTCAGAACATTCACTTAGTGTCAGTCATTTGGTAGTTATTATTACCATTCTGAAACTTGGTTTTTCATTCTGTGTGAGGAATTGTACACATAAGTATAGAACTACCTCACTTTAATTGCTTCATGTAAGGCCATATTTTGTAGTACTGTGGTATGTTTAATCATTTTCTGGTCTTTAAACATTTAGTTTCATATAGTTATCACGGTGGCAATCACTGTTCCAATGAACATTTATGTATAGGCCTTCTCTAAGGTATATACTAAAAGTGAAATTATGGGGATAATAGAATACACATATTTTAAATTTCAGTAAATATTTACAAGTTAAACTTCACAATAGCTTCTTCACTTCATAGTACGCCTAACTCTCTCTGACAGAACCTGTTTCTCCACTTCTGGTTAGTTTACTTATGGCTACATGAGGTGCAAAAACGAACTTGCATTTTTTTTTTTTAATTTATGCTAGTCATTCTTAACCATGGTTACTGATGTCTGGGTCATGCCCACAGCGATTCTGATTTAATTCATCTGGGATATGGCCTGAGCATTATCATTTTTAAAAGAGCACCAGATGATTCTAGTATGCTATCACAGTTGTGAATTAATGACTTAAATGCTCGTTTAACTTAAAAGTGACAAGAAAAAACATTGAGATTTAATTGGTCTGAAGTGGTGTTCAAGCTCTAGAATTTTTTGAAAGCTACCCAGTTAATTCTAATTGCAGTCAGAGTTAGGAACCACTGACCTAGGGAAATCATGATTCATTTTCTAGAGCTGAGTACTGTAATTATCAAAAAAACCAAAACCAAAACCATTGTGTAGCAAGTAGGTAGGGGAGGGATGAGTTTGAAGGAGGCAGGCAACAATATCTGTCATACCTGCGTTCTTGCCAGCAATAATGTTATGAAACTATCATTGTTTGGTCATTTTAGTGGTGTTTTGGGAGAAAACATAAAACATCAGTTTTCATGTTTTATCAGCAGTCTTCATGCTTTTCAAAAGCAAGTTTTGAGTTTTGTGACTTACAAGTTTTAAAACTTTTGTATTCTGTTTTTATATCCTTTCCTGCCATTTTGTTACAATATTGAATTCAGATCAGTTTTATTTTATTTTTTGAAGTTTAATGTTATTAATTTTTTCTTTGTAATTTTCTGTGTCAAGATTTTTAAAAAATACGTTGGTCTCATTTTCACTTCATTTCTAGGTATTTTGTATTTCTATTTAGTTTCATATTTAACTTGAGAATTATTTAGTAATATGTCTTGTTTTGGATTACTTTTAAATTTTTATTAAATTCAAACTTACAGTAAAGTTACAAAGAATAGTACAAAGTATTCTTGTGTACTCTACTCAGATTCACCAACAGTTTACTTTTGCCCCATTTGCATGATCATTCCTGTATGTGCTTGTAGTTCTCTCTCTATATGTGTATGCCCACACACACATGCACAATGCACACGTTTTACCTGAACTATTTAAGAATAAGTTGTGGAGGGGCGCCTGGGTGGCTGTCGGTTAAGTGTCTGCCTTCAGCTCAGGTCATGATCCCAGGGTCCTGGGATCGAGCCCTGCATTGGGCTACCTGCTCAGCGGGGAGCCTGCTTCTCCCTCTCCCTCTGGTGCTCCCCCTGCTTGTGTTCTCTCACTCTCTCTGTTAAATAAATAAATAAAATCTTAAAAAAAAAATAAGTTGTGGAAATTTGCTTCTTTACTTTTAAACATGTCAGTGTGTTATTTTCTCAGAACAAAAGTGTTCTCTTACATGACCACAGTACACTTACTAAAATAAGAAATTTAAACAATTACAGTACTCTTATTTAACAATCTATATTCAAGATTTTTCACTGGTCCTAATAATGTTGTTTTGTAGTACTCACTGTGCCCTCATCCTCTGTTCCCAGGCACTGTCCAGGATACAGTTTAGGATCACACATTGAATTTAGTATCATCTCTCTTTCAGTCTTCTTTAATCTGGAAGAGTTGCAGTGCCAGGATTGTCCAATCATAAGTTTCCATATGTATGTGAGTGTATTCCTGGCTCAGTCTTCTGTTGCATAGTTATCTAATTTTTTCTCTGTGCCAATGCCACAGTCAGTGAGTATTGTTTTCTAGTAAGTCTTGACATCTGATAGAGTGAGTCCTTCCAGCTTATTTTTAGGGAGTGTCCCTTAGTCTTCTATATGTAAGTTAGAAAATCATCTTGTCAAGATCCATGAAAAACTTGTGATTTTTATTACAATTGCAATAAATGTATAGATTACTCTGGAGAATTGATGACTTTACAAAATTGATGCTTCCTTTTAATAAGAAATGACATTTCCATATATTTAGGTGTTGTTTAATATCTCAGTCCACTTTTATAATTCTGTTCACATATTATACATTTCTAAGTACTTTGCTTTGGTACTATTTGTAATAAAATGTATTTTCATTTTCATATTTTATTTTTTTAAAGATTTTTTATTTATTTATTTGACAGAGAGAGAGATAGTGAGAGCAGGAACACAAGCAGGGGGAGTGGGAGAGGGAGAAGCAGGCTTCCCTCCGAGCAGGAAGCCTGATGCGGGGCTCGATTCCAGGACCCTAGGACCATGACCTGAGGCGAAGGTAGACGCTTAATGACTGAGCCATCCAGGCGCCCCTATATTTTATTTTTTTAAAGTAACCTCTATACTCAATGTGGGGCTCAAACTCATGATCCCAAGATTAAGAGTTGCCCGCCCTACTGACTGAGCCAGCCAGACACCCCTAAAGAAAATGTATTTTTCTAACTTTGTTGCTGGTATGTAGAGATGCAGTTGGCCTTTGTTTTCTGGTTTATTTCTGAGAGTTCTGCAAAATCTTTTACTAAATATAACAATCTGTTAGAGAATCTTTTGCATTTTTTCCTTGTAGGCAATCATAAGATCTGCAAACATCAGTTTTGTTTCTTGCTTTCCAGTGATTTATATATTTTACTTGCTATAACTTTTAAGGACATGCACTTAACTTTTTCATCATTTAGTATGTTCTTTCCTGTATTTTATAGGTACCACTCATCAGTATAAGGAAATTTCCTTCTACTCACAGGTTTTTAAGTTCTTTTTTTTCTGTTTAATAATTGGATGTTGAATTTCATCAAATTGTTTATTGGAAATAATTGTGCTTTTTCTCTTTAATCGGTTAACAAAGTTAATTATGTTAATATATTTTCTAATGTTAGAGGAATCTTATCTTCCTTGAATAAAATAAACTTAGTTATAATCTTTTCTTTTTTGTTACTTACTGTATTGTTGACTAGAATTTTGTTTTCAATATTTATATCTATATTCATAAGTTAGATCAGCCTGAAATTATTCTCTTTTATAGTCATTTTCTTATTTGGCATCATGGCTATACTAGTTTTATCAGATAAATTGGGAAATGTACTCTCTGTTTTTTTTATTTGAAGTTAAAAAAAGTTTTATACATTCAGACGTGTATAAAATATATTCTAGGTTTGAATTTAGTAAAGTGTATTCCCCCCAGGTCTCCAAGAGATGAGAAGATAAATGTGACATATGGAGCACTGTCTTTATTGCCCATCAGTGCACCTTCAACAACACGGTGCTATGTCCAGGAGACCATGAAATATGCCCAGGAGATAGGTCTTTATATATATATATATATATATATAACATGACTACTTCTTGCAAAAAGACAAAGGAAAGTATAGTAAGCTCTAACAATTTTCTAAATACTCATTTTGCCTTTTTTTTTTAAATAAAGGATAATTCTTTAAAGTATATTATACAAATAGATTGGGTTAAGTTGGCTGTGCTTTTCTCTGAAAAGCAAAAAAAAAAAAATTAAATACATCATGATACGATGCTAATTTAAAACTAGATCAATCTCTGTTCACTGATTATTGTATAATCAGATGGGACCTTTGGGAAGGATAAGACATTTGAGAGCCTTGCTAGCTGAACCAATGAACACCAACTGATTTTTCTGAGTTCTATAGATGTAGGAGCACCTGGCTGCTCAGTCGGAAGAGCATGAGACTCTTGATCTTGGGGTTGTGAGTTGGAGCCCCATGTTGAGTGTAGAGATTGCTTAAGTAAATAAAATTTTTTAAAAAGTTACATAGATCTAGGTCTCTGGGACGGAAGCCAACAGTGATGACCCATTACAACTTCAGGCAAAGTATTTTTAACTCTAGAGATACAGCACCATTTATAGAGAATAACCTCCTTTGGCTCTTGTTGGTGCAGTCAGAAAGAGGAGTTTAGAGACATCCAAAAAAGATGACTTACCTCAGGAGGAATTTGTGTCTCTGTTTCTCAAATCATATATAGATTTTGAACATAAAAGAAGAATGTAGTACTCCCTTCCTCAATATTGGTATGCTTGTCATATATTGCCACTTATGTATATGTTAAATCATTTTATAAAGTTGTGATATCTTAAAACAATAAGATTTAAAATGAAATTCTGATACAATTATAATAGAAAATCAGGAGCAAAAAAATAATAGGTTATCTGGCAATTCACTGGATGAAATGTCCAACAGAACACTTTTTATTTGATTTTGTGGACTTACACAAAATAACTATAGCATAATAAGATGGGGATAATTGATAAATGAAAATGCCATTTCTTGAGCTTTATTATGTTCAAGGCACTATATATAGCACCTTAGAAACTGATAAATTTTTTGCCAATATTCTATAGAGGAGGAAACTGAGTTTTAGTGGGGCAAATAATTTACCCAAGGACATAAGTGTTGGGACCTAGATTTTAGGACCTGGATTGAAAGCTGGGTTTCTCAGACTTCAGAGCCAATGATCTTAACCAAGATAGTTTGGATCTAAATCTCCAGGAAAGATAAAAAAATAAAATTAGCGGGGCGCATGGGTGGCTCAGTAGTTAAGCGTCTGCCTTCGGCTCAGGTCATGATCCTGGGGTCCTGGGATCGAGCCCCACATTGGGCTCCCTGCTCGGCGGGAAGCCTGCTTCTCCCTCTCCCACTCCCCCTGCTTGTGTTCCCTCTCTCGCTGTGTCTTTCTCTGTCAAATAAATAAATAATCTTTATAAAAAATAAAAAATAAATAAAATTAGCTAACATATCATGGACAAAATGGAAGTTTATTCTCACTTAGGGAAAGGCAGTTTTCTTGAATTGTCTCAAACTCTTCAGTTGTACTAAGAAAAGCAAGATTAGTCTCGCTAAATAGTGCTGTACACGTACAATGATTCTTACTTAACACACACACACATATATATGTGGATATATACTTTGTGTATATATGCTTTGTGTATATATACTGTGATGGGGGGGAGGTTAGTCGGATTCTCCAAGGAATCAGAACCGACGGCAAATATATAAATATATAATAAGGAATTGTGTCATGCAATAATGGAGACTGACAAGCCCCAAGATCTACAGTCCACAAGCTAGAGAACTGAAGAGCTGATGGTAGAGTTCCAGTCCAAAGGCCAGCAAGCTTGAGATCTGGGAAGCGCTACTGTTTCAGTTTGAGTCTAAATGCAGGAGGAAAACCGATGGCCCAGCTAGAAAGCAGTCATGCAGGAGAAATTCCCTTTATTCACTGGGGGATCAGACTTTTGTTCTGTTCAGGCCTTCAGTTGATTATATGAGGCCTACCCACGTTAGGAAGAGCAATCTGCTTTACTCAGTCATTTACTCACAAGTCAATTTACTTATTTAAATGTTGAACTCATTCAAAAACACGCTCACAGAGATGCTCAGTAGTGTGTCTGCCTTCAGCTCAGGTCATGATCTCAGAGTCCTGGGATCGAGCCCAACATCAGACTCTCTGCTCCGCGGGAAGCCTGCTTCTCCCTCTCTCCCTTTACTTGTGTTCCCTCTCTCACTCTGTCTCTCTCTGTCAAATAAATAAAGTCTTAAAAAAAAAACAGTAATATTTGATCAAAAAATATAGTTTTAAAATAATGACCCATATAACCATCACACAGTTTAAAAAATACTTTGCTGTTACCTCGAATCCCTCTGCCTGCCCAAACAAAATTAATCTTTTTTTACTTGCTACTGAGGTGTAACCATTAAAAAGACTTTTGTAAAAATAATTCCTCTGCTATTATAGACATCCATTTTACCAACTTTTTATGACAACCTAAGGAATGTTTTATAATTTTGCCAGCTTTTAAACTTTATATAAATTAAATCATACTGTGTGTTTTGTTAATTTTGTTTTAATATTTTTAAAATTAATTCATATGGAATAGTTTAGATGTATCTTGTTTATTTTCACTGCTGCATGCTATTTCATTTCAATAGCTGTATGACTTTATCATACTTTATCCAATATATATTTTTTGTGGATATTGGGGTTTTCATCTACTTGCTCTTAATAGAAACTGTTGCTGCTATCAACATTCTAGTGTATGTTTTTCTTAGGAGTGTAATTGCTGAATCATAGGAATATGTATATTAACCTAAATAATACCAAACTGTTTGAGTAGTTCTATGAGATTCTGTTTTTAACAATGTATGTTTACCTACTGCTTCACATCTTTGCCAAGATTTGGAATCCTTACACTTTTTATCTGATGTATTTATGGTGATCTGTCATTATGGTTTTAATTTACAATATCTTAATTAGTAATGAAACAGCATCTTTTCATTCCAGTTTTCTTTTGGCTTCTTTTTTTCAAAGGTTTTTCTTGTTAAGGTGAATTCACGTAATAGTTAACCATTTTAAAGTATACAATTCAGTTGTAGTTAGTGTAAATTCCATGGTATTTAACCTGTCTTCAGAATGTTGTGCATACATCAGCTCTCTCTAGTTTCAAAATTCTCTTCACCCCATAAAACACCCTTAGCTGTTTGAAGCACAAAACCTTTAACTTTGATGAATTAAAATGTATTTTTTTATTACTTGTACTTTGAAAAGTATAAGAAATACTTACCAAGTACTTGTAATAGTATAATTACTAAGAATATATTGCCAATTCCAAGGTCATAAAGATTTATAAATCCCTGTGTTTTCTTAAAAGAGTTTGATATAGGGGCACCTGGGTGGCTCAGTTGGTTAAGTGTCTGCCTTCAGCTCAGGTCATGATCCCGGGGTCCTGGGATCAAGCCCCGTGTTGGGCTCCCTGCACATTGGGGAGCTTGCTTCTCCCTCTCCCTCTGCCCCTCCACCCTGCTTGTGCTCTCTCTTTCTCTCGCACTCTTTGTCTCTCTCTCTCTCAAATAAATAAATAAAATCTTAAAAAAAGTTTTATGGGTTAGCCCTTATATTTAGGCTATTGATCCATTTTGGCTTAATTTTTTTAATGTTAAGCCAATTTTTATGAAAGGATTTTAAATTTTTTAAAATTCTAGTACAATTAACATACAGTGTTATATTAGTTTCAGGTGTACAATATAGTGATTCAACAATTCTATACATTACTCAGTGCTCATCACAGTAAGTATACTGCTAATCCCTTTCAGCTATTTCATCCATCCCCCTACTGACCTCTCCCCCAATAACCACCAGTTTGTTCTGTATATTTTAGTCTTTGTCTCTTTTTTCTTTCTTTGTTTTGTTTCTTAAATTCCACATATGAGTGAAATCAAATGGTATTTGTTTTTGACTGACTTATTTCACCTAGCATTGTACTCTCTAGATCCATCCATGTTGTTGCAAATGGCAAGATTTTATTCTTTTTTATGGCTAAGTAATATTCCATTTATCTGTCTGTCTGTCTGTCTATCTATCTATCTATCTATCACATCTTTATCCATTCATCTATTGATGGACATTTGGGTTGCTTCTATAATTTGGCTATTGTAAATAATGCTGCAGTAAACATAGGAGTGCAAAGATCTTATTTTTCCTTTTCTTTTTTATTTTTTTTAATTTAAATTCAATTAGTTAACATATAATGTATCATTGGTTTCAGAGGTAGAGGTCAGTGATTCATCAGTCTTATGTAATACCCAGTGCTCATTACATCATGTGCCCTCCTTAATGTCCATCATCCAGTTACCTCACCCCTCACCCTGTCCCCTCCAGCAACCCTGTTTGTTTCCTATGAATAAGAGTCTCTTTCGTTTGTCTCCCTCTGATTTTATCTTGTTTTATTTTTTCCTCTCTTCCCCTGTGATCCTCTGTTTTGTTTCTTAAATTCCACAGACAAGTGAGGTCATATGATAATTGTCTTTCTCTGATTGACTAATTTCACTTAGCATAATACCCTCTAGTTCCATCCACGTCATTGCAAATGGCAAGATTTCAATTTTTTTCATGGCTGAATAGTATTCCATTGTGTGTGTATATCACATCGTCTTTATCCATTCATCTGTTGATGGACATCTAGGCTATTGTGGACATTGCTGCTATAAACACTGGGGGTACAGGTGCCCCTCTGGATCATTACATTTGTATCTTTGGGGTAAATACCCAGTAGAGCAATTGCTGGGTCATAGGGTAGCTCTATTTTCAACTTCTTGAGGAACCTCCATACTGTTTTCTGGAGTGGCTGCACCAGCTTGCATTCCCACCAACAGTGTACGAGGGTTTCCCTTTCTCTGCATCCTTTAACATCTGTCCTTTCCTGACTTGTTAATTTTAGACTTTTTGACTAGTGTGAGGTGATAGATCTTTTTGAATTAGTGTTTTCATATTCTTTGGTTAAATACCCACTAGCGGAATTACTGAATCATACAGTCATTCTACTTTTAATTTTTTTGAGGCGTCTTCATACTGTTTTCCACATTGTCTGCACAGTTTGTGTTCCCACCAACAGTGCCCGAAGGTTCCTTTTTCTCCATATCTTCGCTAACACTTGTTTCTTTCTTTCTTTCTTTTTTTTAAAGATTTTATTTATTTATTTGACAGAGAGAAAGCGAGAGAGGGAACACAAGCAGGGGGAGTGGGAGAGGGAGTAGCAGGCTTCCCACAGAGCAGGGAGCCCGATGCGGGGCTCGATCCCAGGACCCTGGGATCATGACCTGAGCCGAAGGCAGACGCTTAACGACTGAGCCACCCAGGCGCCCCACACTTGTTTCTTTGTTACTGATTTTAGCTATTCTGACAGGTGTGAGATGATATCTCATTGTGGTTTTTACTTGCATTTCCCTGATGATGAGTGATGTTGAGCATCTTTTCAGGTGTCGGTTGGCCATCTATAAGTCTTCTTTGGAGAAATGTCTGTTCATGGGTTCTGCCCAATTTTTAATTGGATTATTTTGTTTTGGGGTGTTGAGTTGTGTAAGTCCTTTATATATTTTGGATACTAGCCCTTTATTGGTTATGTCATATTGAAAATATCTTCTTCCATTCAGTAGGTTGTCTTTTAGTTCTCTTGATTGTTTCCTTTGCTGTTATTCTGATGTAGTTTATTTTTGCTTTTATTTTCCTTGCCTCAGGAGACAAGCATCATGAAAAATGTTGGTGTGGCTGATGTTGGAGAAATTATGCTTGTTCTCTCTTCTAGGATTTTTATGGTTTCTGGTCTCACATTTAGGTCCTTAATCCATGTTGAGTTTATTTTTGTGTATAGGTTAAGAAAGTGGGTCCAGTTTCATGGGTTAATTTTTTATATGAAGTGAGATTGAGGGTTTGACTTCATTCTTTTGCATATGTTTATCCAGTTGTCCTAGCACCATTTGTTAAAGAAATGTTTCTTTCCCCCTTGAATGGACTTGTCATCCTGTTGAAAATCAATTGGTCATAGGTATTTGGGTTTATTTCTACGTTCTCGGTTCTATCCCATTGGTCTATATATCTATGCTAGTTGTGTCAGTATCACAATATTTTGATTACTATAACTTTTTGTTAGCAAGTTTTGAAATCAGGAGGTAATCTTCATACTTTGTTTTTCTTTTGCAATATTGTTTGGCTATTCAGGGCCCATTCTGTATGAATTTGAGGATCATCTTTTCATTTCTCCAAAAACGCCATTGAAATTTTGATAGAGGTTGCATTGAATCTGCAGATTGCTTTGAGTTTTGCCATCTTTTAACACTACTAAATTTTTCAGTCCATGCATGTGGGATATTATTCTGTTTTAACCCCAAGTGGTTACTTCAGTTGAATTCTGTCATCAACCACCCTGAGTTAGTGTCAGACTCCACAGGTTTTAACTGTTTACTCTCCCTTCCTTAGACCAACTGGCTACAAATCTGGTTGGGAAGAAAGGGTCCCCATGACTGCCCCCTCCCACCAAGTTTAATAATTTTATTAGAATAACTCTTAGAATTCAGGAAAGCACTATACTCAAAATTAAAGTTTTATTATAAATAATAAGGATATAAATCAGGAGTAGCCAAATGAAGGGATACATAAGCAAAGTTGGGAAGGAACCCAAATACAGTTTCTGTAGAATTTCCTTGTGGAATTAGAGTACATTACCTTTCTTTTTTTTTTTTTTTTTTTAAAGATTTTATTTTTTTATTTGAGAGAGAGAGAATGAGAGATAGAGAGCACGAGAAGGAAGAGGGTCAGAGGGAGAAGCAGACTCCCCGCTGAGCAGGGAGCCTGATGCGGGACTCGATCCCAGGACTCCAGGATCATGACCTGAGCTGAAGGCAGTCGCTTAACCAACTGAGCCACCCAGGTGCCCATAGAGTACATTACCTTTCTGGTTCATCAGTGTGTTCATCAGCCAGAAGGTTCTACAGAGCTTCAGTGTCCAGACTTTTTATTGGGGTTCCATTATGTGGCACAAATGATTAATCATTGGCTGCATGATTGAACTCAATCTCCAGTTTCACTCCCCTCTCCCAGAGGTTGGGTTGACCACCTCCAATGCTCAAGCTACCTACACAGGCACACCATGAGTTACATCATCAGCACAAACTCAGGTGTGATCCAATAACAAAGACACTTCTATCACTTGGGAAATTCCAAGGGCTTTAGAAACTATGATCTAGAAACCTGGGACAAAGACCAGACAAATTCTTTATTATATAACAGATATCTTCTTATTTATTTAGTGGTTCCTTTTCTCTTGGATCATTTATCATTTAGCTTCTTATTAGTGATTTGAAAAAGGTCTTTATATTTTGGATACTAGGTTTTTGGTAACTATATTATAAATATCTTCTCCCATTATAAGGCTTATTTCTTTACTCTTTATCATGGATTTATTCATAACTGAGGTATGAGTCATGTGTACTTTGTTCTACAACTTTATTTTCTAAGTTATTAATATTGCCTGTTTTTTAAGGGAGAGTGATGCCTGGTAGTCCATATAACTAAATTTTTGGGAAATCTGTCAGGTTCCTGTGTTTAGACAACCCTCCTACAATCCTTTCTTCTTTTCTGCCAACTATTATTTTAAATTTTGCCTTTTTGAATTCTGTGTTCATCTTCTGTGTTGAGTTTTTATTTCTTGGATTTCATGTCTTCTTGTTTTTTGACTGACTCCAAGAAAACTTCAGTTGTCAAAATTGGTTTTTGGGGTGCCTGGGTGACTCAGTTGGTTAAGCGTCTACCTTCAGCTCAGATCATGATTCCAGGGTCCTAGGATCGAGCCCCACATTAGGCTCCCTGTTCAGTGGAGAGTCTGCTTCTCCCTCTCTCTCTGTCCCTCCCACTCCCCCCCCACTAGTGCACACACACTCTCTCTCTCTCTCAAATAAAGTCTTTTATAAGAATTGGTTTTTGATATAGGTGGCATATAAGAATGGATGAATGTGTTAAACTTGTGAGTTCTAGTATATCTGAAAAGGGCTCTTTCACCCAGTACATTGGTTCTTTTGCAGGATAGGAATTCTACTTGAAATTACTTTTCTTTATAATTTTGTAGTTATGACTTCTGGCTTAGAATATTGAGAACTCCAAAGGCATTTTCATTCCTGCATTTTTATTTATGCCCTATTTTTAATCTTTGGAATATTTTATGGTCTTTTCTTTGTTTCTAGTGTCCTGGAACCCAATGTAACATATATGTTAGTGTGAATCATTTTTATTCTTTATTCTAGGTATCAAGTGAGTCCATTAAATGTGGAGATTCATGTCCTTCAAGTCTGGAAAATTTCTTAAATACTACTTTCTAAAACAATCCGTAATTTCTGTTTTCTTTGAAAATTTTCTAATATACAGCAAAATTGAAAGAATATTCCAGTGTACCCTATATACCCTATTTAGTCATCACCTAAAATTGCCAATTGTTGACATTTTGCCACATTTGCTTTATCTTTCTAAACACACACGCACTCACGCACACACATATTCCTCACCCCCTAGAATCATCTGAAAATAAGTTGGGGACTCTGGACATTTTACCCTTAATTCTTTTAGCATGCATTTCCTAGGTATAAGGACATTTTTCCAAACAATAACAATGACATAGCAAATCTGAAAATTTACATTAACTCATTAATATCACCTCAAACATTTCATGTTCAAGTATTTCCAGTGGTTCCCAAAAAAGTTTTTTTTTTAGCTGATGTAATGTTTTTTGTTCATTTACTTGGTCACTTGTTTGTTTGATCTAGGATCCAGTCAAGATTCATGTATTATTTTAGATGTTGGGTCTCTTTAGTCTCTTTTAATCTAGAACAGGCTTTCATTTTTTGTTTGTTTGTTTAATATGACACTGAATGTTTTAGACAATTCAGACAGTTCTCTTATAGACTGTCTTAACAACCTCCATTTGTCTGATGGCTTTCTCATGGAAATCGGAGGCTTAGATTCAGCTTAAGTATTTGGCAAGCGTAGGATGTAGGATGGTGTACCTTTTATTACGTTACATTGGGAGACAGGTTGTTGCACTATTGGTGATGCCCAGTTTTTTTAACTTAAGGTTAAAGGTGGTGAATACTAAATCTTCCCAGTATAAAGGTATATTTTTCCCTTTATAATTAGTAAATAGCCTGTGGAGTGACACTATGAGACCAGTGAATATCCTTTTTCTCAACAACCATTCACTTTCTGGTTTTAGGATTTACTGAGAATCCTTGCCTGAATTAATGTTTAGATTAGATTATAGTGGTGCTTTCAAAATGATAATTTTCAGATTGCTTTATTCCTTCTAGCACCCTGCCTGACACTTGGCAGATGCTTAGCACACTTTTAAAAATGTTCTCTTTCCATTAGATATTGAGCTGCCTTGCATGACCTTCCAATTTTCATTCGTTTTCCATTTGCATATCTTCTTGTACTTTTTAAAGAGATTTTTCGGGGCGCCTGGGTGGCTCAGTCGTTAAGTGTCTGCCTTCGGCTCAGGTCATGATCCCAGGGTCCTGGGATCGAGCCCCGCATCGGGCTCCCTGCTCCGCGGGAAGCCTGCTTCTCCCTCTCCCACTCCCCCTGCTTGTGTTCCCTCTCTCGCTTTCTCTCTGTCAAATAAATAAATAAAATATTTAAAAAAAGAGATTTTTCATTTATATTTTAATCTTTGTAATTATTTGTTTTTATTCCCACTTTATATTTTCATTTCCTAAGATTCTTTTTTTATCTCATTCCCTTTACGTCATCCTAGTTTTCTACCATGTAAAAAAATAACTTCTCATGTCCTTCTTAGGATATTAATAGTGGTTTCTGAAATTTTTCTTGTTTTCTTATGTAGTTTCTCTTCTAAGTTCTTTGGGGTTTGTTTATTTAATCTTTTCTTACATGTAAGTTTTCCTTAACTATGTGATGGTATTTGCCTCTCCGGAGTTTAGAGCAGACACTATGAACCTGACTTAACTTTTTGTATGCCAACTGGTAAATTTCCGTAGGTACATAGTGCCCCCATTTTTAAAGCCTTTCTGGGGATTCTGCAGCATAAATCATCCTCCTCTGGGTTTTCTTTACTTTTTGAGTTAGGTTTCATCATTCTTTGGTTTGTTAAGTTAGTCATCATTTATTTTTCGAACTTAAAAAGTTTTGTTGCTTCTACCTCCACTTTAATTCTCTTTGCCTGAGCATTTGGTCCTTTTTAAAAAGTCCATTTCAGGGTACCTGGATGGCTCAGTGGTTAAGCGTCTGCCTTCAGCTCAGGTCATGATCCCAGGGTCCTGGGATCCAGTCCCACGTTGGGCTCCCTGCTCAGCAGGAAGCCTGCTTCTCCCTCTCCCACTCGCCCTGCTTGTGTTCCCTCTCTCGCTGTCTCTCTCTCTCTCTGTTGAAGAATAAATAAAATCTTTAAAAAATAAAAAATCCGGGGTGCCTGGGTGGCTCAGTTGGTTGAGTGACTGCCTTTGGCTCAGGTCATGATCCTGGAGTCCCGGGATCGAGTCCCACATTGGGCTCCCTGCTCAGCGGGGAGTCTGCTTCTTCCTCTGACCCTCCCCCCCTCATGCTCTCTCTCTGTCTCATTCTCTCTCTCAAATAAATAAAATCTTAAAATCAAATAAAAAATAAAAAATCCATTTCATTAGTTTTAGTGAAGCTTTTAAAAGGGCAGGAAAAACTGTATGTGATCCACTTGTCCTCTTTGAGAGAAAGTATTCTCTTTCTAGAGAGATCTTGTTTTTACATGTTTATTTTTAAGGATAATGAGTTTTGAAACTAATTTATTATATTAGGCATTCATTAAATGTATCTTGATCTTTTCGCATGTGCCAGAATTCAAGCCAATTAAAGTAACAGGCCTTGATTATCCTTCCTTCCTGAAGGCTGGCTCTACTGTAAAAGACAGGCATTAAGCAAACATTCAAATATGAAGTTTGCAATTGTAGGAGACAAATGTGTAATCAACCCTTACCAAAACAGAATACAAAGAATGGAAGGAAAAAAAGGGGGAAAAGTGCTTTGAGAGGTAATGGTGGGATGTGCATAATTAAGACTGAGTATTCAGAAAAGATCTTTATTAGGATATGCCATGTAGCAGAGACCTGAACAATGTCCAGGAACTGGTAAGGCCAAGAGTATAGACAAATATGTAGGGTAGATGAAATCATTTTGTGTATGTGTGTGGGGGGGAAGTATTATAGTTTAGTGCATTTAAAAAACTGAGAAGACTGGTGTAGCTATAACTTATTGTTGAGGGGAGAGAAGTATCAGGTTGAAGAGGCAGGTAGGAGGCAGATTACTGAGGACTTGTTAAGACCAAGTTAAGGAATACAGATCTTATCCTAAGGACAATGGGGAATCACTGAAACATTTTTAACAGAACACTGCCAGGCTGAATATCACTCTGGCTACTAAGGGTGTAAAACTGGAAGGGCAGTCAACTAAATAAAATGCTGCTTTTGTGCCCAAATAAAAGACAATTTTGGCCTGGATCATCTGTTGACAGTGGAGATGGAAAGAACAATTTCAGGACATATTTAGGCCTACCCCAAACAATCTTGCTGTGTAAGTGTTATAAGAGGAGAATGGAGCTCAGATGTTTTTACCTTTGGGGTTTGATGTATTTGCTCAAGGACTTAATTGATAGTTTTAAATCCATTCTTTTTCCTAGTCTCTTTTCTGGCATGTAGGTCTTCCAAAAATAATAGCTACTAAACACTGTGGCAGTTACTTTATACAACTACATAAATATATTTTGTGTGATTTCAGAATCATTCAATAATCACTGGAGCTGGGGTTCAGAATACTTATCTGTTTGCGTCCTTGCAATCTGCCAGTAGTATCACCTCTATCTGCTCTTCCCTTCTCTCAGACTTTAAAACTAGATTCTCAATTACAGTAGCTTTTGCTGAGTCCCCTTTTTTGTTCTCCCAAGCTTAGCCTCATAGACTTCCTTGGCAAATGTGGATTTTATGAAATGGCATAAATAAGCCACATTCTAACCACCGTAGATTCTTCCTTCTGCAGTGCTCATTTGTCACATTAATCTTTCATCAGGATATTGCTATATCTGGAGTAACATTCTCTTCTATTTCCTTCAGATTATATGCAATTTATGTTTGTTACTTGATTGATTATCCTAGATTTTTCCTTCTAGTTGTAGTTTCTTAATGCTCCAAACAACCCTAAGAAATGGGTTAAATGGTAATTACCCTCATTTTACAAAATGTATATGACACTAGATTTATTCTCTAACAAAATTGGGGTAGAGCCTAGATGTCTTTATATTTATCAAGGTCCCCGTGTTTGAAGGGGATTTTTATTTAAATTACTATTTAGGAACAATTGACTAATCTGTTTTCCTAAATATCTCCTTCACCTTCCAGTGTGACTTCTTTTTACTTTGCTTTTCAACTGATCAAATTGCCCAATCATATTTAAGAACTGTATAAGCTATTCACTTTTTATGAAAATTAGTTTCAGTTAAGTCTTTTCATTTCTATTAAAGTTTTTTTTCTCCCAGAACACAAAAAAAGTGAATGTTTGCTTTTATATTTTCTTTCAGACTGTGAATCAAGGTTGAGACCAAGAAATTATTTCTGAAAAAGGATATTTATGGAATAGAATCATCCTGATGAGAGATAATGGAAAGACTTATAAAAAACAGCATTGAGTGTTCAAGTTTCAGAGGTGATTGGGAATGTAAAAGCCAGTTTGAGAGAAAACAGGAATCTCAGGAAGGACATTTCAGTCAAATGATATTTACTTCTGAAGACATGCCCACTTTCAATACCCAGCATCAGAGAATACATACTGATGAGAAACTCCTTGAATGTAAGGAATGTGGGAAGGATTTTAGTTTTGTATCGGTCCTTATTCGACATCAGCGAATTCATACTGGTGAGAAACCTTATGAATGTAAAGAATGTGGCAAGGCCTTTGGTAGTGGTGCAAACCTTGCTTACCATCAAAGAATTCATACTGGTGAGAAGCCTTATGAATGTAGTGAATGTGGAAAGGCCTTTGGTAGTGGCTCAAACCTTACTCATCATCAGAGAATTCATACTGGTGAGAAACCATATGAATGTAAAGAATGCGGGAAAGCCTTTAGTTTTGGATCAGGCCTTATTCGACATCAGATAATTCACAGTGGTGAAAAGCCTTATGAGTGTAAGGAATGTGGGAAGTCCTTTAGTTTTGAATCAGCCCTTACTCGGCATCACAGAATTCACACAGGTGAGAAACCTTATGAATGTAAGGATTGTGGGAAGGCTTTTGGCAGTGGTTCAAACCTTACTCAACATCGAAGGATTCATACTGGTGAGAAACCTTATGAATGTAAAGCATGTGGAATGGCCTTTAGTAGTGGTTCGGCCCTTACTCGGCATCAGAGAATTCATACTGGTGAAAAACCATATATATGTAATGAATGTGGGAAGGCTTTTAGTTTTGGATCAGCCCTTACTCGACATCAAAGAATTCACACTGGTGAGAAACCTTATATATGTAAGGAATGTGGGAAGGCTTTTAATAGTGGCTCAGATCTCACTCAACATCAGAGAATTCACACTGGTGAGAAACCCTATGAGTGTAAGGATTGTGAGAAGGCCTTTAGAAGTGGTTCAAAACTTATTCAGCATCAAAGAATGCACACTGGTGAGAAACCCTATGAGTGTAAGGAATGTGGGAAGGCCTTTAGTAGTTGTTCAGACCTTACTCAACATCAGAGAATTCATACTGGTGAGAAACCTTACGAATGTAAAGAATGTGGCAAGGCCTTTGGTAGTGGCTCAAAACTTATCCAACACCAGCTAATTCACACTGGTGAAAAACCGTATGAATGTAAAGAATGTGGAAAGTCCTTCAGTAGTGGTTCAGCTCTTAACCGGCACCAGAGAATACACAGTGGTGAAAAACCCTATGAATGTAAGGAATGTGGGAAGAATTTTGGTACTGGCTCAAGCCTTACTCAACATCAGAAAATTCATACTGCTGAGAAACTTTATGAATGTAAGGAATGTGGAAAGGCTTTTGGGAGGGGTTCAGAGATTCAGCAACATAAAAAAAGTCATACTGATGAGTAGCTCTGTGAATTGGAAATTTATGTTAGAATTATGTGGTTAAGGAAGGACACAGGACACATAAGAAAACTCATATTAGGGAGTGTCACTACAAATGTAACTAAGGTACAAATGCCTTACTTGTGCTTTACCACTTCATCTGAGAGAATTTATACAGGAAAAGAAAAACCAATTTGAAGAACTCTATCTATATTCATTCTTTCATTATTTTTGGAAAATTCATACTTGTGAATATTAAAAATTAAAAAAACTGCTTATTGTATTTTGCCTTTATTTTAAACATCAAAAAATTCATTTGGGGGCTAACCCTAATGCTTTTGCTTACTGATCCATCTCAAAATTATTTTAAATTATTTATTGAGGGTCTAAATTTGTCCCTCCCTGTTTCTCATTTCAATACCATTTATTTAATAATCTTATCTATTTTTGTATTTTTTATTGCCTGTTTGATGGTAAGTTATATTTTTATACATACGAAGCATGGATATCAGGTCAGTCTTTGTTTTCTAAATTTGCATATCTGTGTTCCATTTTGTTTGTGTTGTTACTGTTACTTCTAAATATCCTTTAATATCTTGTGGATCTATATCTTTTGTTTTGGAATATTGTTTTACTTTACTTTTATAAAGTCTACACTCTTTTTGCCAAACAGTTCTTCTCTATATTAATGTAGATATGAACAAAAATAGTTATCTGTAATCATACCAACCGTAGACAATCATTGTTGAACTTTTGTAGCAAACCCTTTAAGACTATGTCATGGTTTTTGAAAGAAAGTGTGATTATGCTATACTATAACCAGCCTTTAATATTCTTTGTAAATATATTGTTCCTCATCTATTGGCTTGAAGGTATTCACCTGTCTTTTTCAAGCCCCTATTTTGTCAAATATGGAAAATTTTGCCATTATAAAGAGTTATCTTGATGGCTCCTTTTAAATGTGTCTTTATTTTTTATTGTTCATTTCAGAGAAAATGTATGGGGTCTTTTCTGCTTTTAAAGATTCATACCATAATGTATAAGCTCTGCTTCCCTTGACCAACGTTCGTGACCCTAGTTATTTCCCCAATGTTAACCAACTTACTTATTCTTCCAGATCCTTTTATATGCATATATAATGTGCTTATGGTAATGTGGGCATAATTAACTCACTTCAGAGGCTTGTTATGTGGATTCTACAATTGTGCCTATCACATAATAAAACTTGCTTAGTATTAGCCTTTGTCATTATTATTATCTTTTCAATTTTGTTATGGAAAAACTTTTAACTAGTATCCATGTTTTACTGAACATCAAAGACAATATGATGGAAAAAAAGACATTCATGTAAATGAATATAAGAAAAGTTTGACCAACATCTATTTCTTATGACAAGAGATAATTCATCTTAAAGAAAAATATGTGATGGTAAAGTGTAAGAAGGAAAAATTCATACCAAGGTGAAAATAAAAATTCTTCATAGAAATTTGAATTTTGAGGAATGACATCAGCATCATGACAGCATAAGATGCCTACCCTCATTTGGCCCCTCTGTGGTTGTTGTGGGATCCAACACCATAAGCTAAGGAACCTGAGAGGAGTCTCACCCATATCGAGTAATAAGCTGACAGTCCTTGATACAGGCTGTGAAACCAGCAGGAGTCTGAACCAGCCCCAGCCCCTTTTGGCTGCATTAAGGGCAAATCTGGAGAATGCTGATTTGAGCAGACACTCACAAATGAGAGAGCCTTTGTAGAACTCCAGATTTCCTGAGGAGAGAGTCTAGCACTGTGTTGGAGAAAAAGAAAAGAAAAAAAAAAGGAGGGGGTAAGATGAACTTTACCAGTGCCACCCCTTCCCCAAGGTGGCATACCATGGAGCTGAACTAGCCAGCAATGACTTCTTCTGCAGGGGAAAACAGTGGGTGATTGTCCAGCTTCCCTACCTGTATGGGATGCTGCTAAAGAAACTTGTTTCTCTCCTGCAGTACCCACAGTATTGAGGCAGTACCTGCATGACTGCAGCGAGAGGAAATGAGGATATAAGAATATCGGAATGTATTAAAGAAATACAATTCCTACCAGCTGCATCCAGGTCTCCAGCAGGAAGCCCACCACAAGCCGCTGGGAGAACCTTGCACAAGGATCCCCCACTTGGCTTGCAGGCACACCCAGTGCCCCAAACATTAAACCCACAGCTCCCTTAATTCTTCAACTAGCTCTTTGTGTACACTCCCAAGTATGGTAGTAAGGGCCAGTTTTGGCAGACAGAGAGCATGCAGAAAACAGGCCAGAGTCTGTGGTGAGGGAGAAATCACAAACGAGCTATAGTATTATCTTAGGAAAAACAAAAGAGGTTTCCAGCAGCCAGCCTGGTGAGTTGTAAGGTTGAGAGAAGACAAAGAAGCTTAAGATTTCTGCCACAAGGGGGCAAGAAGCAGGGAGCACATGTATTCCTACAAGGACAGAGAAAGCCTCAGTTATAAGCAGGACCCATAAAAAGTATCTCTGACCAGAAGGCATCTAGTAATATTTGGAGGAGGCGACTACTTCAAATGAGAAGACAGCAATGCAAAACTCCAAGAAACATGAGGAATCAATGAAACATGACATTACAAAAGATCTCAATAATCCTCTAGTAAATGAACTCAAAAGACAGAATTCTGTGATTTACCTGATAATTCAAATTAGCTGTTTTAAAGAAACTCAATGAGCTACAATAAAACATAGAACTCAATAAGCAGGAAAGCAATACATGAGTAAAATGAGAAATTCAACAAAGAGAAATCATAAAAACAAGCCAAACAAATCTGGAGCTGAAGAGTGAATGAAATGAAAAACGCAATAGAGAACATCAACAGGAGAATAGACCAAGCAAATATAAAATCAGAGAGGTAGAGGATGGGGGCTTTGAAATACCCCAGTCAGAGGAGAACAAAGAAAAAAGGAATGAGAGTGAAGAAAGCCTACAAGATGTGTGGGACACCACAAAACAAACAAGAATATAAAAAATACTGTAATCTCTTAATGAATTCAGAATATAAAAAGTAAAAAATGGTAAAATCAAAAACATAAAAGGGGCAGTAAAAGAGTAGAGCTTTTGTATGTGATTAAAGTTGCTATCCATCAGCTTAAAATGGACTGTTTTATAAGATTTTTTTAAAGATTTATTTATTTTAAAGAGAGGGCAGGGGAAGGGGCAAAGGGAGAGGGAGAGAAAGAATTCTCAAGCAGTCTCCTCACTGAGTCCGGAGGCTGACACAGGGCTTGATCCCAGGACCCCAAGATCATGACCTGAGCCAAAATCAAGAGCCAGCCACCTAACTGACTGAGCCACCCAGGTGCCCTTATAAGATGTTTTACGTAAGTCTCACGATAACCACAAAGCAAAAATCTATTAGATTCACAAAAGATAAGTGAGGGGAGTCAGAGCATACCACCACGGAAAAGAGAGGGGAAAAAAGAACAATGGAACTCCAAAATAGCCAGAGAGTTATTTATAAGATGGCATTAGTAAGTCTACATATTAATAATTTCTCTAAATATAAATGAATTGAATTTACCAATCAAAAGGCATAGAATGGCCAGACGGATAAGATTCAACTATATGCTACCTACCAAAAGTCACTTCAGCTTTAACGTCCTACATAGGCTCAAAGTGAAGAGATGGAAAAAGATATTCCATGGAAGCAGAAAGTGGGATTGGCCTTACAGGGTTGGCCCATACTTATATAAGACAAAATAGACTTTAAGTCAAAAATTATTATGAGACAAAGAAGGTCATTATAGAATGATAAGGAGGTCACTTCATCAAAAAGATATAACGATCATAAATGTTTATGCACCCAATATTGGAACACCTAAATATGTTAAGCAAATACTTACAGATCTGAAGGGAGAAATAGGCAATACAAGAACAGTAGGTGATTTCAATACTTCACTTTAAGTAACAGATGGATCATTCAAACAGAAAATCAATGTAGAAACATTTCACTTGAATCATACATTAGACCAACTGGACCTAACAGAACATTCCACTCAACAACAACAGCAGAATACACATCTTCTCAAGTGCACGTGGAATATTCTCCAGGATAGATCATATGATAGGTCACAAAACAATTCTTAGGAAATTTAGACTGACATCATACCAAGTATCTTTTCCAACCACAATGGTATGAAACTAAAAATCAAAAAACAAGAGAAAGCTGGAAATTTTACAAATATGTGGAAACTAGGCAACACACTCCTGAATAACCAATGGGCCAAGGAAGAAATCAAGAGGAAAAAAAAAAATCCCCAAACAAATGAAAATGGAAACTCAACAGACAAATACATAAGTGATGCTCTAAAAGCATTTCTTAGAGGGAAGTTTATAGCAATAAATGCATGTGTAAGGGAAAATGAGAGATTTTAAATAAACAACTTTAAATGTCAAGGAACTAGAAAAAGAAAAACAAACCAAGGCCAAAGTTAGCAGAAGGAAATAAAGATCAGAGCTGAAATAAATGAGATAGAGACTAGTAAACCAATAGAAAAGATTAGCAAAGCTAAAAGCTGTTTTTGAAAAGATGAAATTGACAAAACTTTAGACTAAGAAAAAAAGCAAAAAGGGGCACCTGGGGGGTTCAGATGGTTAAGCGTTTGCCTTTGGCTCAGGTCATGATCTCCAGGTCCTGGGACTGAGCCCCACATCAGGCTCCCTGCTCAGTGGGGAGTCTGCTTCTCTCTCTCCCTCTGCCTCCCCCCCATAATCCTGCCAATTATCAGGTAAATCACTTGTACTCTCTCTCAAATGAATAATAAAATCTTAAAAAATAAATAAATAAAATTATTCTAACAACACATTATATATAAAAAAGAAGAAAAGCAAAAGGATCCAAATAAAATCAGAAATGAAAGAGAAAACATTCCAACTGATATCACAGCAATACAAAAGATCATAAGAGACTACTATGAACACTTGTATGCTAACAAATTGGGTAATCTAGAAGTGGATAAATTCCTAGAAACATATGACCTATCAAGACTGAATTATGAAGAAATAAAAAATCTGGAGAGACCAGTTTCCAATGAAGAAAAGCCCAGCACCAGATGGCTTTGCTGTTGAATTTTATCAAACATTTGAAGAATGCCAATTCTCAAACTCTTACAAAAAATTGAAGAGGAGGGAACACTCCCAAGCTCATTTCAAAAGGTTAGCCTTACCCTGATGCCAGAACCAGACAAGGACACAAGAAAAAAATTACAGGTCAATAATCCTGATGAATATAAATGCAAAAATTCTCAAGAAAAATATTAGCTTACTGAATTCAACAGGACATTAAAAGAATCATACACCATGATCAAGTGGGATTTATCCCTGAGATACAAGGATAGTTCAACATATTCACATCAATAAATGTGATATACCACATTAATAGAATGAAGAATAAAAATCATATGATCATCTCAACAGGTGCAGAAAAGCATTTGACAAAATACAACATCCTTTAATGGTAAAAACACTCAACAAATTTGAGTATAGAAGGAACATTCCTCAAACAATAAAAGCCAAATATGACAAACCCAGAGCCACCATCATACTTGACAGTGAAAGGTGGAAAGTTTTCCTTCCAGTTCAGGAATAACACCAGGATGTCTACTCTCACCACTCTGAGTCAACATAGTACTGGAATTTCTAGCCAGGGCAATCATATGCGAAAATAAGTATAAGGCATCCAGATCGGAAGGGAAGAAGTAGAATTGTCTCTGTTTAGATGATATGATCTTATATAGAGAAAATCCTAAGGACTCCACCTTAAAACTGTTAAGAGCTAAGAAAAAACTAAAGTTGCAGGATATAAAATCAACACAGAAATGAGTTGTGTTTCTATATACTAGCAACAAAATACCTGAAAAAGAAATTTTAAAAAATCTTATTCACAATACCATCAGAAATAATAAAATATGTAGAAATAATTGTAACCAATGAGGTGAACAATCTGTGTGGTGAAAACTACAAGACTGATTAAAGTAATTGAAGACACAAATAAGAGATATCCCATGTTCGTGAATCAGAAGAATTATTATTGTTAAAATGTCCCTTCCACCCAAAGCCATGTATGGATTCAATGCCATCTCTATCGAAATTCAACTGGTATTTTTCACAGAAATAGAAAAACAATCCTAAAATTTGTATGGAGCCACAAAAGACCATGAATAGCCCAGGTAATCCTGACTAAGCAGAACAATGCTGAAGGCATCACACTGCCTAATTTCAAACTATATTATAAAGCTATAGTAACTAAGATTGGTTGGTACTGGCATAAAAATGGACATATATTCCAATGGAACAGAATTGAGAACCCAGAAATAAACCCTTGCATATACAGTCAGCTAATATTTGACAAGGGAGCCTAGGATATTCGTTGGGGGGAAAGATAGTTTCTTCATTAAATAGTGTTGGGAAAACTGGATATTCACATGGGAAAAAATGAAATTGGACCCATATCTGTACCACTCACAAAAATTAACTCAAAATGGATTAAAGACTTAAACATAAGAACTAAAATCCTAAACCTCCTAGAATAAAACAGGAAAAACCTCTTTGACATTGGTCTTGGCAATGATTATTTGGTTATGACACCAAAAGCACAAACAAAAGCAAAAATAAATATATGGTACTAAATAAGTGAAAGTTTCCTGCACAGCAAAAGCAACAGTCAACAAAATGAAAAGGCAACCTATGGAATGGAAAAAAAATTTGCAAATCATATTTCAAAATAAGTTAATATTCAAAATATAAAACCCAATAAATCTAAAAAATGGGCAGAATCGAGGAGACACTTTCCCAAGGAATACATAAAATAGGTAACAGATACATGAAAAGATGCTCAAGACCTCTAATCATCAGGGAAATGCAAATCAAAACCACAATGAGGTATTCTCTCACACCTGTTAGAATGGCTAATTATCAAGAAATCCAGATTTAGGGGTGCCTGGGTGGCTCAGTCATTAAGCGTCTGCCTTAGGCTCAGGTCATGATCCCGGGGTCCTGGGATCGAACCCTGCATCGGGCTCCCTACTCAAGAGGAAGCCTGCTTCACCCTCTCCCACTCCCCCTGCTTGTGTTCCCTCTCTCGCTGTGTCTCTCTCTGTCAAATAAATAAATAAAATCTTAAAAAAAAAAAAAAGTCCAGAGTTAACAAGTGTTGGTGAGGATGTAGAGAAAACTAAATCCTTGTGCACTGTTGGTGGGAATGTAAATTTGTACAGCTACTATGGAAGAGAGTATAGAGGTTCCTTAAAAAATTAAAAATAAAACTTCCATATGATCCAACAATCCCACTTCTGGGTATATCAAAGGAAATGAAAACAGATATCAATGAGATATCTATACTTCCATATTCTTTTTTTAATGCTATATTTCTTTTCTGTTTCAAGTTTTCATTTAAATCCTAAGTTAGTTAACATATGGTCTAACATTAGTTTCAGGAGTAGAATTTAGTGATTCATCACTTACATGTAACATGCAGTGCTCATCACAATAAGTGCCTTCCTTAATACCCATCACCCATTTAGCCCATTTCCCTGCCCACCACCTCCCCTCTAGCAACCCTCAGTTTGTTCTCTATACTTAAAGAGTCTACTTTATGGGGGTGCCTGGGTGGCTCAGTCCTTAAGCGTCTGCCTTCAGCTCAGGTCATGGTCCCAGGGTCCTGGAATGGAGTCTCACATTGGGCTCCCTGCTCCGCGGGAAGCCTCCTTCTCCCTCCCCCACTGCCCCTGCTCGTGTTCCCTCTCTCTCTCTGTCTCTCTCTGTCAAATAAATAAAATCTTAAAAGAAAAAGAGTCTACTTTATGGTTTGCCTCTCTCTTTTTTTTCTTTCCCCTCTGTTCATCTGTTTGGTTTCTTAAATTCCACATATGTACACTTCCATATCCTTGCAGCATTATTTACAATAGCCAAGATATGGAAACAACCTGAGTCAGTCAATGAATGAATGGATAAAGAAGAAGTGGTATATATACAGTAGAGTATCATTCATCCATGAGAAAGAAGGAAATCTTGCTATTTGTGACAACTTGGATCAACTCAGGGCATTATGCTAAGTGAAATAAGCCAGAGAAAGAAAAATACTATAGAATATCACTTATATGTGGAATCTGAAATAGGTCAACTCATAGAAACAGTATAGTGGTTGTTATCAGAGTGGTGGGGGATATGGGGAGATTTTGGTCAAAGGGTACACACTTTCTGTTATAAGATGAATAAGTTCTAGGGATCTAATGTACAGCTTGGCGACTAAATACTGTATTGTATACTTGAAAGATGCTAAGTGAGTAGATAGTAAATTTCTCACTGCAAAAAAGAAATGGTAATTATGTTACATAATGGAGGTGTTAGCTAACCCTGATGCTAATCATTTTGCAATATATGTGTATCATATCAACATGTTGTACACCTTAAACAGTATTATAGTCAATTATATTAATAAAATTGGAATTAAGTTCAGCAACTGCCTTCGGCTCAGGTCATGATCCTGGAGTCCTGGGATTGAGTCCCGCGTCGGGCTCCCTGCTCAGCGGGGAGTCTGCTTCTCCCTCTGACCCTCCTCCCTCTCATGTGCTCTCTCTCTCTCATTCTTGCTCTCTCAAATAAATAAAATAAAATAGCCTTTTAAAAAAATTTAAAAAAATGGAATTAAGTTTAAAAATTTACAATCTATACAAAAATAAAATCACATATCTTGAATTAATAGGGAGAAATTATATTTTATGTATATGTGTATGGCCTTTATTCTCTTGAGGTATTTCTTCACTATACCCCCCTCATTAAGAATTTTTATCATAATTGAATTCTGTCAGATGCTTTTTCTGCACCTCTTGGGATGATTATATGATTTTTATCCTTTCTTTTTTTTTTTTAAAGATTTTATTTATTTATTTGAGAGAGAGAATGAGATAGAGAGAGAGCATGAAAGGGGGTAGGGTCCGAGGGAGAAGCAGACTCCCTGCTGAGCAGGGAGTCCGATGCGGGACTCCATCCCAGGACTCCAGGATCATGACCTGAGCTGAAGGCAGTCGCTTAACCAACTGAGCCACTCAGGCACCCTATCCTTTATTTTCTTAAGATGCTGTTTCTCATTGATTTTTGGATGTTGAGCTATTCTTGTATCTATGGAGTAAATCCCACTTGATAATATTTGTGAGTTTTCCAGTTTTCTTCTTGTAATTGATTTCTAGTTTCATAACATTGTGGTCAGAAAAGATGCTTGATATGATTTCAGTCTTCTTAAATTTATTAAGACTTGTATTGTGGCCTACCATATGATCTAGGGAATGTTTCATGTGTGCTTGAGAAGAATGTGCATTCTGTTTCTTTTGAATGGAATGTTTTGTATGTCTGTTAAGTCCATCTGGTTTATGTTTAAATCTTTAATCCTTTTTCAGTTGATTTTTTGTATGTGGTGTAAAACAAAGGTCCAGTTTCATTGTTTTGCATATGGATATCCAATTTTTCCAACACCACTTATTGAAGGAGACTATCCTTTCCACATGTTATATTTGTGGTGCCCTCATCAGAGATTACTTGACCGTATATGTGAGGGTGTATTTCTGGGCTATTCTTTTCCATTGGTTTATATACATGTTTTTGTGCCAGTACCATACTGTTTTGATTACTGTAACTTTGTAATGTGTTGTGAAGTTAGGGAGCTTAATATCTCCTGCTTTGTTGTTCTTGCTCAAAAATGCTTTCAGTATTCAGTGTTTTTTTGTGGCTCCAAATGAATTTTATAATTGTTTTTTTTTCTATTTTTGTAAAAAATGCCATTGGTATTTTGATAGAGATTGTACTGGCTGTAATTTCCATGTATTTATAAATTTTCCCATTTTCTTTCTATTACTGATACATGGTTTTATTCCATTGTAATAGGGAAAGATGCTTGGAGTAATTTCCAACCTTCTTAAATTTATTAAGATTTGTTTTATGACTGCATGTGATGTACCCTGAATAATGTTGCATACATGCTTAAGAAGAATGAATAATCTGCTGATGTTGGGTGGCATGCTCTGTATATGTGTGTTAGATTCATTTAGTCTATTTTGTTGTTCAGTTATGCGTTTTTTTATTGGCTTTCTGTCTGGATGATCTATCCATTAATGATAGTGGGATTGTTGAAGCCTCCAATGATTATTATATTGCTATTTTTCCCTATAGATCTGTCAATATTAGTTTTATATGTTTAGATGCTTTGATATTAGGTGCATATATATTTATAATTATTATATATTCTTGTTGTATTGTCCCTTTTATCATATTGTGATATTTCTCTTTTACCTATTGTGAACATTTGTGTCTTAGTCTATTTTGTTGATGTAAGTATAGCCTCCCCTGCTTTCTTTTGTTACCCCGTGCATGAAATATCTTTCTTCACCTCACACTTTCAGCCAATGTGTGTCCTTAATTCTGAAGTGAGTCTTTTAGAGACAGCATTTATTTGGGTCTTGTTTTTCTTTTTCTTTTTTTCAGTCTATGTTTTTTCAGCCACTCTATGTCTTTTGGTTGGGAAGTTTAGTCCATTTACATTTAAAGTAATTATTATTTTTAAATTATTTTATTATTATTATCATTGAACACTACATCAAAAACTAATACTATATGCTGGCTAACTGAACATAATATTTAAAGTAATTATTAATAGGTAAGGACTTCTTTTAATTTTGTTAATGTTTTGTCTGTTTTGTAGTTCTCTTGTTCCTCTCTTGTTTTCTTCATTGTAGTTTGATGATTTTTTGTACTGATATGCTATGATTCTTTTCTAAGTTTTGTTTATCTACTATAAGTTTTTCCTCTGTGGTTACCATGAGGCTTAAATCAAATAATTTATAGTTATAACAGTTATTTTAAGCTACTAACAACTTAACTTCAATTACATACATAAACTCTACACTTTATTTCTCTCCATACACACTTTATGTAATTGATGTTAGATTTTGCTTTTTTTATATTGTATTTCCATTAGCAAATTTATGTGGTTATGGTTATTCTAATACTTATGATATCTTTTAACTATTTTACTGGTGTTAAAATATACATGGCACCATTACAGTATTGCAATATTTTGTCTTTGTCTTTTCCAGTGAGATTTACATTTTCATATGCTTTTTAAAATTAGTTTCAGAGGTAGAATTTTGTGATTCATCAGTTGCATATAATACCCAGTGCTCCTTACATCAAGTGCCCTCCTTAATGGCCATCACCCAATTATACCTTGCCCCCCCACACATCCCCTCCCCTCCAGCAACCCTCAGGTTGTTTCCTAGAGTCCAGCATCTCTTATGGTTTGCCTCCCTCTCAATTTTCATCTTATTTTATTTTTCCCTCCCTTCCTCTATGTTTATCTGTTTTGTTTCTTAAATTCCACGTATGAGTGAAATCATATGGTATTTGTCTTTCTCTGACTGACTTATTTTGCTTAGCATTATACCCTCTAGTTCCATCCATGTCATTGCAAGTGGCAAGATTTCATTTTTTTGATGGCTGCATAATATTCCAATGTGTAATATATACACATCACATCTTCTTTATCCATTCATCTGTTGATGGACATCTGGGCTCTTTCCATAGTTTGGCTGTTGTGGACATTGCTGCTATAAATATTGGGGTCCCTGTGCCCCTTTGAATCATTATGTTTGTATCATGTTGCTTTTTTTTTTTTTTTTTTTTTGGCAGGGACAAGCAGGTTTTATTCCAAGTGCTGGAGAGTGGTAGTCCCTGCTCCTATCATGTTGCTTTTTAATATCATTTCATTAAAACTATAAAACTTCCTTTAGCATTTCTTGTAAGACAGGTCTTATGATGACAAAATTTGTGTTGTTATTTCTTGGCACATGGCTTCTTCATAGATTCACACCCACCTATTGCTGCTGGTGTGTGTGTGTGTGTGTTTAAGACTATTTTTTTAGAGCAGTCTTAGGTTCACAGCAAAATTGAAAAGAAGGTACAGATGTTTCCTATATATTCTCCTGCCATATGTGCATAGCTGCCCCTATTATCAACATCCCTCACCAGAGTAGAACATCCGTTATAATTAGTGAGCCTACAATGACATATCACTATCACCCAAAGTCCACAGTTTATATGAGGGTTAGCTCTTGGTGTTGTACATTCTGTGGTTTAGGACAAATATATACTGACACATATCCATTGTTATAGCATCCTATGCAGTATTTTCACTGCCCTAAAAATCTGTGTTCTGCCTATTCATCTCTCTCCCATTGCCACAACTCCTGGTAATCACTGATATTTTTACTGTCTATAGTTTTGCCTTTTCTAGAATGTTATATAATTAGAATTATACAGAATAAAGTCTTTTCATTTTGGCTAAGTCTTTCACTTAGTAATATGCACTTAGAGTTCCTACATGTCTGTTCCTCTCTTGATAGTTCATTCCTTTTTAGTACTGAATAATATTATATTGTCTCAATGTACTATAATTTATTTACCCATTCATCTACTGAAGGACATCTTGGTTGTTTCCAAGTTTTGGCAGTTGTGAATAAAGCTGCTATAAACATCCATTTGCAGGTTTTTGTATGGACATAAATTTTCAACTCCTTTGGGTAAAGACCTAGGAGCCCAATTTCTTTCTTTCTTTCTTTCTTTTTCTTTCTTTCTTTCTTTCTTTTTCTTTCTTTCTTTCTTTTCTTTCTTTTCTTTCTTTCTTTTCTTTTTCTTTTTTTAAGATTTTATTTATTTATTTGACACAGAGAGAGAGAGCACAAGCAGGCAGAGCGGCAGGCAGAGGGAGAGGGACAAGCAGGCTCTCCGCTGAGCAGCGAGCCCGATGTGGGGCTCAATCCCAGGACTCTGGGATCATGACCTGAGCTGAAGGCAGCCACTTAACTGACTGAGCCACCCAGGCGCCCCCAAGAGCCCAATTTCTTGATCATATATTAAAAGTATGTTTGATTTTATAAGAAACCACTGAAGTGTGTGAACCATTTTGCATTTCCATTAGTAATGAATGAAAGTTCCTGTCACTTTCCATCTTCACCAGCATTTGGTGTTGTCAGTGTTCAAGATTTTTCCATTGTAATAAATAAGTATCTCATTGTTATATTAATTTGCATTTCCCTATTGACTTATGATGTGGAGCATTATTTCATGGCTTATTTTCTATCTGCCTATCTTCTTTGATGAGATTTCTATTAAGGTTTGGCCCACATTTTCAAATGTGGTTGTTTATTTTCCTATTGAGTTTAGTGTTTTAAAAAATATTTTGTACGATAGTCTTTTATTTATTTATTTGTTTGTTTTTTGTTATGTTATGTTAGTCACCATGCAATACATCATTCGTTTTTGATGTGGTGATCCATAATCCATTGTTTTCATATAACACCCAGTGCTCTCCTTAATACCCATCACCGGGCTAACCCATCCCCCCTCCCCCCTCCCCTCCAAAGCCCTGTTTGTTTCTCAGAGTCCATAGTCTCTCATGGTTCATCTCTCCCTCCAATCCCCCCCCTGCTCATTTTTCCCTTCCTTCTCCTGATGTCCTCCACACTATTCCTTATGTTCCACAAATAAGTGAAACCATATGATATTTGACTTTCTCTGCTTGACTTATTTCACTTAGCATAATCTCCTCCAGTCCCATCCATGTGGATGTAAAAGTTGGGTATTCATCCTTTCTGATGGCTGAGTAATATTCCATTGTATATATGGACCACATCTTCTTTATCCATTCATCTGTTGAAGGCCACCTCAGCTCTTTCCACAGTTTGGCTATTGCAGACATTGCCGCTATGAACATTGGGGTGCCTGTGGCCCTTCTTTTCACTACATCTGTGTCTTTGGGGTAAATACCCAGGAGTGCAATTGCTGGGTCATAGGGTAGTTCTATTTTTAAATTTTTGAAGAACCTCCACACTGTTTTCCAAAGTGGCTGTACCAACTTGCATTCCCACCAACAGTGTAAGAGGGTTCCCCTTTGTCCACAACCTCTCCAACATTTGTTGTTTCTTTCCCTGTCCATTTTTGCCATTCTAACTGGTGTAAGGTGGTATCTCAATGTGGTTTTGATTTGAATTTCCCTGATGGCTAATGATGATGAACATTTTTTCATGTGTCTGTTAGCCATTTGTATGTCTTCTTCAGAGAAGTGTCTTTTCATATCTTCTGCCCACTTTTGACTTGATTATTTGTTTTTTGGGTGTTGAGTTTGAGAAGTTCTTTATAGATCTTGGATACCAGCCCTTTATCTCTAGTGTCATTTGCAAATATTGTCTCCCATTCTGTGGGTTGCCTCTTTGTTTTGTTGACTGTTTCCTTTGCTGTGCAGAAGGTTTTTATCTTGATGAAGTCCCAAAAGTGCATTTTTGCTTTTGTTTCACTAGCTTTTGGAGATGTATCTTGAAAGAAGTTGCTGTGGGTGATGTCAAAGAGGTTACTGCCTATGTTCTCCTCTAGGATTTTGATGGATTCCTGTCTCACATTGAGGTCTTTCATCCACTTTGAGTTTATCTTTGTGAATGGTGTTAGAGAATGGTCGAGTTTCATTCTTCTGCATGTGGCTGTCCAATTTTCCCAGCACCATTTATTGAAGAGACTGTCTTTTTTCCATTGCATGTTTTTTCCTGCTTTGTCAAAGATTATTTGACCATAGAGTTGAGGGTCCATATCCAGGTTCTCTATTCTGTTCCATTGATCTATATGTCTGTTTTTGTGCCAGTACCATGCTGTCTTGGTGATCACAGCTTTGTAATATAGCTTGAAATCGGGCAACGTGATGCCCCCAGCTTTGTTTTTCTTTTTCAACATTTCCTTGGCGATTCGGGGTCTCTTCTGATTCCATACAAATTTTAGGATTGTTTGTTCCAGCACTTTGAAAAATGTCATTGGAATTTTGATCAGGATGGCATTGAAGGTATAGTTTGCTCTGGGTAGCATAGACATTTTAACAATGTTTATTCTTCTGATCCATGAGCATGGAATATTTTCCCATCTTTTTGTGTCTTCTTCAATTTCTTTCATGAGTGTTCTGTAGTTCCTAGAATATAGATCCTTTACCTCTTTGGTTAGGTTTATTCCGAGGTATCTTATGGTTTTTGGTGCTATTGTAAATGGAATCGTTTCTCTAATTTCTCTTCCTACAGTTGTGTTGTTAGTGTATAAGAAAGCAACTGATTTCTGTGCATTGATTTTGTATCCTGCCACATTACTGAATTGCTGTATGAGTTCTAGTAATTTGGGGGTGGAGTATTTTGGGTTTTCCACATAAAGTATCATGTCATCTGCGAAAAGAGAGAGTTTGACTTCTTCTTTGCCAATTTGAATACCTTTTATTTCTTTTTGTTGTCTGATTGCTGTTGCTAGGACTTCTAGTACTATGTTGAACAATAGTGGTGAGAGTGGGCATCCTTGACGTGTTCCTGATCTTAAGGGAAAGGCTCTCAGCTTTTCCCCATTAAGGATGATATTCGCTCTGGGTTTTTCATAGATGGATTTTATGAACTTGAGGAATGTCCCCTCTATCCCTATACTCTGAAGAGTTTTAATCAGGAAAGGATGTTGTATTTTGCCAAATGCTTTTTCTGCATCAATTGAGAGGACCATATGGTTCTTCTCCCTCCTCTTATTAATGTGTTCTATCACATTGATTGATTTGCGAATGTTGAACCACCCTTGCATCCTGGGGATAAATCCCACTTGGTCATGGTGGATGATCCTTTTAATGTATTGTTGGATCCTATTAGCTAGGATTTGTTGAGGATTTTGAATCCATATTCATCAGGGATATTGGTCTGAAATTCTCCTTTTTGTTGGGGTCTTTGCCTGGTTTGGGGATTAAGGTAATGCTGTCCTCATAGAATGAGTTTGGAAGTTTTCCTTCTGTTTCTATTTTTTGAAATAGCTTCGATAGAATAGGTATTATTTCTTCTTTGAATGTTTGGTAGAATTCCCCAGGGAATCCATCGGGCCCTGGACTCTTGTTTTTTGGGAGGTTTTTGATCACTGCTTCAATCTCCTTACTGGTTATTGGCCTATTTAGGTTGTCAATTTCTTCCTGTTTCAGTCTTGGCAGCTCATAGCATTCCAGGAAGGCCTCCACTGCATCCAGATTGCTCAGTTTATTGGCATATAGTTGTTGATAATAATTTCTAATAATTGTTTCTATTTCCTTGGTGTTAGTCGTGATCTCTCCCCTTTCATTCATAATTTTATTAATTTGGGTCCTTTCCCTTTTCTTTTGGATAAGTCTGGCCAGTGGTTTATCGATCTTATCAATTCTTTCAAAGAACCAACTTCTAGTTTCATTGTTCTGATCTACTGTGTTTCTGGTTTCTAATTCATTGATTTCTGCTCTAATTTTAATTATTTCTCTTCTAATACGTGGCTTAGGCATCATTTGTTGCTTTTTCTCTAGTTCTTTAAGGTATAGAGTTAGTTGGTGAATTCGGGATTTTTCTATTTTTTTGAGTGAGGCTTGGATGGCTATATATTTCCCCCTTAGGACTGTCTTTGCAGTATCCCATAGGTTTTGGACCAATGTGTTTTCGTTCTCATTGATTTCCATGAATTGTTTAAGTTCTTCTTTGATTTCCTGGTGGACCCAAACATTCTTGAGCAGAGTGGTCTTTAGCTTCCAAGTGTTTGAATTTCTGCCAAATTTTTTCTTGTGATTGAGTTCCAGTTTTAAAGCATTGTGGTCTGAGAATATGCAGGGAATAATCTCAATCTTTTGTTATCGGTTGAGACCTTATTTGTGACCCAGTATGTGGTCTATTCTGGAGAAAGTTCCATGTGCGCTCGAGAAGAATGAGTATTCTGTTGTTTTAGGGTAGAATGTTCTGTAAATATCTTTGAGGTCCATCTGGTCCAGTTGATTTTCTGCTTAGATGATCTGTCCATTGCTGAGAGTGGAGTATTGAGGTCTCCTACAATTAATGTATTGTTATCAATATGACTCTTTATTTTGGTTAACAGTTGGCTTGTGTAGATGACTGCTCCCATGTTGGGGACATAGATATTTACAATTGTTAGATCTTCTTGTTGGACAGACCTTTGAAGAATGATATAGTGTCCTTCTGTGTCTCTAATTGCAGACTTTAGTTTAAAATCTAATTTGTCTGATATAAGAATTGCTACCCCAGCTTTCTTTTGAGGTCTGCTGGCATGGAAGATGGATCTCCATCCCTTCACTTTCAGTCTGGATGTGTCTTTAGGTTCAAAATGAGTCTCTTGTAGGCAGCATATGGATGGGTCCTGTCTTTTTATCCAATCTGCAACCCTCTACCGTTTTATGGGAGCATTTAGGCCGTTCACGTTGAGAGTGATTATTGAAAGATATGAATTAATTGTCATCATGTTGCCTGTGATGACGTTGCTTTTATAGATTGTCCCTGTAAATTTCTGTTGTATATTACTCTTGGGGTCTTTCTCCTTTTATAGAACCCCCCTTAATATTTCTTGCAGGGCCGGCTTAGTGGTCACATATCCTTTCAGTTTCTGCTGGTCGTGGAAGCTCTGCACCTCTCCATCCATTCTAAATGAAAGCCTTGCTGGATAAAGTATTCTTGGCTGCATGTTCTTCTCAATTAGTACCCTGAATATGTCTTGCCAGGCCTTTCTGGTTTGCCAGGTCTCTGTGGATAGGTCTGACGTTATTCTGATGTTCTTCCCTCTGTATGTAAGGAATCTCTTCCCCCTAATTGCCCTTAAGATGGTTTCCTTGGTTCTAAGATTTGCACGTTTTACTATTACATGCCGGGGTGTTGGCCTGTTTTCTTTGATCTTGGGAGGGGTCCTCTCTGCCTCTAGGACACGAATATTTGTTTCATTCCCCAGATTAGGGAAGTTCTCAGCTACAATTTGCTCAAATACATCTTCTTTTTTTTTTAATTTTTTTAAAGATTTTATTTATTTATTTGAGAGAGAGAATGGGATAGAGAGCACATGAGGGGGGGAGGGTCAGAGGGAGAAGCAGACTCCCTGCTGAGCAGGGAGCCCGATGCGGGACTCGATCCCGGGACTCCAGGATCATGACCTGAGCCGAAGGCAGTCGCTTAACCAACTGAGCCACCCAGGCGCCCCTCAAATACATCTTCTAGTCCTCTCTCTCTCTCCACTCCCTCCAGGATTCCAATTATTCTGACATTGGAATGCTTCATGGTGTCACTTATTTCTCTGATCCTATTTTCATGGATTCTGAGTTGTTTTTCCTTGGCCTCCTCTTTTCCCTTTTTATCTATTATATTGTCTTCCAGGTCGCTTGTTCGTTCTTCTGCCTCAGTTGCCCTAGCTGTTAGATTATCTAGATTGGATTGGATCTGATTGATAGCATTTTTAAGTTCTGCCAATTCAGCTTTCATTTCTGCCCTTAGAGACTCTATGTTGCCATTAATTGATTTCTCCATTCTAGCCATTGTCTTCACAATTGCCAGCCTGAATTCCATCTCCAACATCTTGGTTATATCTGCATCCATTTGTAAATCTGCAGCATAAGTCATAATCTCTGAGTCTTCTATTTTGGGGGTTCCTCCTCCTCGTCATTCTGTTTGATGGGTGTTTGAGGGAATGTATAGAGTCCAAATTATTGACCAGAACCCAAGCAAGATGCACCTGTTTTCTTGGGACCTTAGGGTTGCTGGCCTCTTGTTTTCCCAGCCTGTCTTCTGGGGGAGAGGCCTGCCACACTGTTACTCAGGCAACCCTGTTTGAGCAGAGTTGCCCTGTCCCCCAGTGGCAGGGGATGGGCTCCGCGGGAATCAGTTTTTGGGGCCTTTGTTCTCTGGCGGCTTTCCCTGGCAGCTTTCCGTGTCTCTTCTGCGAGTCAGAGCAGAAGAGACCGTTTCCTCTGCCTTAGAGCAGAAAGACCGCAGTCTGTTCTTCAGTGAGCTCTCCAGGCCACACTGTCTCCGTTTCTGTCCGTGCTGCTATAAACTGCAGCGGCCTGGGTTGTGCGCCTCTCCACAGGGCCCCCAGTCCTGCCTCCTAGTCAGGGCACGTCTCTGCCCTTTGTACTTCTAAAACCGCCAGCTGCTTCCAGGTTGCATGTGCATGGGACTTCGCCGCTCCGGTTTCCGCCCCAGGGGCCGCCCTAAACTCCTTTCCCCGCCTCTACCGGTCTGCAAGTCTGTGCTCGGTCCCCTGTGGAGGAGGCTGTCGCTCACCAGCGTTGTAGGATCCCCACGGACAGGCTCCCTCCCGCTGCCATTTATCCTCATATCTGCCTGCGGAATCAGGGCTCCCCACTTCGTAACTTAAAACCAACCGCCTGTGATATTCTGTTTGTGGAGATCCAGATCTTCTTACATCTCAGGCTGGTTTCATGGGTGCTCAGAGTGGTCTGATGGATATCCAACTCAATTCTGGGGACCAGTTGAAATAGGGTCCCCTACTCCTCTGCCATCTTTCCTTCCCCCTTGGACAATAGTCTTTTATCAGATGTATCTTTTGCAAATATTTTCTCCCACTCTGTGGCTTGTGTTCTCATTCTCTTGAAATCATCTTTCAACAGAACAGTTTTTAATTTTAATGGAGTCCGGCTTATCAGTTACTTCTTTCATGGGCCACATCTTTGGTGTTGTATCTAGAAAGTCATCACAAAACCCAGAGTCTTCTAGATTTTCTGCTATGTTAACTTCTAGGAGTCTAATAGTTTTACATTTTACATGTAGATCTATTGCCCATTTTTAGTTAATTTTTGTGCAAGATGCTCTATCTAGGTTTATTTTTGCATGTGGATGTGTAGTTTTTCTAGCACCATTTGTTTAAAAGTCTGTCTTTGTTCCATTATATTTCCTTTGCCCCTTTCTCAAAGTTTGGCAATTATATTTATGTGCAACTGTTTCTGGACTATATTGTTGCATTGATCTTTTTTTATTGAATAAATTTGACATGTAACATTGCCTAAGTTTAAGGTGTACAGTGTATTACTTTCATACATTTTATATTGTAATATGATGGCTAATGTAGCAATATCTATCACATAATTATAGTATAATATCATCTATATTCATTATTCTATGCATTGGATTTCTTTTTTTTAATATTTATTTATTTGAGAGAGAGAGAATGAGAAAGAGAGCACATGAGAAGGGGGGAGGGTCAGAGGGAGAAGCAGACTCCCTGCTGAGCTGGGAGCCCCATGGAGGACTCGATCCAGGAACTCCAGGATCATGACCTGAGCCGAAGGCAGTCGCTTAACCAACTGAGCCACACAGGCGCCCTATGCATTAGATTTGTGTGGCTTATTTACTACGGACTGGAAGTTTGTACCCTTAAACATCCTTGTTCTTATCCACCCCCACCATTCCCTTGTACCCATTTTACTCTGTTTTTTACACATTTAGTTTTTTTAGATTCCACATATAAGTGATATCTTACAGTACTTGTCTTTGACTTACCTCACTTAGAATAATGTGCCCAAGTTCCATCAATGTTGTTGCAAATAGAAGGATATCCTGGGGCGCCTGGGTGGCTCAGTTGGTTAAGCATCTGCCTCCAGCTCGGGTCATGATCCCCAGGTCCTGGGATCAAGCCCCGCGTCAGGCTCCCTGCTCAGTGGGAGGCCCGCTTCTTCCTCTCCCACTCCCCCTGCTTGTGTTCCCTCTCTTGCTGTCTCTCTCTCTGTCAAATAAATAAAATCTTTTAAAAAAATAGGATATCCTTTCTCATGCCTGAATAATATTCCGTTGTGTATATGTACCACATCTTTTCTATCTATTTATTTACTGAGGGGTATTTGGGTTGGTTCCATATCTTGGCTATTGCAAATAATGCTGCAGTAATCATGGGATTGTGTATATACAGTCAAAATCCTGTTTTCCTTTCCTTTGGCTGTATACCCAAAAGTGGAATTGCTGGATCATATAGTAAATCCATATTTAATTTTTTGAGGAACCTCCTTATTGTTTTCCATAGTAGTTGGATCAATTTACACTTCCACCAACAATGTATAAGGGTTTACTTTTCAGCGCATTCTCACCAGCACTTGTGATCTATTCTGGAGAATGTTCCATGTGCACTTTAAAAGAATGTGTATTCTGTTGTTTTGGGATGGAATGTTCTATATATATCTATTATGTCCATCTGTTCCAATGTACTGTTAAAGACATTGTTTCCTTATTGATTTTCTGTCTGGATGATCTGTCCATTGATGTAAGTGGGGTGTTCTAGTTCTTTACTGTTATTGTATTACTATCAGTTTCTCTCTTTATGTCCATTAATATTTGCTTTATATATTTAGGTGCTCCAATGTTGGGTGCATATTTAGAATATTATATCCTCTTGTTGGATTGATTCCTTTATCATAACATAATGCCCTTCCATTGTCTCTTGGTACAGTCTTTTATTAAAAGTCTATTTTGTTTAATATAAGTATCGCTACACTGTTGTTGTTTTTTTCCACTTCCATTGAAGTGCAACAGATTTATTGATATTAATTTTCTATCCTGGGACTTTACTGAATTCATTTATCAGTTCTACCAGTTTTTTGGTGGAGTCTTTAGGGTTTTCTATATATAGTATCATGTCATCTTTAAAGAATAAAAGTTTTATTTCTTCCTTAACAATTGGATGATTTTATTTCTTTTTGTTGTCTGATTGCTGTGGCTGGGATTTCCAGTACTATCTTGAATAAAAGTAGCAAGAGTGGACATCCTGATCTTAAAGGAAAAACTCAGTTTTTCCCCATTGAGGATGATGTTATCTGTGAGTTTTTCATATATGGCCTTTATTATGTTGAGGTATGTTCCCTCTAAACTTTCTTTGTGAGGGTTCTTTTTTTTTTATCATAAATGGATGTTGTACTTTGTCAAATGCTTTTTCTACATCTAATGAAATGATCATATAGTATTTATCCTTTCTCTTATTGATGTGATGATTCACGTTGATTGGTTTGTGAATATTGAACCACCCTTGCATCCTGGGAATAAATCCCTCTTGATCGTGGTAAATGATTTTTTAAATTAATGTATTGTTGGATCAAATTTGCTAGTATTGGTTGAGAATTTTTGCATCTATGTTCATCAGGGATATTGGCCTGTAGTTCTCTTTTTCAGTGGTTTCTTTATCTGGTTTTGGTATCAGGGTAATGCTGGCCTCATAGAATGAATTTGTAAGCTTTCCTTCCTCTTCCATTATTTGGAGTAGTTTGAGAAGAGTAGATTTTAACTCTTCTTTAAATGTTTGGTATAATTCACCTGTGAAGCCATCTGGTCCTAGACTTCTGTTTGTTGGGAGAGTTTTGATTACTGATTCAATTTCTTTGCTGGTAATCAGTCTATTCAGATTTTCTATTTATTCCCAATTCAGTTTTGAGAGGTTCCCCTCCCTTTCTCTTCCTTCCTTCCTCCCTCCCTCCCTTCTCTCTTTCTTTCTCTTTCTTTCTTTCTTTCTTTCTTTCTTTCTTTCTTTCTTTCTTTCTTTCTTTCTTTCTTTCTTTTTCTTTCTTTCTTTCTTTCTTTCTTTCTTTCTTTCTTTCTTTCTTTCTTTCTTTCTTTCTTTCCTTTCTTTCTTTCTTTCTTTCTTTCTTTCTTTCTTTCTTTCTTTCTTTCTTTCTTTCTTTCTTTCCTTCCTTCCTTCCTTCCTTCCTTCCTTCCTTCCTTCCTTCCTTCCTTCCTTCTTTCCTTCTTTCTTTCCTTTCTTGGAGGTTATATGTTTCTAAGAATTTATCCATTTCTACTGGTTGCCCAATTTGTTGGTATGTAATTTTTCATAATATTCTCTTATAATCCTTTGTATTTCTGTGGTATTGACTGTTATTTCTCCTCTTTCATTTCTGATTGTTTAAGTTCTCTTTCTGTCTCTCTCTCTGTCTCTCCCTCTCTCTCTCTTCCCCTGGCCCTCCCTCCCTCCCTTTGATGAGCCTGGCTAAAGGTTTATCAATTTTGTTGATCTTTTCAAAGAACCAGCTCCTGATTTTATTGATCTGTTCTACTGGTTTTTTGGTTTCTATTTCATTTATTTCTGCTCTGATCTTTATTACTTCCTTCCTTCTTTGGTTTTGTGTCTTGTTTGTTATTTTTCTACCTCTTTTAGGTGTAAGGTTAGGTTGTTTATTTGATATTTTTCTTGCTTCTTAAGGTAGGCCTGTATTGCTATATACTTCCCTCTTAGGACAATTTTTCCTGCATCCCAAATGTTTTGGACTGTGGTTTTCTTTTTAATTTGTTTCCATGTATTTTTTATTTCTTCTTTGGTTTTCTCTACTAGCATGTGGTTTAACCTCCATGTATTTGTGGTCCTTCCAATTTTTTTCTTGTGGTTGACTTCAAGTTTCATAGCATTGTGGTCAGAAAGTATGCATGGTATGATCTCAATCTTTTTGTACTTGTTGAGGCCTGATTTGTGACCTAGTATGTGATCTATTCTGGAGAAGCCCCATGTGCACTTGGAAAAAATATGTATTCTGCTGCTTTAGGATGAAATGTTCTGAATATATCTGTTAAGTCCATCTGGTCCAGTATGTCATTCAAAGCCATTGTTTCCTTGTTGATTTTCTGCTTAGATGATCTGTCCATTGCTGTAAGTGTGGTGTTAAAGTCCCCTACTATTATTGTATTATTATCAATGAGTTCCTTTATGTTTGTTATAAATTATATATTTGGGGGCTCCCGTGTTGGTGCATAAATATTTGCAATTGTTAGTTCTTCTTGTTGAATTGTCCCCTTTATTATGATATAGTGCCCTTCTTCATCTCTTGTTACAGTCTTTGTTTTATTTTATTTTTTAAAAATATTTTTTTTTGAGAGAGAGAGAGAGAATGAGAGAGAGAGCATGAGATGGGGGAGGGTCAGAGGGAGAAGCAGACTCCCTGCTGAGCAGGGAACCTGATGAGGGACTCAATTCTGGGACTCCAGGATCATGACCTGAGCCAAAGGCCCCCCACTTAACCAACTGAACCACCCAGGTGCCCCACAGTCTTTTTCTAAAAGTCTTTTTGTGGGGCTTCTGGGTGGCTCAGTCAGTTAAGCATCTGTCTTTGGCTCAGGTCATGATCCCTGAGTCCTGGGATCAAGCCCCGCATAGGGCTCCCTGCTCAGTGGGGAGTCTGCTCCTCCCTCTCTTTCTGCCCCTCTCCCTGCTCATGCTCTTTCTGTCCAATAAATAAATAAAATCTTTAAAAAAATAAATAATGTCTTGTTTATCTGATATACATATTGTTACACTGGCTTTCTTTGGACAGCCATTTGCATGATAAATGGTTCTCCATCCCTCATTTTTAATCTGCACTTGTCTTTAGATCTAAAGTGAGCCCCTTGGGGGCACCTGGGTGGCTCAGTTGGTTAAGTATCTGACTTTGGCTCAGGTCATGGTCTTGGGGTCCTGGGATCAAGCCCCTTATTGGGCTCCCTGCTCATTGAGAAGTCTGCTTATTTCTCTCCCTCTGCCTACACCCCTCCCTCTGCTTGTGCTCTGTTTCTCTCTCAAATAAATAAAATCTTTAAAAATAAATAAATAAAATGAGTCCCTTGTAGGCGACATATAGATAGGTCTTATTTTTTTTTATCCATCTTGACACCCTATGTCTTTTGATTGGAGCATTTTAGTCCATTTACATTCATAGTAATTATTGATAGATATGTATTTAGTGCCATTTTATTACTTGTTTTGTCATTGTTTCTGGAGATTTTCTCTGTTCCTTTCTTGGTTTTGTCACTTTTGGTCTTTACTTTCCACTCAAAGAGTCCCTGTTAACACTTCTTGCAGGACTGGTTTAGTGGTCATGAACTCCTTTAGTTTTTGTTTGTCTGGAGAACTCCTCCTATTCCGAATGATAGCCTTTCTGGATACAGTATTCTTGGCTGCAGATTTTTCCCATTCAGTATGTTGAATATATCATGCCATTTGCTTCAGCTTGCTAAGTTTCTGTTGAGAGATCTTCAGCTAGCCTTATAGGTCTTCCCTTATAAATTAAGGACTTCTTTTGTCTTGCAGCTTTTAGGATTTTTTCTTTATCACTATATTTTGCACATTTAATTATAACATGTCTGTGTTGGCTTGCTTTTGTTGATTTTGATGTTAGTTCTCTGTGCCTCTTGAATCTAGATGTCTGTTTCCTTCCCCAGATTAGGGAAGTTTTCAGCTTTTTTTCTTCAGATAACTTTTCTGCCCCCTTTTCTCTGTCTTCTTCTTCTGGGACTCCTATAGTACAAATGTGATTACATTTGATGGACTCACTGAGTTCCCCAAGTCTCTTCTCGTGTTGCATAATTCTTCCTTCTCTCTTTTGTTCAGCTTGATTACTTTCCATTACTTTGCCTTCTATATCACTAATTCATTCCTCTGCTTCTCTCAGCCTGCTGTTCATTACATCAAGCATGTTTCTAATCTCACTTATTGCACTCTTCATCTGTGATCAATTCCTTTTTAACTCTTTATCTCTGTGGTAAGGGTCTCATTGATGTCTTCTATTCGTTTCTCATGCCTAGCAGTATCCTTATGATTGTTGCTTTAAATTCTCCATCAGGCATATTATTTATATCTGTTTCATTTACATCCCTTTCCCTGGCCTTATCTTGTTCTTTCATTTGGGATAAATTCCTCTATCTTTGTGCTTTGTCTAGGTCTCTGCCTTCTTGTCCATGTTAGAAAGCCAGTTATGTCTCCTGCTCCTGAAAGTAATGACTTTCTGAAAGAGGTCATGTAGTGCCTAGGGCCTGGTGCTTCAGGGAGGTCTCTGGTGTGTGCTGAGTATGCTCTGCTGTTGTGTTTTGGCCTCTCTATCCTTCAGGCCAGTCATCTGCAGAAGCTCTCCTTGCCTACTGTGAGCAGTGTTTGGCCCCTAACCTCAGTGTAATGAGTTTTAATTAGATGTGCTCTGGTGTGCTTGTGAAATCAGACCTGACACTACTTCCACCAGAACTGATGTCTTACAGAACTTTCTGGTTGGGAGACATGGTGTGGTCAGGGGTCTGTGCTGGTCTTCTGGGGGAGGGACCTGCTGCACTAGGACTGAGGCAGACATGACTGAGAAGGGCAATCTCTCCCGAGCACAGGGGGGTAGGACTTGGTGTTTTCAAGTTAGGCAGCCAGTAGTAGAGCTGTGGTGCTTCCCACGGTTGGCTCTGTGTTTATGCTGAGGGGCAGGGGAGGGAAATGGTACTGGCCATTTGTTTACAGAGAGGTGTCTCTGTGAATGCTGTGTCTTATTGATGCACTCTGAGAAGAATGAATAATCTCCCCATTCTGTGCCCCAGGTGTTCTTCAAATCAGTGTTTCCATGCTGTCTGTCACTGTGTTGTTTGCCTGCCTTCTCTCCAGGAGCAGCATGGTGCCCTCCAGGCTCTATCCCAGCCAAGCCTGTTGACTTTTAAAACTCCAGGCTTTAAGCCCCACTGATTGCAAGAACTCCTGAAATTCAGCCCCTCTTGTTTTCCAAGCCAATGACTTTGGAAAAACTTTCTCCTTATGTGTTCCCTTGTGTGCTCCTCTCTCTCACCCTTCTTTATGATCATGGCTCTCTCCCCTCTGCAGCACCAGTGATCTGTTTCTCCCATGAAGCATGTCTCCACACTTCTACCTTGTTCAATATGGCCTGGTTTCTCCCTTTAGTTGTGGAGTTTGTTCTGTCAGTCTTCAGGTTGATTTCTGGAGTATTTAGGATGATTTGATAGTTATCTACTGTGTTCATGGGACCAGGTGAGCCTAGGACCATCCTACTGTGCCAGCATCTTCCTCTGTCTGTGGGTCTGTTGAGAGTTTTATCACGAATGTTAGATTTTGTTGAAAGCTTTCTTTACATCTATTGATATGATCATGTGATTTTTTTTTTTTTTAGTCTGTTCATGTGATGGGTCACATTAATTTATTTTCAAAGTCTGAACCAGCCTTTTGTACCTGGGATAAATCCCATTTTGTTATGGTGAATAATTCTTTTTATATATTCTTGGATTCAATTGCTGTTATTTTGTGAGGATTTTTACATCTATGTTCATGAGAGATACTGGTCTGCAGTTTTCTTTTTTTGTAATGTCTTGTCTGGTTTTGGTGTTAGGGTAATATTGACCTCAGAATGATTTAGGAAGTAATCCTTCTGCATTTATCTTCTGAAAGACATTATAGAGAATGCGAACAATTTCTTCCTCAATTGTTTGGTAGAATTCACCAGTGAATCCATTTGGGCCTGGTGCTTTCTGTTTTTGAAGGTTATGAATTATTGACTCAATTTGATTTTTACATTTATACCTATTCAGATTGTCTACTTCATCTTGTATTAGTTTTGGCATATTGTATCTTTCAAAGAATTATTCCATTTCATCTAGTTATCAAATCTGTGGGCATAGTTGTTTATAGTATTATTTTATTATTTTTAATATTTATGCAATATGTAGTGCTGTCCCCTCTTTCATTTCTGATATTAGTAATTTATGTCTTCTGTTTTTTTTCTTAGTTAGCCTAGCTAGAGGGCTTATTTATATTATTGATATTTAAAAAATATCTTTTGGTTTTGTTGATTTTCTATATTGATTCCCTGTTTTCAATTTCATTGAGTTCTGCTCTCTTGTTATTTTTCTTTTTCTGCTTCCTTTGGGTTTAATTTGTTCTTTTTCTAGTTTCTTAAGCTGAAACTTAGATTTTTGGTTTCAGATCTTTCTTCTTTTCTAATATATACATTAATTTCTATAAATTTCTGTCTGAGCACTGCTTTTGTTGCATCCCATAAATTTTTATAGTCTGTGTTTTCATTTTCATTTAGTTAAAATACTTTTAAATTTTTCTTGAAAGTTCTTCTTTGACCTATCTATTAGAAGTGTGTTGTTTAATCTTCATATATTTTGGGATTTTTCTAATTACCTTTCTGTTAATCAATTTCTAGTTTAATACTTTTGTTATTTGAGAGTAGACATTGTATGATTTCTATTCTTTTAAGTGTTAGGGTATATTTTATGGCCCAAAATGTGGTCTATCTTGGTGAATGTTCCATGTGAGCTTGAATAGAAGGTAATATTTTTTTAAAGATTTTATTTATTTATTTATTTGAGAGAGCGAGAATGAGAAGAGAGAGCACATGAGAGGGGGGAGGGTCAGAGGGAGAAGCAGACTCCCCCCTGAGCAGGGAGCCCGGTGCGGGACTCGATCCTGGGACTCCAGGATCATGACCTGAGCCGAAGGCAGTCACTTAACCAACTGAGCCACCCAGGCGCCCAGAAGGTAATATTTCTTAATAATGCAAGTCCAGGAGTCCCTTGTGGAAAAAATTGACAAGTATCACTTTTTGCCTGTCCTTTAAGTGACAAACTATGATACATTTGTAGCAAATTATAGCTTACTACTAATCTGAATAAGAGAAAAACATTAACCTCATTAGGAATTGGCCAGAATATAAAAAAATAATTCATACTATAAGAATTGCAGTAAGAACTAGGCAGAAGTAATCAACCTTATAATATTATAAAAATAATTATCAGTATAATTTGAAATATAAATGAGAACTTCCATTTTTACTACTCATATTGGCAAAGATATAGAAATTAGGTATTAACTATACCAGCCATAGTGTGGGGAAGAATATTCTCACACCTTCCTGGTAGGCAGGGTGAATTGGTAGGTACTGCCTCAATAGGGGTCAATTGGAAATTTCTTTACAAATATAAAATTCAGGTAGGACTACATCAAACTAAAAAGCTTCTGCATAGTAATGGAAACAGTTGATAAAATGAAAAGGCGATGTATGGAATGAGAAAAAATATTTGCAAACCATATATCTGATAAGCCATTAATATCCAAAATATATAAGGATTTCTATAGCAAAAAACCCCCAAATACGCTGATTTATAAATGGGAAAAGGACCTTAGTAGACATTTTTCCAGGAAAGATATACTAATGGCCAGCTGGCATATAAAAGGTACTTAACCTCACTAATCACTAGGGAAAGTTGAAGATTGCAATGAGATATCATGTCATACCTGTTAGGATGGATTTTACCAAAAAGACAACAGATAAGTGTTGGTGAGGAAGTGGAGAAAAAGGAACATTTGTACACTGTTGGTTGAAATATAAAGTGGTACAGCCACTATGGAATACAGTGTGGAGATTTCTCAAGAAATTAAAAATTGAACTACTATATGATTCAGCAGTCCTACCTCTGGGTATATATCCTAAGAAATCAAAATCAGTATACTGAAGAGATATCTGCCCTACCGTGTTCATTTTCACTGCAACATCATTTACAATAGCCAAGTTATGGAAACAACCTAAGTGTCCACTCACCAGTGATGAGTGATGAATGGATAAAATAGATGTGAGATATCTTTATAGACATCTAAATAGATAGATAGATAGATAGATAGATAGATAGATAGATAGATAGATAGGCAGACAGTGATATATAGTGAAATATTATTCAGCCACAGAAGGAAGGAAATCCTGCCATTTGCAAACACATGGATGGTATCTAGAAGACATTATGCTAAGTGAAATTAGCCAGAGAAAAGCAAATACTGTAATGATTTCACTTATATGTGAGATAAAAAAAAAAAAAGCCCAATTCACCAAAGCAGAATAAAGTGGAGGTTACTAAGGACTGGGTTGGAGGAGAGAGGGATATGCTGGTCAAAGAGTACAGGCCCTCAGTTATAGATGAATAAATTCTGGGAATCTAATGTACATCATGCTGATTACAGTTAATCATGCTGTGTTGTGTACTTGAAATTTGCTGAAAGAGTAGACCTCGGGGCGCCTGGGTGGCTCAGTTGGTTAAGCATCTGCCTTTGGCTCAGGTCATGGTCCCAGGGTCTTGGGATCAAGCCTTGCCTTGGGCTCCCTGCTCAGCAGGAGTTGTGCTTCTTCCTCTTCCTCTGGCCCTCCCCCCTGCTTGTGCTTTCTCTCTCTCTCTTTTTCTCTCAAGTAAATAAATAAAATCTTAAAAAGAAGTAGACCTTAAGTATTCTCACCACACACACACACACAAACACACACACACACACACACAAGGTAACCATGTGAGGTGATGGATGTGTTAACTAACCCAATTGTGGTAATCATTTCACAAAGTATACATATGTCAAATCATCACGTTGTATACCTTAAACATAGAGGATCCATTTGTCAATTATACCTCAATAAGCTGAAAAATCTGTTTTAAATGAAAGAATAATGTACTACATGTTGGCTAATTGAATTTAAATAAAATAAATAAATAAATAATAAAAGAATAAAAAAACAGCAAAAGAGAAAAGGTACACAGGAGATACATATTTGATTCTTTGCTTCTCTAGAAATGTATTACACAGCCATACATTTGTGTGAATTTTGGCTGGATAAATGACTCTAGTCAAGGGTTCATTCTCAGTATTGCAAAATTTGTTACATTTTAAATTTTGTTTTGTTTCTTCATTTCAGGGCACTGTTGAGCAGGGCATTGTGTTTCTATTTTCTGGTACCTTTCACGTGACCTGCTTTCTGATTGTTGAAAATGTCAAGATCTTCTTTATATTCTTATTATTCTAAAATTTTATCCTCTGATACACTTCCAGGAGTTTACCAATTATTTATAACTTGATTTTTCAGGGGGGAAAGGGAAGCATAAGTGTACTTCTCTTTACTGAGAATGTACTATATACCAGTTAGCCGTTTAATTGGACATTCCTCTTAATTAGATTTAGTATATTTTTAAACGAGACTGGATCTTGGAATTCCGTCATTGTGCACAGGAGTTTTTATCTGCAGGAGTTGGGTTGTGTGAGGCCTGCTCATTGATTAACACTAACTCTAGTTTTCACCTACATCACTGGTATTGAGCCCAACCTGCTTGTGATCCATTTCTCTCCTTTCCTGTAAAACTCTCCTTTACTTCTCCTTTTATGTTTCTCATCTTTCCTTCTACCTTGAAGTCATTTATTTTCATTACACAAGTATAACTCAGGATTTTTGTTTCAGGGATTTGTGCTATTCAGGGATGTGTCTATAGACTTTTCTCAGGAAGAATGGGAATGCCTGGACTCAACTCAAAGGAATTTGTACAAATATGTAATGTTGGAGAATTATAGCAACCTGGTCTCAATCGGTAAGTATACCTTTCTTCAAAAAGTCTAGAGCCCTTTGGAATATTTGCTTTCCCTGAGAAGATTTTCTCAACTCCTTTCATATATCCTATGCGTTTCTTCTCCCTATTCCTAAAGACATGGTTTGAGCTTTGTAGAGTTGGGACTGTATAGCTTCATTGGGCCTAAGGCCAAAACTCCACTTTCTCTGCTTTTTTGTGGCCCTTCCAATTTATTTGCTGATCATAGGATAGGATTTGTGTCCTGGGACACCTACAACATAAAAAGTCTCCTTTCTTCTCTTATGAGTAGGTCTTTGCATTCCCAAGCCAGATGTGATCTCTTTATTGGAGCAAGGGAAGGAGCCTTGGAGTGTTTTTGATAGTGAGCTGACAAGAGGCCTGTACCTAGGTAAGTGATTGATGATTATATAAAGGAAGAGGAATGTAGGATATAAACCACATGCTCAGTAAGGAGATCACATCTTTGAGATGTTTGAAGGAATCTCCCCTCAAAGGCCTACAACTATTAAGAAAAGTAAACTCATCATGAACTTCCAAATGCCCACACCTTCACCTTCAACCTTTTTCATGTATGCATGAGTCTTTAATGACCTTCTTGTTTTCTGGCACAAAAATATGTTGCAGTCTCATCTTGTATTTTTCTTTCCCCCAACTTGGAATTAGCCAGCTCATTAAGAAGCCTTATTTTCTGGGCGCCTGGGTGGCTCAGTTGGTTAAGCGACTGTGTTCGGCTCAGGTCATGATCCTGGAGTCCCGGGATCGAGTCCCGCATCAGGGTCCCTGCTCGGCAGGGAGTCTGCTTCTCCCTCTGACCCTCCCCCCTCTCGTGTGCTCTCTCTCTCTCTCATTCTTTCTCTCAAATAAAGAAATAAAATCTTAAAAAAAAAGAAGCCCTATTTTCTTTTAATAGGGAATGGTGTTCATTGACCAATATCAGTGTTCAGTGCACTCATTGCTACTGGATTTTCATTGCTTTTATATCCATTAAGTACAAAGAGACAGGGAACATATATTTTATAAGTGAATCATACTAATAACTGTAATTGAAGTCCAAAAGACAAGATTCTGTCTCACTTTTCTAAATCTCGGTTTTGTAACTTTTTCTTGACAGTGGAAAACCCTATTTCCCACAACACGAGTATATTTGTTCAAGCCTTCTGTTCCAAATGCCACAGAATACTTTCAAAATTAGAATACCAGCACAACTACTGACTGAAAAACCTACCTGAAGTCATGTTCGAGGTTTATTACAGTTTCCTTTTCCTTTTTCCCTTAGAATAGGTTACACCAAGGATTTCCAGGGTACAGTTCATAAAGTTGCTAGATTAATTCTTTTTTGTGCATTTTCAACTTAATATACCATTTATCTTTTTTAAAAGTCATATTAAGTATTATGACCTATTTTTTTAAAAGATTTTATTTTATTTATTTGACAGAGAGATAGAGAGAGAGCACAAGTAGGCAGAGTGGCAGGCAGAGGGAGAGGGGGAAGCAGGCTCTCTGCTGAGCAGGGAGCCCAATGTGGGGTTAGATCCCAGGACCCTAGGATCATGACCTGAGCTGAAGCTAGCTGCTTAACCAACTGAGCCACCCAGGTGCCCTTAATACACCGTTTATCTTAACTGTTAAGTTTAGATTATTTTTAGTTTATAATTGGAATATATAAAACATTTATATGCTTTAAAAGTCAATATAAAAATATACTGAGAGAAGTTATGTTTGCAACCCTATCTGCTTCATTCATTGCTATCCTCACTCTAGGTATTGGGGGGGGTGTTGAGGTAGTCTGATTAATCCTTTCTGCCTTTATTTTTTCAGAAATAGAGCATGTTCACATTTATATTTCCAATTCTCCTTCCCTCTTGTACATGGGATAGTATTCTCTCTGCACTCTTTTTTTCTTTTTAAGATTTTATTATTTATTTGACAGAGAGAGACACAGCGAGAGAGGGAACACAAGCAGTGGGGAGTGGGAGAGGGAGAAGCAGGCTTCCCGCGGAGCAGGGAGCCCGATGCGGGGCTCGATCCCAGGACCCTGGGATCATGACCTGAGCCGAAGGCGGACGCTTAACAACTGAGCCACCCAGGCACCCTCTCTGCACTCTTTTTTACTGTCCTGTTTTTTTTTTTTTTCTTTTTTGATAGAGAGAGAGAGAGAAAGAGAGAGAGCGCATGTACGCGCACGCATGCAAGTAGGGGGAGGGGCAGAGGGAGAGAGAAAATCTTAAGCAAGTTCCACTCAATGTGGAGTCTGATGCCGGGCTCCATTTAATGACCCTGAGATTGTGATCTAAGCCAAAATCGAGTCGGATGCTCAACTGACTGAGCCACCCAGGCACCCCATTCTGGTTTTCTTTTAGTAATTATTAAAAAAAAATTTATTTTATTCATTTGAGACCCAAAGATACAGAGAGAGAGATAGCATGAGCAGGGAGAGAGGCAGAGGGAGAAGCAGGCTCCCTGCTGAGCCAGGAGCCCGATGTGGGGCTCGATCCCAGGACCCTGGGATCATGACCTGAGCCGAAGGCAGACTCTTAACCATCAGAGCCACCCAGGTGCCCCCCTTTTAGTAATTATTAACAAGTTTTTGTGGAAATCATTCCATATAGATATGTTGGCAAAAATTGAAAAGGTGTATCAAATTGACTTATCTTTCTTGGTGTTATATGTTGATTTTTGCCATAACTCATTAATTACTGGAATTGTTAATAGTAAAGTTTCCAAGCAGACAGTCACAAAATTTGTAAATATTTTCAGTTTTGTTTCCTGCTTTTCTGTGCTTGCAACTTTGATACTCCTTTTAGTCTTATCACTGTGGCTGTACCGTTCAGCAGGTGTTCAATAGAAATAGCACTACTGTGTGTTTTTGTCTTTTTTCATGATTTTTATGGACATGACTTTTTCTTTTTTTAAAAAAATTTTTTAGTTTTGGAATAATTTTATATTTACCAAAAAAGTTGCAAAAATAGTATAGAGAGTTCCTATATTCCTCACCTAGTATCAATTTCCCCTACATTTTTGTGGCATATTCGAATTTACCTCATCCCCATTGTTTTAATTCCCTCCAACATAGTATATCTTTCATAAACTTCATGATTTATCCTTTCTTTGTTTTGTTTAATGTAAGCCCTTATGTATATATCTTCAAATATCTTTCTTTTATAAATGGTAGCAGCATATACATAGAGTTTACTCCTACCTTGTTCTTCTACTTTAAAAAGTCATGAAGATCATTCAATAGGAATATATAGATACATCTCATTTCTTTATACAGTTATTTAGAACTCTATTGTGTGCATTTACTATACTGAGTTCAAGTAGTATTAAGTTGGTGGCTATTTGGGTTTGTTATAGTCATTTGCTCTTACACAAATAGGTCTGTAATGGATAACCTTCTGCATAAATCTCTTCAGATTCTTTCCAGAAAGTATATGTTTGGGTTCCTAGAATTGGGATTGCTTGCTCAAGGGATAAATACTTATATAATTTTGCTAGAAACTGGCAAATATCCCCATATGGTAGTTGTACCATTTTTATTTGCTAAACTGAATGTGTGAAAGGGCTTACTTGCCTATAGCCTTCTAACAGATTAGGTTATCAGATTTTTGGGTTTTTGCCAAAGTATACTTCGAATTTATTCCAAAATTTAAGAATCATTGACTTTATCTTTTTCTGATCCCCTTCCCCCATGCCTTTCTATGTCACTTTTCAATTTCTATAGTTTATCTCTCAAGTTGCACCACCATATAAGAACTGTAAATCCTATTTACATTATAAACATTGATGTCAATGTAATTCTGCCTTTTCTAAGTTTTGTGTCTTCTCCCTCCCAAAAAAGTGAATGTTTTTATTTGTGTTTTCTTTCAGAATATAAATCTAGGTGTAAGAACAAGAAATTATCTCTGAAAAAGGATAACTATAAAATAGATTCATCCCAATGCGTTATAATGGAAGGATTTACAAAGCATGGACTTAAACAGGGATCTCAGGAAAGACATTTTAGCCAAATCTCATGTACCTCTGAAAACATGTCCCCTTTCATTCAGCAAACATCTCTCCCTCTACATCAAACATTTAATACCAAAGAGAAATCTTATGAATGCCAAAAACATAAAAATGCCTATGGACAGGACTCAAAACTTACTACACATCAAGAAGGTCATAATGGCAAGAAATTCTATGACTATAAGGAATATGGGAACGCCCTTAATAGGACTTCAAAACTTAGTTCATATCATTCAGTGCATATTGGTATGAGATCCTCTGAATGTGAGGAATGTAGGAAGTCTTTGAATAGTAACTCAGACTTTATGCAACATCAGATAATTTTTACTAGGGAAAAATCTAATGAATTTAAGAAAAGTGGGAAGGCCTTTACTAATGCCTCACAGTTTTTCCTACATCATAGCATTCATACAAGTGAGAAACACTTTAAATGTAAGGAATGTGTTAGAGAATTTAGTAATGGTACAGCCCTTATTCGTCATCAGAGGATTCATACCGGTGAAAAACCTTATGAGTGTAATGAGTGTGGAAAGGCTTTTAGTACTAGTTCAATATTTAGAGTACATCAGAGGATTCACACAGGTGAGAAACCCAATGAATGTAAAGAATGTGGAAAAGCCTTTCGTCATTCCTCATACCTTACTCAACACCAAAGAATTCACACTGGTGAGAAACCTTATAAATGTAAGTATTGTGTTAGAGCATTTAGTAATGTTTCAGCCTTTATTCGGCATCAGAGGATTCATACTGGTGAGAAACCCTACAAATGTAAGGAATGTGGAAGAGCCTTTAGTACTGGCTCAATACTTACAGCACATCAGAGAATTCACTCAGGTGAGAAACCCTATTTATGTAAGGAATGTGGGAAAGCCTTTCGTCAGTCTTCAGACCTTACTCAACATCAGAGAATTCATACTGGTGAGAAACCCTATGAGTGTAAGGAATGTGGAAGGGCCTTTCGTCGTTCATCAGAACTTTCTCGACACAAGTTAATTCATGCTGATGAGAAATTGTATGAATGTAAGGAATGTGGAAAGATCTTGAGTAGAGATTCAATACTTATACAACATCAGAAAATTCACACTGGTGAGAAAGCCTGGGAATGTAATGAATGTGGGAGAGTTTTTACTTGTGCAACATACCTGACCCGGCATCAGCGAATTCATACTGGTGATAAACCATATACTTGTAACAAATGTGGAAAAGCCTTTCTTCGTTCTTCAGACCTTATTCTGCATCAAAGAATTCATACTGGTGAGAAACCCTATGAGTGTAAGGAATGTGGGAAGGCTTTTGCAAGAGGCTCAAATCTTAATCGCCATCAAAAAGTTCATAATGGTAAGAAATAGTATGAAAGGAAGCTTTGTAAGACCTTTAAGCATGTCTTTCAGGTAACATGACATGAAAGAGAAACCCTAGAAATGTAATAGGAGAAATCCTAAGAATTTATTGGTAAGAAAATATAGAAATATAATTAATATGAGAATGACTTATGTGTTTCACAATTTAACTACCATAAGAATAAAATGAATATTGGAAGGCCTCTATCAATAGCTCATTCCTTTCTAAATTTTAAAAACTTTCTAATCATGAGTGGAGAAAAGTGAAAAATATTTTTTGTTGCATTTTTCATATTTTAAAATACTTTAAATCCACTTTATTTTTTATATAGCTGTAAGTAGTTTGGTTTATGCATAGCTAAAATACTATCTTATTATGTTGTACATTAAATTTTTGAATTTATTTTGTTCTCACCAAAACTCTTATTACAGCACAGCTTATTCAGTAACTATTTTCTGAAGCTATTTATGCACAGTTTTGTGACATTTTATATTTTTAATGTTATAAGCTTGGATATAATGAGTCTTTTTACACCCCAACATCCAATTTGGAAACTCTTTACTTGATCTTTTTATAATAAATTTGTACCTGCATATCTTTGCATCTGTACCATTTTACTTATTTATTTATTTTTAAAGATTTTATTTATTTATTTGACAGAGAGAGAGACAGTGAGAGAGGGAACACAAGCAGGGGGAGTGGGAGAGGGAGAAGCAGGCTTCCCATGGAACAGGGAGCCCGATGCGGGGCTCGATCCCAGGACCCTGAGATCATGACCTGAGCCGAAGGCAGACGCTTAATGACTGAGCCACCCAGGTGCCCCTGTACCATTTTATTTAAAATATCATTACTTTAAAGGGTGCCTGACTGGCTCAGTCAGAGGAGCATGCAACTCTTGATCTCGGGGTTGTGAGTTTGAGCCCCCATGTTGGGTGAAGACTTAAAAATAAAATCTTTTAAAAATAAAATATCATTACTTTAAGATATATATTTTAATATTGATAAAGTGATTATTTGTATATATAAATTAATATTTTTATTTCATAAATGTGATATTTTATTGTAATAATTTTCTCTAAATGTTTAAATTCTACAAAGAAGCCAATAAAGCTAGCTTTCATCCCCCAAAGGGGCTATAACTATTATCAAATTGTTGGAACAAATCCTTTTATAATTTTTTAAAGCAAATGTAATCATATTATTCAAATTGTCTCATAAATTGTCTTTTTAATGACAAGATATGTCATATAGGACATTCCGTGTGATTAAGTGCATTAATAATGTTAATATATATGACTGTACCATTATTTTTACCAAACATCTATGGTCAAATAATGTGACTGGCTCCACTTTTTTTGTTTGTAAGGAATGCCATGTTTAGCATCCTACTTGGCACACTGTTCTTGGTTGTCTTCTCTTCATTGTTTTTGAAATCTCTGCATACCTTTTGACATGTACATATTTTAAACATGACAGATTAAACTGGCTTCCTTTTTGACCATACTCTACTATGCCATTTTTCTCTCCTTGCCTCCATGTTACTTATCCTTGTGGAGTTTTTCCTAATGATTTTGCCCAAATATAATGTAGGGACATTTAATTTTTTAAAAATAATTCATTTCCATTTCAACATATTTATATTAAAAACACATTCCTATATGTTATACTTTATGTGAAATGGGCATGGCTATATTCACTAGCATACGTGGGTTTGGTAAGGATCAAATGAGTTAATTTACACAGATGCTTATAATTAAGACTTTAACATGCTCAGTAAATATAATCCATTATCAAAATTATTTTTTTCCTTTGGCTATTTTATTATTTATGGAATGGCTCTTAACTATGGTGTATATTTTATTTAATATCAGCAATTTAATATTGGAGAAGAATGTTAAGCCTCTAGTGAATATAGCAAAGTCATCATCATTCATTCCTTCTTGGTCATGAGATGATCCATCCTGAAGAACAAAAACCATAAAAATATAATGAATAATGCCTTTATTCGTATCTAACCTAATATGTTGAATCCTAAAATTTATGTCAGCATGAAACATTATTGAGAATATTATTGCCCACATTATCTGACTGATTAAAAAATAATATTGGATTGTAGGAACATCTGACTCTTGATCCAATGCATGTTTAAGCCAACATTTGGCTAAGGATGAAGTATGAACAAACTGCAGTTTTTTTGAATATAAAGTTTGCTGAGTATCCTATGCAGCAAAACCTGTGGGAGGTGGGCAGAATTATTCACAGAACTTATAACTCTAAATCCAGACATGTAAAAAAATAAAAATAAAAAAATAAATCCAGACGTGTATTACAATAATTAATACTTGAAATCTGGCACTGGTGCTACAGGGATATAGAGGAAGCTTCCATGTATCTGGGACTCAGACTGCCTCTAGAGTGGGGTTTAGCTTGGCTAGTGCTGATGTCTCTGCGGAGGTTTGATACAGGTGGATCTGAGAAGTTTGGAACAACTGTGAACTAGAATCAACAGCTTCTACTGGGAACTATGGCCACTAATAGGGCTTATCACTTTTCTATTGCTGCCTAAGAAATTGCCACAATTTTGGCAGCTTAAAGCAATACACAATTATTATCTCAAAGTTTTCATGGGTACATGTGAAGGCCTGGCTTAGCTGGGTCCTTTGCTCAGGGTCTTACAAGGTGGCAGTTGAGGTGTCAGTTGGGGATGGTGTCTCACCAAAGGCCCAGTGTCATCCTCCAAATTTACATGTTTGTTGGCAGAATTAAGTTCCTTGAAGCGGTAGTAATGTTGGCTTGTTTCTTCAAGGGCAGCAGAAGATATTTTTACTTCTGTCTCTGACCTATAGATCTTTTAAAAGGCACATCTCTCAGATCCTGCCCATTCAGGATAATCTCCCTTTTGACTCACTTTAAACTGTTTAGGGACCTTGATTATATCTGCCAAAATCCTTCACCTTTGCCATATAACTTAACATTATGGAAATGATATACCATCATACCATCATTTTTGCCACATTTTATTCATTAGGAGCAGTGTAACAATGGATCGTGGATCACCACATCAAAAACTAATGATGTATTGTATGGTGACTAACATAACATAATAAAATTAAAAAAAAAGAGGGCACGTTCTGCATGGAGCACTGGGTGTTATACACAAACAATGAATCATGGAACACTACATCAAAAACTAATGATGTAATGTATGGTGATTAACATAAGATAATATAATAATAAAAATATATATACATATACATATATATATATATATAAAGAAGCAGTGTATGGAGATGTTAGGGTTGAAGTACGGAGATAAGATACTAACTACTTCAGTGGCCTCATTGCTTGTTTTTGAGGCAAGAGGAAAGCAACCAGCTTTTCCTTCGTGAAGGTGGGAATACACCACACAAAACAACAATTTTTCTTACTGGGTTCCTTGGTTCTTGTCCCAGATGCACCAAAGAATTGGGAAACCTGAGACCAGAATGGGGAGATAGAGTTTATTGAGTAGATAAGGGTAGTACACTCAAGAGAGAAAGCGGGCTAGTGCCGGAGCAAGAGTGGCAATTGCCCCAAGAAGCTCTAGCTGCATCCTTTTAAGCCTGTTTTCTGCATAGGTAAATTTGGCTTTGATTGACATTTTTGATTGACAGCTGGTGGTTATAGAACATTTTGGCTTCTGTGCATGTGCCTACCCATGATGCAGTCTGTCATAATTGTATTTATTTATAATTGTATTTATTTACAAATGTATGAGTTTCTAGTGAGCTTTTGCTGTGAACTTAAAGTACTTAATGGAAAGTTGCACCTTTTGTGCTCATGCTCAGTTCTTGGATGTCCCCTTGTGGCTTTTGAGCCAGCTCTGTGGCTAGGCCTTTTCTGTTTTGTTAGCCCTTGGTGGTGGCTCTGAAGGTGTGGCTGTTAACTCTTCGGGGTGGCTCCAAGGGTGTGCCCAGCATCTGCTTTATCCCTACTTGCTCATGCCTAACCAATTGCCTAACACTTTTAAGTAATTCTTTATCTCAAAGACAGTCCCACTTTTCATCATCTTTGACATCTTTACTCTTCAGTGTCCAATACATTAACCAGAAGACACATGTAGTTATTTAAATTTAGATTTAAAGTAATAAAATTTAAAATTCATTTTCTCTGTCTCATAGGCACATTTCAAGTGCTCAACAGCTGCATACAGCCAGTGGCCATTGTATTGGGCAGCATATTATAGAACATTTCTGTTGTTGCAAGAAATTATACCACACAGTCCTATGACATAAATAACCTTTCAGTTATTGAATTATAGGAGAAAACTTGGCGTTCATTGGCTCTTTTGTATACCCTGCAGTGATATCCACAGACAGAGTTGGCACCAGTTACTTTGTGGCTTCATCTAGATCCAGGAGAAAAAAAGTTGTATTTTATCACCCTTTTGCACATTAAACTATGATGAGAGACCAATCTGAAGTTGCCTTGGTAGAAAATTAACATAGAGAAGTCAACAAACTCATGTACAAATATTCTTTTTTTTAATTTTTAAAAATATTTTATTTTTGCGAGAGAGAGACAGAGAGAGAGAGCATGAGGGAGGGGGTGGAGGGCAGAGGAAGAAGCAGACTCCCCACCTAGCAGATGTGAACTCTGGGATCATGACCTGAGCCAAAGGCAGACGCTTAACTGACTGAGCCACCCCGATGCCCTCATGTACAAATATTCTTTTTTTTTTTTTTTTTAAGATTTTATTTATTTATTTGACAGAGAGAGACACAGTGAGAGCAGGAACACAAGCAGGGGGAGTGGGAGAGGGAGAAGCAGGCCCCCCGCCGAGCAGGGAGCCGATGTGGGGCTAGATCCCAGGACCCCGGGATCATGACCTGAGCGGAAGGCAGACGCTTAACGACTGAGCCACCCAGGCGCCCCATGTACAAATATTCTTAAAAAATAGAAGATCCAACAGAAAAAAAAAGTGCTTTTATGGTAATCACAAAAAAAAGCTATCAAGAAATAAAATTAAATAGAAATGTCCATAAACATTATGGAAAAATAAATAAAAATTTTCCAAAGCAATCAGGAAATGAAAAAATAAAAGGGTATAACATCTGGGATTGCAGTACTGACATCATTAAAAAAATCATAATTCCTTAGGTTATAAATGTGATGCTATCTCAATTAAAAATACCCAGGATTTTTTTTAGACATATGAGCTAATTCTAAAGTCTATATGGAAAAATAAATCAGAATAACCAGTACAATTCTGAAAGAGGAGAAGAATTGGATAATTAGAACCATCAGATATTAAGACATACTATAACTATAATAATTAGGAGTATAGCTCTAGCAAAAATATAATAGAACACTAGAACTACTTAAAAGTCCAGCTATAGGGGCGCCTGGGTGGCTCAGTTGGTTAAGCGACTGCCTTCGGCTCAGGTCATGATCCTGGAGTCCTGGGATCGAGTCCCACATCGGGCTCTCTGCTCAGCAGGGAGTCTGCTTCTCCCTCTGACCCTCTTCCCTCTTGTGCCCTCCATCTCTCATTCTCTCTCTCTTTCAAATAAATAAAATCTTTAAAAATAAAAAAATAAAAGTCCAGCTATAGATCCAAACACATAGGAAAGATAGTATATGATAATGAAGGCATTTTGGATCATTTAATACCCTTTGAATCTTGAGGAGTTGGATGTATTATATGTATATGTTACGTATAGGTTTTTCAACAAATGTTTTTAGTAGCCACATGGCAAAGATAGGACAAATCTGTATCTATATTTATTCAAACAGTCTGAAAGCGTCACTCCATAGTTCACTCAAAAACAAAAAGAGAAGATATAGCTTTAAATAGGACTGTTGACTACAGCCTTAAGGAAATAAATTAACATTAGGAATGGGAAAAAGTGACATCAAGTGGCCTCTGATACGATACACTAAGAAGGACACAATATCACCTATGGAGTATTCTTGTCAAAATATTTAGCCTAGGGGCCCCTGGGTGCCTCAGTCGGTTAAGCGGCTGCTTTGGGCTCAGGCCATGATCCCAGCATCCTGGGATCAAGCCCCGCATCGGGCTCCTTGCTCAGCAGAGAGCCTGCTTCTCCCTCTCCCTCTGCCTGCCTACCGCTCCCCCTGCTTATGCTCTCTCTCTCACCATCCCTGTCTCTGGGTCAAATAAATAAAAATAAAATTTAAAAAACATTTAGCCTGAAGTTCAACAAGCCTTATATAATTTATTTTTTATTTAGCCAATGCAAAAATTAATCAACCACGGACAAAAATTTTAAATCTTCAAAAAAAATCAATCTTGGGTCGTAATCCGTTTCTACTCTCCGGTTGTCACTAAACTTTTTTGACTCTGGTTTTCAAAGTCCATAGAACAGAGTAATGATTCCCCAGATGGGATCGAGTGAGCCAAGGGCATTGGCAGCCTTCTGCCACTCAGGCAGTGGTCACTAAATAACATTAACTTCTGATTAGCAACAGTACTCTGGAGAACACCGACCCATCCCACAGCGCTGGTTCACCAAGGAGGGCAGTTGGCCCTAGGCACAGGCAGTAAGAGCGGGGGTGGTGCTGTCAGGGTAGAGTGCGCTCAAAGGATTCTGGAGATTGTAGTTCAGACCTCGCGAACGCCTCCCAGTCGCGCAGGCGCAGATGCAATTTGGTAAAGTGGAATCAGTTTTGTCTTTGGCCTTGTTGATACCATTGCTTGTGGCGTCTGCTGAGCTCCAATCCCTCCTTCGCACGGGAGCGCCGGACTTCTTGGGGCTGAAAGGCTCACTGGTCCGAATGGGCGTAAGCATAACCTTGCGATCGGAGGCCTTATATCCGGTAAGCTTGTGCATTTTTCGCCGCGGAGTTAGCAAGTTGGGTTCAGTTATCAGCGAGCTGCACCTTTAACGTCTGGAGGTTGATTTACGTGTGGGGGCGACCGGGATTGAGCAGCTGTGCTTCCGGGAGCCACCGCCTTCTTGAGGACAGAGGCGCCCTCGGGTGTTTGATATGAGACCTGAATTGGGGCACGTCTCTGGCTCAGGGTCTTGTCTGAGGCGGGCTTTTCTGCTGTAAGTCTAGTCTCCGGAGTCCTGCTCCTGGAGGGACAGAGGAATGCCCAGAAGCAACGTGGTGCGGGGTAGGGGGCATTCGCGCCCGCTTCTCCAGACACTGCCAGCTTCCCAGAGGCCATTCTGCTGCAGCCGGAGCCTTGGTCTCGGGCGAAATTAGTCCATTCTCTCTCCCATCGCTGTCAGTGTATCTGTGTGAAGTGGAGAGAGTTGACAATGGGGAAGCAGGGTAAGGACTGCCCTTTGAACCGGGTTGTTCTGGGAACCGAGGCCAGCGTTGGTTTGCTAGCTCTGCAGTGTCAGGACTCTGCCCTGCCCTTCTGCTCCCAGAAGGGGAGCCCTGAGGACGACTGCGCTTCGGGCAAGACTGAAAGCCATGACCCGAGGTAATGCTTCCTTTCTGCTTCCTGAAACACAATGAGCGTTTGCCTTCCTTATCTTGCCCTGTATTGGGTAGGAACATCTTTTTCAGGACTTCCTGACCATTTCCTTCCATCCCGTATACTCAGCTGTGTTGCCTAGGGGCCCCTTCCGAATGGCAACAGGTGTTCACGATTTTTTTTCTATAAATCATCTTTTTCCACGTAGGGTCAGGAATGTTGATTGAGCAGAAGTGCACAGGGAGGAAAATGAGGATATTATTTGCCAAATGAACGCGTTTTACCTGGACTATGATGTGATGAGGTCAAGTTGAGTACTTGAGTGGGAGCTCCTATCTGGAAAATCATGATCATCACAGACTGTAAGACGAAATGGGAGTTGGTGTTGTTCAGTCTTCATTTGACCTCAGCTTCTTTGTGAATCTTCATCAGTTTTCATCAGATTTTTGGCAACTCAGGGACCAGGAACATTTATTACAGTTTAGTGATGCCTGGTTACAGGTTGAATTATACCAGAGTCTAAGTAGTTTGGGAACCTTATTGTTAGAGTCCAGATCGACAGACCTGAAAGATCTTATTAGTGCCAAATACCAAAATGAGAAGAAAGATTAAGTCAACTAACTGCCTTCAATATTTATACTGGTATTTCCAATTATTCTCATTTTACTATTTGTGGAGGAATCAAGTGTAGTCATTATTCCTTGGCTTCCTTGTGTGTTGGGGTGGTAAATTAGCTTTTCCCCACTAGGGTCATAACATGATTTTTACTTAACTCTAGAGTATATGTATGTAGTTATTACTATGTAAGTATTAGAGCTGAGCCAAGTAGTATACTAAGCAGACATATTATTTCCAGAGTAATTTTTTTTTCCTGGAGCTAGTTATCTTTTTTCTTTTTTTTTTTAAGATTTTATTTATTTATCTGACAGAGAGAGACACAGCGAGAGAGGGAACACAGGCAGGGGGAGTGGGAGGGGGAGAAGCAGGCTTCCCGCTGAGCAGGGAGCCGGATGTGGGGCTCGATCCCAGGACCCTGGGATCATGCTCTGAGCCGAAGGCTCGCTTAACGACTGAGCCACCCAGGCGTCCCTGGCGCTAGTTATCTTTTAAAGTTATTTGCTCAGTTTTCCACATTTGTATTGCTAACCCATCAAAATGTGTAAACATCACTGTCACATTACTATCAATAATATTTTCCATATTGTCAACAATCATCAGTTATTTAGTTCTTCCGTACTTTTGTCTGGCTTCCTTTGTTTTACTGCTCCTGTCTCCATTGGTTGTGCTGCAGATTTGCTACACAGCTGTCATCCTGGTACTTTTCTTTCACAGTAACACTGACTCTTTTGTTCTCTTTCTCCTGTGACTCTTATTTACCATTATGCAGATGCCTAATATACCTCTGATGGTTTACTCTATAGATTTTATGGAGCACAACCAGTTACTTCCAAGCAAAGATGCATAGAAGCAGGAGGGGAATCTTTTGAACCTTTGCTTGTCTGGACTCTAAACTGGTTCTCAACCAGGAACAATTTTACTCCTACCCTCACCCGCTCCAGGGATATTTGGCAACATCTACAGATATTTTTGGTTGTCAAAGTTGGGATGAGAGTGCTACCAGCATCTAGTGGAGGTCAGAATTGTTGCTAAACATCCAACAAACAATGTACTGGACAGCACCCCCCATGACAAAAGAATTATTCAGCCCCAAATGTCAACATTGCTAAGGCTGGGAAACTCTCCTCTAAACATGTCTTTATACCATTTTCTTCATTCTAACAGTGATATTTAGAAGTACATTACATTTCTGATACTTTATATATAACCTCTTTTTTTCTGTGTTAATTTTTTAAAGGATCTTCTCTTACTTTCTTTTATGCTCAAATTTTATTCTAAGGTATTGTGTAGAGGTGGGTCAACAGTAGGCGGAGGGAATTACCTATTACTGACAATTACATACCAGATGTTATTAGACTAGATGATGGCTTATACTATTTCACATAATAGAGACACTCTACTTAGCTGGCCTTTGTACATCCCAAACCTGCTTGGATACTGGAAATATCCTACTGTGATTGGGTGGTTTGATCTATCTTCAGGAATTGGAATGTTTGAGAACATAAATGAAATCATACTGACATCCAGACCTCCAGACCCAGCCTGTTTGTTCTATCTGTACTTTCCTATAAACATTCTCCTTATCACCTGTATTTTCACCTTTTTCTTTTCTCCTCCCATTTAAGAGCTTTTGTTTTTATTATAACCTTAATACACAGATTTATTTTTTCAGGGACTGGGGTGATCAAGGATGTGTCTATAGACTATTCTCAGGAGGAGTGGGGATGCCTGGATTCTGATCAGAGGGATTTGTACAGAAATGTGATTTTGGAAAACTATAACAACCTGATCTCAGTTGCTAAGCATACCTGTCTCTAAAAATTCAGTCTTCCCTCTGGAATATTTGCTCCTCCCCTTGTGAATTTCTTAGCTCCTTTCAAATATCCTGTATATTCCATTTCCCTGTTCCCAAAGAGAAAGCTTGAGCTCTGTAGAGTTGAAAATGTGCACCTCTACCAGGGCTGAGGCTGAAGCTCCATCTTCCCTAAATAATGACCTTTCGTCTTTGAAGCTATTCATAGCTTGTTGAGAGTTGATTTTTATGATTAGATGTTCAGTTTTGTCAAATTATTTTCCCTATCTTTAGAAATAATCTTTTTTTCTCTTTAATTCGTTGATATAGTAAATTTTATAATGGCAACCTTGTGTTCCCAGAATAAAATTAACACGGTCATATTGGTTTATTTTATATGACATTGTAGGATAGAGTTTGTTAACATTTTATTCAGATTTTACGTATCTATTTGGTAACTTAGATTGGCCTATAATTTTCTATCCTCATACAGTTTTTGGTTCGTTTTGTTTAAAGGCTTTATTACCTTCATTAAATAAGTATAGGAGTGTTTCTTCATTTGTACATACATATACATACACATGTATATGTATGTACATACTTGTAGAGAATAATTTCAGTGAAAAGTTGCAAAAATCAGAGAACTCCTTTATCTAGACTCAGCAGTTTTCCAGTTTTAATATTTTAACACATTTACTTTATCATTCTTTCTCTCCCCCTCCCCCATCCCCGTCTCTTTCTTGCTCCACACCCACATACACTCATACATATCATTTTTTTCCTGAACCATTTAATAGTAGGTTGCAAACATCATGGCCTTTTAGTCCTTAATACTTCTTTGTGTACTTCCAAAAAACAAGAATATTCTCTTACATTATTAAACCATCACTAGTAACATTAAAGAAATGTAACATTGGTAAAATATTTTTATTTAATCGACCATTCATATTCCAGTTGTGTCAACTGTCCCAATAATGTCTTTAGGGCATTTTCTCTCTCCATTTCGTACAGGATTCAGTCTGTTTTGGCTTTGCATTTTACTGTCTCTTTACTTTTCTCTTAAGTTGCAAAAGTTTATTAGACTTTCATTGTTTATAATTACATGATCATTTTTTGAAGAATTAAGTCCACTTTCTTTTTTTAATAGAATGCTCTTCGTTTAGCTTTTCTGTATTATCTCATGATTAAGTTCAAGTTATTCTTCTCCTGCCAGGATCCCAAATATGTGATATCTTGTCATCCTCAGGACATCATATCTAAAAGTATATGATTTGCTTCTGCCCCTCATTGATGATGTTAATTTTGATTACCTGTCCCAAATATTGTCCGCTTTCTCTATTGTATAGTTTTTATTTTTTCTGCAACTAATCGGTCATCTGTGGGGAGGGACCATGGTAATATTGTATTCCTTATCAAATGCCCCCCACCACTCGATTTAACATCATTGATGATTCTTCCTCACACCAGTATTACCTGTGAGGGTTGCACAATTGTCATTTTTCAGTTCTATCACTCCCTCTGTATTTCTCAGTCTGTATTCTTCTTTTTGGAAGTGTCTTCACTATTTGTCTGTCTGTCTGCCTATCTAATTTATTTTGCTTTCTATTTCTAATTGATATGGCCTCATGGATTTGTATTCTTTGCAAAGGTTTACAATTAATTAATTATTTTAGTGCCTAAACCATCCCAGGTTTGGCAAGTCAGAGCCCCTTCCGGGTAGCTCTTGGTCTTTCCAACATGCTGACATAATTTTTTAAGTGCTCACTTACTTTTTGGTACAAAAAGATGTTCAAAGTCTTTTTCCTTTTAAAAACCCTTTTCAAATATTTTTGGGAAATATGTTGTATTCATCTGCCAGAGTTGTGAAAGAGAATCTTTTCTACGCTTCTCTCCTGGCTTCCATTGACTTGCTGGCAATCTTTGGCATTCTTCGTCTTTTCCTGCATCACGCTGATCTTTGCCTTCATCTTCACATGTTCTCTGCATAAGTGTGTTTCCAGATTCTCTTTACAAGAACACTAGTCATATTAGATTAGGGGCTCATCCTACTCCAGTATGATCTCATCTGAATTTAACTAATTTCCACATAGGGTCACCTCCTGAAGTAGGGGCATGGTAGTGGTGGTAAGGACATCAACATATGGACACAATTCAACCCATAACATCTTCATGCGTATAAAAATTTTGAAACCAAATTGCACAGTCTGAGTAATAATACAGTGGAGACCCATCTTGTTACTCTGTTAGTTTAAGAAATAGAACATTTGCAAGTATCTTCTAGGCCCCTTCTGTGCTCAATTACAGTTACTGTTTTTTCTTCACTATGGGGTTTGAAATAAAATTGACTGTGGTACACAGCTTGGTATCTAGTCATGCAAGTTCTTACATCCTTGCTTCTTTGTTGGAACTATGGGTTATGATCCACTGGTGCTATACAAGTAGATTTCTGAATTTTGAAATGATCACCAGTAGTTCTATTCTGATTGTACCAAATTGATTATAAAACTAAAATCATGTTTAATTTGTTTTTGGTAGTTTGACGTTTCTTTTGATTTTGTTTTATAATTATATGGAATATTTCCAAGATTCCAATGGCAAATCCGTAAAATAGTGTATATTCAGGGAAGTCTAGCTTTTATCCCAGTCTCTTGTACATTGTTCTCCATCTCTCTCTCCAATGAGTTTACCCTTCCATTTTTTTTTCTAAATAAAAGCAATTGTATATATCTTCTTAACCTCCCTTTCTTATTTTCCTGGCAGCGTGCTATATACAATTTAGTCCACCTTCCTTTTCTCACTTAACAGTATGTCTGGGAGATAACTTCAGGGAGGTATAAAGATTTTCATCATTCAGGGGTGCCTGGGTGGCTCAGTTCATTAAACAGCTGCCTTCCGCTTGGGTCATGATCTCAGGGTCCTGGGATAGAGCCCCATATCAGGCTTTCTGCTCAGTGGGGAGTCTGCTTCTCCCACTCCCTCTGCTGCTCCCCCTGCTTGTGCACTCTAACTCCCTAACTCCCGCTCTCTTTCTCTCTCAAATAAATGAATAAAATCTTTTAAAAAAAGGGTTTTCCTCATTCCTTTTTATAGTTGGAAAATATATTCCACTTAGTAGATGCACCATAGTTTTTCAACCAGTTACCTGAGAATGGACATTTGGGTTGATTCCAGTAATTGTTATTATAAATTGTGCTTCACTGAATGGCATTGTGAGTAAATCTTTTAAAATTTATGTCAGTATATCTTGAGAGTTGAGTCATGTCATTCAGATTGCTAGTTTATAAAAGGGTAAGTAAATAAGTAATTTGGTTAGGGAATGCTGAAGCCTCTTCCACAGTGGGTATACCATATTGCCATCTAATTAGTAATGAATGAGAGAACCTGTTTCTCCTTAGCTTCCTGAAACAATATGTTGTCAAACATTTAGATTTTTGCCATTCTGACAGTTGAAAAATGTTACCTCCTTGTAGTTTTAATTTGTTCAAAATTTGGAAATTATCCATTTAAAATTTCCTAATCACCTCATCATCCAGTATGACTTCCCATCAATTCATGTGCTTTGTGCATTTATCAAATTCCACCAGTATATTTGATCACTGTATAAATCATTTACATCTCATATACATTAATTTCAATTTAATTCCCCTATTTATACCATAAAAGTTTCATTTCTTCCAGGGGGAAAAAAGTGAATGTTTTCTATTATGCTTTCTTTCAGAACATGAATCTTGGTGTAAAACCAAGGAATTATCTCTGAAGAAGGAAGTTTATGAAATGGAATCACCCCAGTGGTTTATATTGGGAAGTCTTAAAAAACATGGACTTGAGTGTTCCTGTTACAGAAATGACTGGGAATGTAAAAGGAAGACTGACAAAAAACAAGGATCTCATGAGAAAAATTTTAATCAAGTTATTTTCAGCTATGAAAATATATACATTTTCAGTCACAACACATCTCCGTATCAAAAATCATATATTGAAGAGAAAGACTATGAATGCAAGAACTGTGAGAAAGCTTTTGTACATGACTTACAATTAACTACACAGCAGAGAATTGATACTGGCAAGAAGTTCAGGAACCATAAGGAATATGGGAAGGTTATTAGTAGAGGTTCAAAACATACTCAGCATCAGATCATGTTTACTGGTGAAAACTGTGAACATAAGGAATGTGATAGGGCCTTATACTGTGCACATCAGAGTATTCATACTGAGGAGAAAATCTATGAAGGTAAAGAATGTGGAAAAGCCTTTGGTACTGGCTCAGTATTTCTATCACATCAGGGAATTTACATGTGTGAGAAACTCTGTCTAGTTAAGGAAGGTGGGATTTTTTTTTTTTTTATCATTCCTCAGACCTTACTTATCATTGGAGACTTCATGCGAGTGAGAAACCTTATCAATGTATATTATGTGGAAAAGCCTATAGTAGTAAATCAGCCATTATTCTGCATCAGAGAATTCACACTGGTGAGAAACCATATATATGTAAGGAGAGTGGAAAAACCTTTCATAGCAGTTCAGTACTTAAAGAATATCAGAGAATTCACACTGGTGAGAAACCTTATATGTGTAAAGAATGCCGTTCATTATTCCTCAGATCTTAAAAGGCATTTCATTATTATGCCTTTCATTATTCCTCAGATCTTAAGAGGCATCAGAGAATGCATACTGGTGAAAAAGCCTATGAATGTAAGGAATGTGGCAAGGCCTTTAAGAGTGCATCATATTTTTTTTATACATCATAGAATTCATACTGGGGAGAAACCCTATGAATGTAAAAATTGTGCTAGGGCGTTTGGAAGTTGCTCAGCTCTTAACCGACATGAGAGAGTTCATACTGGTGAAAAACCCTATATATGTAAAGATTGTGGAAAGGCCTTTTGTAGCAGTTCCAAACTTACAGAACATCAGAGAATTCACACAGGTGAGAACCATATGTGTGTAACGGATGTGGAGAGACCTTTTGTAATAGTTCTATACTTACAGAACATCAGAGGATTCATACTGGTGAGAAATGCTTTGAATGTAAGGAGTGTAAAAAGGCCTTTCATTGTTCCTCAGACCTTTCTCAACATCAGAGAATTCATAATGGTGAGAAACTTTACGAATGCAAAGAATGTGGGAAGGTTTTTTATGTAGTTCAAATCTTAATGTCGGAAAGATCATGCTGGTAAGAAGCTCTGAAAATAATCTGTGGGAAAGGCATTTAATTATGAATTTCATCTAATTTGAGATAGGACTTCATGCTGGTTAGATCCTATAATTAATATGAAGAGCGTTTTATTTGTTTTTACAGCCTAAATTGCCTAGGAATATAGTAAATATCAGAAGATCATCAGAAGTTCACTCCTTAATATCAGGAATTTATAAATGTGAAGGAAGAAAACAAAAACTTTGGTGCATGTCAACCTTAAATATCAGAGGATTTATCAAGGAATAATCCTAGAACTTCATTTTACTTTTCCTAATTTAACTCTAGGTATTTTTGCCTTATTTATATTTACTGGTCCTTAAAATTGTTAATTGTGCTTGAGGCGCCTGAGTGGCTCAGTCCTTAAGCGTTAAGGTCTGCCTTCAGCTTGGGTCATGATCCCAGGGTCCTGCTTGGCGGGAAGCCTGCTTCTTCCTCTCCCACTCCCCCTGCTTGTGTTCCCTCTCTTGCTGTGTCTCTCTCTGTCAAATAAATAAATAAAATCTTTTTTAAAAAAATAAAATTGTTAATTGTGCTTACAGTTCTGGATTGACTTCTTTTTCGCCAGGATTTTGAACCTATCACTACTTATTCTTTCCAGTTGCTTTTCCTGCCATTTTGGTGTTATATTCTAATTTATATAAGTTTTTTTTATAAGGTTAAGTTTCAGGGCAACAATTTAAATATTCATATGTATATGTTTATATATGTATATACATATTTATATATCTGTAATTATACCTGTAACTTCTTTGTTATTTTTACTTTTTTTCTATCTTAATGCAAATAAAACTGTACTGCCTTTTTTTAAGTATTATATTTATTTATTTGAGAGAGAGAGAGCGCAGGTAGGGGGCGCTGCAGGCAGAGGGAGAGGGAGAAGCAGGCTTCCCGCGGAGCAGGGAGCCCGACTCCATCCTGAGCCGAAGGCAGATGCTTAACGACTGAGCCATTCAGGCGCCCTTTATTTTTAAGATTTATTTACTTATTTATTTATTTATTTGAGAGAGTGAGCGAGAGAAGGAGCAGGGGGAGGGGAAGAGAGGGAGGGAGAAGCCGACTCCCCGCTGAGCAGGGGCCTCGACTGGGGGCTCGACTGGGGGCTCGATCCCAGGACCCTGGGATCATGATCTGAGCTGATGGCAGATGCTCAACTGACTGAGCCACCCAGGCGCCCCTGTACTGCCTTTTTGAAGAGAGTTCCTTTTAATAATAGCATTTTATTGTGAATTTTTCAGATTATTTCAAAAAGCACAAAGAAACCTTTATTTCTGTCAACTGTTAGAATACCCACTCTCAAAATCAAAACATATCCTTTCAGAAATGTTTAAAAGAAACTCCATTTCATAAATTACCTTTTCTATGGTAGAATATATCATGAACAGTTTTCCAAGTTATTAAATATTATAACACTGTCCTTATTTGAATAGAGTTAGTGTTTATCTGTGTGGCTCTACTATTTTACTAATCTATTGATAAAATGTTTGCCTTCTAAATTTTGCCTTCTAGACAAGGCTCCTTTCAACATCCTGTTTGCATTTTGTATACTTGTCTCCTTTTTTTATTTTTTATTTCTGAAATAATCTATGGATGTCTTATACTTACAAAATTTTAAACATTGCAGATAAACTAAACTCCCATTTGACTATTTCCCTTTCCCTAGTTTCTCCCCTAAATTTACCACTGTTGACAGTTGTGTTGATTTCATCCTTAATAAAAGGGTAACTTAGATGAGAATCGAATCAATATTCAGATATTTTGGCTACCCAATGTGTTCTCTCATCAGTCAGATAATGTGTTCTATATTATACTTTTTGTAATAAACCTCTTCTCATTTTGCTGTGACAGTTGTGATCTCAACCATCCCATAGAACTTTATATACACTTTCTCTCTGGTATGAATGTTATGATCAGCATAAAGACTGAATTCTGTAGGAAGAGCTTACTACATCTTAACATCTTTATTTTGGTTTTAAGTTTTTTCTTTTCCAATATGGAGTGTCTCTTATGGTTAAACACCATTCCATAAATAAAACAGATAAAGAAAATACTAACATTTACTAAACAATTCACTAGTTATATTCATGCATTCATAACCCATTTACTCCTCATTACACACCAATGACAGTTATCTTAGTCACCCCATTTTGCCATACTTGAAGTGAAATACATAAGATTGAAAGCAGTATTATGTTTCTACTGAATATGTATATTAATATTCATATGTATCTATAGATATATACATTGTATGTATAGTGTTTGTGTGTGTTTAATTGCATTTTAAAAAGCTCTTGAAAGAGAGGGTGGATGAGAGACGATGGACTCTGAGAAACAAACTGAAGGTTCTAGAGGGGAGGGGATGGGACGATGGTTTAGCCTGGTGATGGGTATTAAAGAGGGCATGCTCTGCGTGGAGCACTGGGTGTTATGCACAAACAATGAATCATGGAATACTACATCAAAAACTAATGATGTAATGTATGGTGATTAACATAACAATAAAAATTTTTAAAAAAATTAAACATTTCAAAAGAAAGAAAAGAAAGAAGGGGTGGGGCAGAGTCCCAGACAGACTCCAACAAAGGGCTCGATAACACAACCCTGAAATCAGAACTTGAGCTGAAACCAAGAGTTGGATGCTTAACTGTCTGCATCAACCAGGCACCCCACAAATGGTGTTTCTTAAAAGATTAACAGTGTAGCAATTTTGGCAAAAAAAAAAAAAGATAAGCATTAGGACTGAGAAATTGATGTTACTACAAAGTATAGATTTTATGGGTAAGAGAAATACTCTTTTTATAATAATTTCAAAAAAGTAAAATGCATAATATTCTTCAAAAACAAATCTCCGGAACTCAGTCAAGAGAAATATAAACATCCACCAGTCCAATAAAAACTAAATAAATTACCCATAGCTAAAGAAACCACCTGATCTTTTTTTATGTTTTTATTTAAAGTCCAGTTAATGGGGCGCCTGGGTGGTTCAGTTGTTAAGCGTCTGCCTTCAGCTCAGGTCATGATCCCAGGGTCCTGGGACGGAGCCCTGCGTTTTGCTCCTTGCTCTGCAGGAAGCCTGCTTCTCCCTCTCCCACTCCCCCTGCTTGTGTTCCCACTCTCTCTCTCTGTCAAATAAATAAATAAAAATCTTAAAAAAAAATAAATTCCAGTTAGTTACATACAGTGTAATGTTAGCTTCAGGTGTACAATTTAGTGACTCATCACTTATATACAATACCCAGTGCTCATCACAAGTGCCCTCTTTAATCCCCATCACCTATTTAACACATCCCGCCCCACCTCTCCTCTGGTAACCATCTGTTTATTCTCTATAGTTGAGAGTCTGTTTCTTGGTTTTCCTCTCTCCTTTTTTCCCTATGCTCCTTTGGTTTCTTAAATTCCACGTATGAGTGAAATCATATGGTATTTGTCTTTCTCTGACATTTCACTTAGCATACTACTCTCTATCTCCAGCCACATCATTGCAAATGGCAAGGTTTCATTCTTTTTCATGACTGAGTAATATTCCATTATTTATATTTATACATATATTAATATATAAGTGATATACATATATCACTTCTTTATCCATTCATCAGTCGATTTGGGCTCTTTTCATAATTTGGCTATTTCGATAATGCTGCTATAAACATAGGGGTGCATGTATCCCTTCAGTTTTTATTCTTTGGGCAAATACCTACTAGTGCAATTGCTAGATCATAGGGTAGCTCTATTTTTAACTTTTTAAAAAGATTTTGTTTATTTATTTGAGAGAGAGGGAGAGAGCATGAGTGGGGAGGGAGGGGCAGAGGGAGAAGGAGAGGCAGACTCCCTGTTGAGCAGGAAGCCCAATGCGGAGCTCGATCTCAGGACCCTGAGATCATGACCTGAGCCAAAGGCAGATGCTTAACCAACTGAGCTACCCAGGTGCCCCTCTTTTTAACTTTTTGAGGAACCTCCATACTGTTTTCCACAGTGGTTTCACCAGTTTGCATTCCCACCAAGTGTAAGAGGGTCCCTCTTTCTTCACATCTTCACCAACACCTGTTGTTCTTGTGTTGTTGATTTTAGCCATTCTGATAGGTGTGAGGTGATATCTTAGTTTTGATTTGTATTTGTATTTCCCTGATGATGAGCATCTTTTCATGTGTCTGTTGGCCATCTTTATGGCTTCTTTGGAAAAATGTCTGTTCATGACTTCTGCCCATTTTTTTAATTGGATAATTTGGTTTTTTGGCTTTTGAGTTGTTTAAGTTCTTTATATATTTTGGAAACTAACCCTTTATTGGGTATGTCATTTGCAAATATCTTCTCCCAGTCCATAGGTTGCCTTTTAGTTTTGTTGATTGTTTCCTTCACTGTGCAGAAGCTTTTTATGTTGATGAAGTTCTAATCGTTTATTTTTACTTTTGTTTCCCTTGCCTCAGGAGACATATCTAGTACTTGATTTTTTTTTAAGATTTATTTTTTTATTTTAGAGAGAGATAGCACACACAAGCAGGGGTAGGGGCAGAGGGAGAGAGAGAAGCAGACTCCCCACTGAGTATGGAGCCTGACACAGGGTTCACTCTCAGGACTCTGAGATCATGACCTGAGCCAAAATCAAGAGTCCAATGCTTAACCAAGTGAGCCGCCCAGGTGCCCTGTACCTGATCTTTTTTATAGGTAAAATTCCCAAAATTTAGTGGCGCTCCTTATAGTTTATCTAAATGTCAAGCTTGACATTTAATTCTATGATTCTTGCATAACCTTGATTTTACATTTAAAGGGCAAGACAAAACTTCTGGGAACAAATATGAATATTTGTGTAACATCCTGAATAAATTGGTCATTTCAATTCACAAATCTATTCAGGAAAATCTAGATGATTGTTCATTCTAAAAAAGTTGAACAATATTTCTATACTTTAATAAAGTCCAAAAGGTTCTTTTCAAAAGTGTTGATCCAGGGGCGCCTGGGTGGCTCAGTCATTGAACGTCTGCCTTTGGCTCAGGTCATGGTCCCAGGGTCCTGGGATGGAGCCCCACATCCGGCTCCCGGCTCGGCGGGAAGCCTGCTTCTCCCTCTCCCACTCCTCTGCTAGTGTTTCCTCTCTCACTGTGTCTCTCTCTGTCAAATAAATAAAATCTTTAAAAAAAAAAGTGTTGATCCATTTGGTATAATTTTGTTTCTACATAATACATTTTCTTTGGGGCACTTGGCTGGCTCAGTTGGTGGAGCATGTGGCCCTTGATCTTGGGGTGATGAGTTTGTGCCCCACGTTGGGTATAGATAGGGATTGCTTAAATAAACTTTTTTTTAAAAGTTTCCTTTAGCATTTATTTAGTTCAGGTTTCCTGCTAGTCAATTATCTCAGCTTTTCTTTGTCAAAATGAGTACTTTATCTTAATTTTGGGGGCATAAAATTCTCAGTTGACAGAACATATATATGGTCTCTAGTGGTTCTGTTTTACTGGAGAACCCTGTTTTACATCCAATCTTTGTGGGGACATTATCTTGCCTTCCACATGTAGCCAGTTTTGCAAAGTGGCTGTACCATGTTGCATTCCCACTAGCAATGTATGAGAATTCTATTTGGTTCATATCCTCATCAACAATTGATAATGTCTTTTCAATTTTATTTATTTTTCTTTTTTAAATATTGTATTTATTTATTTGGTTGGGGGGGAACTGCTGAGCAGGGAGCCTGACATGGGGCTCAGTCCCAGGACCCAGGGATCATGACCTGAGCTGAAGACAGATGCTTAACTGACTGAGCCACCCAGGTGCCCCTTTCTTTTCAGCTTTAACAATTTTTTTTAAAGATTTTATTTATTTATTTGAGAGAGAGAGAGAATGAGAGATAGAAAGCACGAGAGGGAAGAGGGTCAGAGGGAGAAGCAGACTCCCTGCTGAGCAGGAAGCCCGATGCGGGACTCGATCTCGGGACTCCAGGATCCATGACCTGAGCCGAAGGCAGTCGCTTAACCAACTGAGCCACCCAGGCGCCCTCAGCTTTAACAATTTTACTAGGTATGTAGTAGATTAAATTGTGGTTTTAATTTGCATTTCTCTGAGAAGTACTGACCTTCAGCATCCTTTCCTATGCCATTTAAATATACTCTTTGGTGAAGTGTCTGTGCAAGCATTGCCCACTTTTATTGGGTTGTTTGTCACCTTTTATTGATTTGTAGGAGAGTTGTTTTTATATTTATGATACAAGTCTATAATGCATTACAAAGGCCTTTTTCAAATCTGTGGTTTATCTTTTCACTCTCTTCACTGTGTCTTTTGATGAATGCCATTTCTTAATTTTAATGAAGTCCTACTTACTTTTTCTTTTAGGGTTTTGTAAACCATAATAGGACATACTTATTACGTTCTGTTTAATAAATCTTTCCTTTTCCCAACAACATGAAGATGTTTTTCTACATATGTATTCTTTTAAAGTTATATTATCTTAATTTTACAGCTAAGTGAAAATTTCACATTAGGCATTTCGTCAAAGAAAGTCTTGCATTAATTTTGTGTACTATGTAAGGTAAGGATAAAGATTCTTTTTTTTCCCTTGTGGATGTCTAATTGTTTCAGCACCATTTACTGAAAAGACTATCCTTTCTCCACTGAGTTAATGTATTTTTCTAAAAAGTGGGACTATCTTTTAATTATTTTTATTTCATTCCCTTTGTCCATGTTTTATCCTTGTACAAATACAACACTGTTCTGGTTACCATAGCTGCAGTAGGTAGAATTCTAAGAAGGACCCCATGATACACACTCCCTGCTGTTACTTCTTTGATAATGTTATAATACATGGCAAAAGAGATTTTGTGAATGTATTTAAAGTGATTAATCAGAGCCCTTAAGATAGTTTATTTGGGTTGGCTTCACGTAATCTAACATGAGTCCTTTAAAAACAGTGTTTTCTCTGACTACTAGCAAAAAAGGAAGTCAGAGAGATGTGTTCTAGCTGGCCTGAAAGAAAGCAAACATACATGTTGTGAATTGCCTGTGGGGGCCATTTGGAAAATATCTGAGAGTGCTCTGCAGCTGACAGCCTAAGGAAATAGGGACTTCAGTCGTGCAACACAAGGAACTGAAATCTGCCAACAAGAATGAGATTGGAAGTAGATTTTTCTCCAGATCCACTAAGTGAGAACTAAGGCCAACTAACACCTTGATTAAGACAAAGGGGCCAGGTGACTGAATGGGGTATCCCCAGTTGCTGAGGAGTCAGTCCTAGACTGCAGCTAAGCAGTTCGATATTTTTTTTTCAATATTTTTATAATAACTTTTGTTTTGTTTTGTTTTGTTTCAGCTCTATTCTGCGGGGTGGAGGTTGGGAAGAAAGCCCCATACTTCACCAGAACCTGAATGGTGATGAGAAACTATCACAAAACAATCTCCCAAGGTCTGACATATAGAGGCATATGGGAGATGATCTTGTAGCAGCTCCTTAATGGCCTCCCTTTCTCTCATGTTTGGGGAGGATCATAAGACATTCTGTCAAGACTCAAATAAGCTATATTTCTAGCCTTTGCCTGCATGGGTACATGCAAGGTGGCCATGTTGCCATGGTGGGGCTGTTCCCTACAACACTACCCTCTGACCTTTCAGTATCCAGCTAAGCATTCTCAGGATTGCAGGCTACCCCATGGGCTACTCTAATTAATTTTACAAATAGGGGCTTGGACCAAATGCGTTCCGTTGTCTTAAAGCAACATAGTGACCACAGCTACAACTTCCAATTTGGGGCCAAGTCAGCTAAATATGCCCCAGCTGCTATCAGGATCAACCTTAGAGAGCCACATTACTTTCTTTTTTTTTTTTTTTTTTTAAAGATTTTATTTATTTATTTATTTGAGACAGAGAGAGAATGAGAGAGAGAGAGAGAGTACATGAGAGGGGGGAGGGTCAGAGGGAGAAGCAGGCTCCCTTACTGAGCAGGGAGCCCGATGTGGGACTCGATCCCGGGACTCCAGGATCATGACCTGAGCCGAAGGCAGTCGCTTAACCGACTGAGCCACCCAGGCGCCCGCCACATTACTTTCTAAGGTGAAAATGGGTTGCTCTGTTTTTCCTTATTCATTGATCAACTGTAGCAAGAAATGTTAGAAATTGCCCATGTATCGCCTGTACTGGCCAGCAGGAAGTCCAGGGTAATACAGTCGTCATTACCACTCATCTTAGAGTGTTTGGAACCACTAATAGTCTGAAAAACAAGAAAAGAGTCTGAGAATAGGTTAAAGAAAATCATACCAGTGTCCAGAATGATAGCCTTGTTCTGTCATCTCAAGCGGAGGCTCTTACTTTCTGAAGTTAGTAGTTGTTGCATTTATCACTTACTGGTCAACAGTTAATTTGAGGTGATGGTGGCAGTTTGAGATAAATTGGCCAAATGCAGGGATAAGAGCTGAGAAGGATCACTGGTCCTTACCTCTACCCAGACCTCAAAGGGTCTAAAGTGCTCTCTCCCCAATAAGAGTTGTTCCTTTTTTTTGGTCCCCCACCAGTGTCTGCAGCAATCACGTCATTCTTTTTCCAACCTTCCCCGTGTCTTACACCACACAACTGGTCCCTGAGTGCCCCTGCAGTTTCTTTCTATACCTTGGACCATCCTAGAACCACTTCCTCACCCTGATGTGTATGCCAGCCAACATTACCTTAGCAGTCATCACCTCATATTCATGATCATTGTCATCAATATCCACAATTGCCAAATCCAACATGGACAGCCAGGAGACAAAAGAAGTACTGGGTTAGAGTTTCCCAACCCCTGTTCTCCAGCGGTAAATGTGGGGGGAAAAAATGTAGAGCGAGAAGTTGATTATGTGGATTGAGTTTCTTAGAGCCTCCCTCCTCTTCCTTATAATCAAACATTTTATTTATTTATTTATTTATTTAAAATTCTATTAGCCAACATATGGTACATCATTAGTTTCAGGTGTAGAGTTCAGACAGATTCTATTTAAATGAAAATTACCATTTTGGGGGAATTGCCACATTTAAAGCCCAAATTGCCTGTCTAAAGTGTGTGCTCCACAGGGAGCGGGGCTTGGTTGTCCGATTATCTTTTCCAATTTCTCTTTTGAGAGTCCATTTCATCTTTCTTTTTTTTTTTAAGATTTTATTTATTTATTTGAGAGAGAGAATGAGATAGAGAGAGAGAGCATGAGAGGGGGGAGGGTCCAAAGGAGAAGCAGACTCACTGCCGAGCAGGGAGCCCGATGCGGGACTCGATCCCGGGACTCCAGGATCATGACCTGAGCTGAAGGCAGTCGCTTAACCAACTGAGCCACCCAGGCGCCCCTAAGAGTCCATTTCATCTTTCAATGGCACTTGCTACCTAGGTATGACACGGCCATGAAAGTTCCAATGAATATCCCAGGTCGCTGCCTACTGCTGCATTTTTGTTGTTGTTGTTGTAAAGTGGCACTATTGTCTGACTGGATACGTTTAGGGAATACAAATAGATAACAACATAACACTGTCCATCTAAAACCCCTGAATAGTATGGCTGCCCATCTGCTCTGTGGACAGGGATGGAAGTATTGGACTCTCAAAAGGTGTCTATTGTCATCAACACTCAGCAGTACCCTTAAGTGGAGGGTAGAGAGCCCATATGGTCTATTTTCCAGCACCGGCCAGGTTTGGTATCCTTGGTTATGTGTCCCAGAGTTCTCTCTGCTACTCAACTGCATAGCTGACATCCTGGGCATATTTGCTGGGCTTTCTTGACCTCATGTACTGGAATCACTGTGCCTTATTTTTAGGCTTAGTCACGAATGATAAATTCTCATGCCCTGTGTGATGGTGTGTCCAGGTGGCTATGGTCCTTACCTGGGTCCTTATCTGATCATCTTGTGGATTCCGTTGATGTTCATCTTTGTAAGGTCCTTTACCATGGGCATCCACATGGTCACAAACAGGATGTGGGTCTTGTGCAGTCTGCTATCATAACGCTTCATCCCCAAAGAGGCTCAAATTTGATCATTCAGTTGTCCCACTGCCAGGCACCACACCACATTGCCAGTCCATTGGCTACTGCCCATGAATCAGTGAAAATGTCACAAGGTGCATTTGGAGGAATATTTTCCAGGGGAAGCACAACAGCCTACAGCTCCTCCCATTAATCAGAATTCTCTTTGCCACACACAGTTTTAAGCAGTTTTCTTTGAGGCTGCACAGTGGCAGTGGTCTCCTACATCCCACCTCCCTTTACCTTAGCTGATATGTGCATGAACCAGGCCCAGGAATACTCAGGAATGTTAGTGTTCCAAAGGTCCCAAGAAGTCCAAAGTGCTGGGCCAGACACTACATCTGACATGGCTGCATCTACAGTGTGACAGGGCCTCTTTTGAGCGATCCGATATGATGAGTTCAGCAAGATTCTCATCCTTGCGTGAGGTATGGAGTGCCTCCAACCCCGGAACAAGCCAGCAGATGTTGTGCCTCATTTTTGTTTGCTAGAGGTATTAAGATCAACAGTTTTTCTTTAACAAGGTCAGGGCTTTTTCTCTGAGCATCAGCCCACACGGTTCCCAAGTGGCTTACTTGTGTGGTTAGCCCCAGTATCTTGTTGGGATGTTAATATTCCAGCTCTGGTTCATATATTGACTCATCTCATGAAAGGCAGTCTACATGCTGTCTTTAGCCCTTTCGGTCAGACTAATGCCATCGATGTAATGCTACCAAGACATATCCGGTGATATTTCAGCTTTTTTTTTAGGGCTAAGCCTATCCACTAGTGATAAATTTTAGAGTTTAGGATAGCCTATGGCAACATGATAAAGGTAATTAGAACCTGTGAAGGCAAATTGGCTCTAATCTTCAGGAGGCAATGGGATGCTGAGAAAGCATTAGCAATGTCTACAACTGTAAAACAAGACAACTTCGGTCTGCATTATGGATTCTGTGATTGTTAAATCTGGAACTCCATGTGCCCAGTGTATTACTGCCACATTGAGCTTGTGGTAGTCCATGGTGACATGCCAAATAATATTGGCTTTTCCCCTGGTCACTGAGGGCTATTATGTGATACAGTTTCTTTAAACACCTCTGCCGCCATTAGCTATTTGATCATTATAGTGACCTCTGACCCCTTCTACTCCCCTGTTCCCCTTCCCCGGTCTCCTGTACTGCTTCGCAGTAACTATGTGACTACCCTGGAGAGGTCTCATAGGCGCTGGGTTGTGTACTTGTGCCACAACCATTCTTCTAATTGTGGCATTTCCCCATTGGGAACATCCCTTATGATCAAGGGAATTATTATCTATAATTAACACATCTATTTCCACAATACATTCAGCAATATCAGTCACAACAACCTGAGTTGATACTGGCCCCAAAGAACCCACCTATAAATTTATACTGTCAATTGGAAAATTATTTCTAAATCCAGTTCAAATAATTTTTCTGACAATGACCAAGGGCATTTCTTGGCATCATAGTAACTTAGGTTCCAAGTCCATAAGAGCTTAACGTGTTTGGCAAACTTGGTCACTGTCAAGTCCCCAACATACTTTGACTAGTGCATGTGGTTTGGGTCCCTCCTCAGGAAGGACAGACCTTTGCCTTTACTCCTTTCCTTTTTGTTTTTTTTTTTTTCTTTTTCTTTTTCGAGAGAGAGAGTGCGTGCGCATGCATGTGCGCATGCACACAAGCAAACAGTGGAGGGGCAAAGGGAGAGGGAGAGAAAGACTCTTAAGCAGGCTCCACACTCAGCGCAGAGCCAAAGCAGAACTCCCATCTCTTAACCCTGAGATCATGACCTGAGCTGAAATCAAGAGTTGGAGGCTTAACCAAATGAGCCACCCAGGCACCCCTCCTATTTGTTCTTAAATCGTATGGTGAGGTTTGGAGAGGCAATATTGAAGGCGTTACAGGCGTTTGCCTGTTACAGAAGATATACAAATGTATACATCAGGGGAATTCAAATCGAAACAACCATACACCCACTAGAAAGTTTAAAAAAGAAAAGGCATACAATATTAAGTGTGTTAGGATGCAGAAACTATCATACAAAGCTGGTGGAACTGCAATTGGGAAACCACTTCAGAATACAGTTTGGCAATATCTACTAAAGCTAAATATATGTGTATCCTATGACCCAGCAACGCCCCTCCTAAATATATATGTAACCAAGACGACACGTATACAAAGCAAAAGAATACAAACAAGAATGTTCATGGAGCACTATTCCTAGTAGCCCCAAGCTGAAAACAAGCCAAGTACCGTCAACAATGAGAATAAACAAATTTTATAGATTAATCTCACAAACAAAACATTTGGCAAAAGAAGTCAGACTAAAGGGGGGAAAAGTGTACACACAATATGATGACATTTATATAAAGTTCAAAACCAGGCAAAACTAATCTATGTTGTAAATCAGATGGAGACTTTACAGGAGGCAGGTAGGGGACTTCTGGGATGCTACACGAGTACACAAGTCTGAGCAATCTATGAAAATGTATCCAGCTTCACTCTAATGATTTGGGCACTTTTTTGTGTGTTACATTCAAAAACTGTACTTTAAACACCCAACTTATTTTTTATTATTTAAAAAGAAATCGTGAAACAGTCTGAGGCATAGCAACACAACCACACCCGAGATGATAAACCGAAGCAAACGCACTCAGACCAGCACTAAAGCGTCACTCTCCTTCTCTCTCCTCCCCCACAAGCCTGGCCGCAGTTAGGGCCCAGGCATTCCTCTTCTCGTCAGACTCCGATCGCCCCCAATCCCCGCAGGTCTTCGGGACTCTGCGGCGGCACCTCCCACAGCCTGCTCCCAGCTGGGGCTGAGGGTTCCCGACCGCCCCGCTCCGCCCTCCAGGGCTCCTACGCCACACTACAGGTCCCAGAAGTCCCCGGGGCGGAAATAAACTTCCGGCTGAATGCGAGTTGGGGTGCCGGGTGCGCAGCCGGGACTGCACGGTCGCAGTGATTCGCCGTAGAGAATGGAGGAGTCGGGGTGGCGGGCTGGCGCCCGGGGAGGAATACTCGGGTCGAACGCTTTTTGCGGGGGTCTTTCGTGTTCTGGACTACACTTTCCAGAGGCCTCCGCGAGTGACGTCACTTCCTTCTAAGGTGGTCAGCGCCGTTGTGCTGGAGCGAGCTGCACAGCGCCCCGGCCGGGGAAGCGCGGCCCGTGGGTTCGTTCCGGTCTGGCGGAGCGTGAGCCGGACGCCGGGGAGGCTGAAGGTGAGGCGTGTCTTAGCCCGGGGACCGAGACCGGCTGTGTGCGGAGCCTCAGCCATTAACACGTCAGTGTGTGTGTGTGTGACGTAATGTGCCTGTGGGACTGCATGATTATGTGTGAGCACATGACGGAGTGGTAATTGTGTCTCCAGCTGTGTGAGTGCTTGTGTAAAGCTTTGAGATTGACTCCTCCTTTAGTTGTGTCATTGACTTTTTATGAGTTTGGCCCCTCCCAACTGTGTCTAGGTGGGAGCCGAATGGGGGGCGTGGGGTGGAGGAGGGAGCAATGATAGCGAAATGGTCACCCTGAGGCCAGTTGTGGGTTTGAGGGTTTCTGGAAGCTTGTGGTTGTGGGGTCTCTGTGGCTGGCTGCGTTGCGGAAACCCAGATTGGGCTATCGGTGGCTGGAAAGGCCAATACTCAAGAGTTTTGACTGGAAAGGAATCAAATTCCTTTTAAGGAAGGCCGGCCACTGGGGAAGGAGGCAGACTCTTGTCCAAAGGCCGACTCAGGTTTCTTCCTGGCCCCGAGATTTTTATTTTTATTTTCACTTATTTTTTTGTTTTGTTTCGTTTTGTTGTTTATTTTTGGCCCAGAGATTTTTAAAGGGGTTTAATCGGTTAAGGGAGTGCAGTGGTCTGTGACATTTCTTGATGACATGCAGGCTTGATGCCAGCTATAGAGTTAATCTTGGTCCTCGGAGGTTGTACAAGAAATTGTAGTTCCTTGGTGCTCTGCGTTTCGGTGGGTTGTGCAAGAAAGTCTTGTTCCTTTGTACCCAGGGGTTGTGCAAGAGTACTCTGTTTTTTCTGAAAAGGAGGGCAAAATCTACAGATGCGCAGAGGGAGGCCAGTAAAATCATTTTTGTGACCTTAAAAGAGAAAAACATTTTGCTAAAAGATTGCTGGGCTAATCAGAAAACTAAAGGGACTTCAAACAGACTTGCTGGCCTCTGTGGCCTAGGAAGGTTCTGGTCCTTTATTCCTGAAGGCCACTGGTCTGCCTGTCTCAAAGAAAGCAAACTAGTTCTGTCGCAGATCAAGGGACTTAAGTCAGCAAGCAAGGAGTGTGTTAACTTGAAGCAAGTGAAGCAAGTAAGCCTTAAGACTGGCTGGGGTGCTGTTACAGCTGCCCCCTCTCCTTGTAGCCATGGGGGCCCAGGTTCCCTGGAAATGTCCCTGTCTGATGTGGGAAGATAGAAAGGTGAATCCTAGATTAAAAGATTCCAGATAAAGAGATTTATCTCCAAGTCACAAACCTGATTTCATGTTGAGGTTTTAGAGCCAGAAACAGCCCCAAGTTCGGGGGAGAGCCTGAGAAAAGGGGAGGAAAAAAGCTGGGGTTGTAAGATTCCAGTCTCTTCCCTCAGGAAATCACCTGGGGAGACTTGTGGGGATTCTCCACCTCCACTTTGGTTCTCAGAGAGGGCAGCATTGCTCAAGTCTCTCTCTGACCTTCCTCTGAATGTTTATTTAGTTCAAGAGGGGTGGGAGTGGGGTGGAAGTAGTTGCTTGTTTCTAACAAGTCAGTCTGGGCTCAAAGAAAGACTTGGTGTCTCACGATTCTTTATCTCTTACCAATCAATGGACTTGTCTTACACAGGTGACCAGAGACTTAAGGGAAGAGCCGCTGTTGGACAACTGAGAGTTTTATCCAAGGTAAGCTGTTATTCTTTCTTCTGTCTCTGAAGTGTTTTCTGGTTTTTCACAATACGGGAACATTGCTTTCTTTCTTTTGAAACTCCGTAACAAGGAGCGTAACAAGGATCCTTTTAGTGTTCTGCTCTTTGGGCCTGGCTATTCCAAAGAGTAGTGGGGCCAGAAGGAGTGGACCCAATGAGATTATTCCACTCCCATTTTGTTCCTTATGACCTGAGGTACACATATTCACCGGGCAAACATTTCAATTCCATTTTTATACTTAGTCTTTTTCTAAGATTTTTGAAGGAATGGAATACATCTCACAGAGTGAAATTTGAAAGCCTTGACTTTGAGTATTTTCTTTTCAATTTCATTGTTTGAGAGAGCATCTTCTAAGTATTTAAAAGGTTCAGAAGAGTATACAGTGAATTCTTCCCAGCCCTGCCCTTAATCATGAGCTTTTCCTCCTTAGAAAGCAGCCAGTGTGCCTAGGTTCTTGAGTACTTCCAGGGGAATTCTATATATCCTTTAGTACATGATTGACTTCTTCACTTTATGGCTGCCCGGTATTACATAATTCCGTAATTTTAAGAACTAACCCTTATTAATGAACTTTCAGATGGCTATTAGTCTTGCTGTTATAAACAATGGTGGGATAAATATCCTTGACTATATGTCATTTAGCCTATCAGTGAGTTTGTTGGTAGAATGAATGCTAGTTTCTCAAACAGTGTTTATGTGGACTTTAAATTTTCAATAGTTTTTGCTATGTTGTCCCTTGTATTATCACTTTTCTAACAATATTTTCTGATTTAATGTTTTATTCAAGGTATTTTGCTGGTTGTTGGAAAGTTTAAGGAAATTATTAATATGCTGTTACAGGGTTTTTGAAGCTGTGGGTTGTTACCTGATTTTTGTGTGTGGTAAAATCAGTTTACTAAGCCCTGATCAGCATTTTCCTTAACTCTTCATTGTAAAAAATTCAATCATGTACAAAAATAGACAAAGCAGCAGTGAACGTCTGTGCACCACTTTGCTCAGTTTCGGTAATGACTGACTCATGGCTGATCTTGTTTAATCTGTACCTCTACTTACCAAGGATTATTTTGAGGTACATACCAGAAGCTGTATCGTTCCATCCATAAATGTGTATATAAATGATGGTCTTTTAAGAACTTAATCAAATACCATTAATCTCCCTAAAAAAATAAATAATATTTCCTTAATATCAGATTTCCAAGTTAGAGTTTAGATTCCCCCCCAGGGCAAATAACTTCGTTTTCAATTTTAAGATTTCTTTGAATCTGGACCCAAATAAGATCCATGCATTGTGATTGGTTCATAAGTCTTTTTAAAAATCTATAGTTTCTTATTCTTGTTTAATTAAGAGAGAGTGAGCATGTGAGTGGGGGGAGGGGCACAGGAAGAGGCAGACCAAATCTAAAGCGGACTCCCCACTGAGCATGGAGCCTGACACCAACTCCAGGCTCTATCTCACGACCACCAGATCATGACCTGAGCTGAAACCAAGCATCAGACGCCCAACCGATTGAGCCACCCAGGTGCCCCTCATTCTTTTTCTTTCTTTCTCTCTTTCCTTTCAACGCATTTCTTGAAGAAGCTGGGTGATTTGTCCAGTAAAGTTTCCCACAGTCTGTCATCATTAACATGTTTTTCTATATTTCTCTAGTTCAAGGTTAGATCTAGAGGCTTCATCAGGTTTAGTGTGTTCCCTCCATTTCCACTCCCCCTTTTTTTGGGCAAAATGACTATACTGATCCTAGTGTATACTTCCATGAAGAGGCATATAATGTCTGCTTGCCTCTTTTTGTGGTATTTTCTGTTATTATTTCATTAGAGATTGCTAAATAGTCTAATTAATTATATATCTCTTTTCTTTAATGGGAATAATTATATAAAGTGAAAATTCCCTGTATGAACGGATTGGTTATCTTGAGGTACAGATTCCTTAAGGTAGGCAAGACAGATTTTTTTTCTCCTAACTTAACAGTTTTCAAAATGAGGAAATAATGAATCATAATGAAATAATGGTTTGCTAGCATTCTTTCCTGGGGAACAGTGATTATTATTTTTTACTATCATTATAAAGGTGTGGATTTTGATACATTTACATGTTTCAGTCTGTTGCAGTTTTTTATGTATACTTAAGTTAGTATTGTGCCATATTTGACCATTTGGAGCCTTTTCAGGTTGACTCAGGGGTCCTTTTGACTTGATCTTAGTAGTCTTTGCCAGCTTTCTTGGTTTTCAGTAGATCTTAGTCAGGAATCGACAAACTGTCTGCAAAGGACTATCTAGCTAATGTTTTAGGTTTATGGGTCATACATTCTCAGTTGCAACTACTCAACTTTGTTGTAGAGTGAAAGCAGCCATATATAATATATAAGCAAAAGGGTGTGGATAAGTTCCAATGAAACTTTATTTCCAAAATGAGACAAGGGGTGTACCAAATAGGAGCAGAGTTTAAAAGGTGAAATTCAGTATCTGATTTAGTGAATGCTAATAGAGATGATTTCATTTTTACAGAGAGTAGGTGCCAGCTGCAATTTTTAAGGAAGCACTGCCCACATACCTGCCTTCTAAACACACACTTAATGGAAATCAAATTTCCATAACACCCATGAAGGAGAAATGCTATTACTTTGTTTCTAAACAGTTGTCAGATTTCTAGTACTATTTCAAATCAGACCCTCACCTTTTATGTGAAAAGGCCTCTTATAAACTTGATAGCTTGTTCAGGAAAAATAAATGGGTAGATGGAATTTATTGGAGTTAAATTTGAGTTTAGAAAAGGAAAAACAGAAGACTCATATTAATATGTGTTATTTTATCGTTACGCATTTCTGCCCTCTGTTTCTGAGCTCATTGGCTAAATAATACCCCAAATAGGACTTGTTCTATGGCAGGGACCCAGAGTACTTGAATTGTATTGAATTAAATTTACTTGAAATTGTAAACATAAATTGTAAACAAAACCAAAAATCAAGCATTATTACCCTGTTCGAGGTTCTTGTCCATTTCCTGATTCAAGCCTCCTTCATATTGATGGGAAATGGCATTTCTTGACTATATTCTAGGTGCTAGGGTATTCATTGCTACAGGGTTGATCATTGTTTCTGTGGCTTTACAAAGCTAGTATATCCGTAAATTTTAAAAGATTAAAAAATAAATGTCACAACCCCAAGGAGCCTAGAGATATGAGAGTTAATGTAATGTATTCCGGATGAGATCATGGAACAGAAAAAGGACAGTTCTTTATTCCACACTTTATAAAATATGGAATAAATACTATGATTCTTCCATACTTTATAAAGAACACTCAAAATAATAATAGTGATTTGATTACTGAAAACAGTTTTCTGTTTTTGTTTCTTTGTTTATTATAATCTTCTTGTTCTTTCAGGTATATTCCACTGGGGATATGGAATCAAATTACTGTATGCTAGAGTCATGCTAGAATAACAGATGTTATGCTACAAATTGGAATCAAAGATTTGTTTTAATTTTTAGAGATTGCTCTTTTAGAATTTAATTTTTTCCTATAATTATATAAAGTATTTATGTGGCCCCAAAGTCAAATATGCAAAACAAGGTTTAATTTCATCTCTTCCTTCAAAAAGTAGTCACTTTTTTCTCTTATAGTTTATTCCATCTTTTAAAATGTACTGTAAGTGGGGCGCCTGGGTGGCTCAGTTGGTTAAGCGACTGCCTTCGGCTTAGGTCATGATCCTGGAGTCCTGGGATCAAGTCCCACATCGGGCTCCCTGCTTAGCAGGGAGTCTGCTTCTCCCTCTGACCCTCCCCCCTCTTGCTCTCTCTCTCTCTCTCTCTCAAATAAATAAATAAAACCTTTAAAAAATAAGTAAAATGTACTGTAAGAAAGCACATTAGTGTGCTTTAGATGTATTTATATTTATATATGCCACAAGCAACAAAACGAAAAGTAGGTAAATGGACTTCATTAAAATTAAAAACTTTTGTGCTTCAAAGAACACTGTCAAGAGAGTCAAAGACAACCCAAAGACATTATGAGGCAAAATTCTTGCAAATTATTTTTCTGATGAGGGACTTGTGTCCAGCATATATAAAGATATATTACAACCTAACAATAAAAAGTTAAACAACCCAATTAAAAACGGACAAACTATCCTGAATAGCATTTCTTTAAAGAAGATATACAGATTGCTATTAAGCACATGACAAGGTGCTCAACATCATTAGCCATCAGGAAAATACAAATCAAAACCACAGAGCAATATCACTCACCCTGACTGGAATGGCTACAATAGAAAAGTTAGATTGTAACAAGTGTTAAGAAGGATGTGAAGAGGGGACCCTGGGTGGTTTAGTCAATTCTTGACTTCTGCTCAGGTCATGATCTCAGGGTCAAGAGATGGAGCCCTGCGTAGGCTCTGCCCTGAGCATCAAACCCGCTTAAGATTCTCTCCCTGCCCCTCTACCCCCTATCCCCACTCCTGTTCATGTGCGTGTGCTCTCTCAAAAAAAAAAAAAAAAGAATGTGAATAAATTAGAACCCTCACACACAACTGATGAGAATATAAAATATAGAGAGAAAATAAATAGAAAGAGAGAATATAAAATGGTGTGGTTGCTTTGGAAAATGTCTGGAGGAATGGTGACCAATGGTTGCAGGCTTTCTTTTGGGATAATGAAAATGTTCTAAAACTGATTGTGGTAATGGATTCTGTGAATATACTAAAAACCATGGACTCATACACTTAAAAATGTGGATTGTATGGCATGTGAATTAAATCTCAACAAAGTTGTTTAAAAATGTATGCCCTTAAGGAAAAATCAGGAAAAAAGAGTGATGTCCCTATTTCTATCCAACATTTATTTCAGATTGTAGACACTGCACTGAGACTAGAGAAAAAAAGTAAAAAGTCTAACCATTGAAAAGCAACAGAAAATTGATTAGCAGATATTGTCTACAGGGAAACAACAAAATGTGGAAGTATTCTAAAATTAGAAATTAAGAAGAGAAAAATCAACAAAATAGATAAATAAAAAAGTTCAACAGCATTTAGCTTTTGGAATGTTCCTGGCTTTATTTTTTCCTTTTTTACAAAAGATTTTATTTGGAGAGAGAGCATGCGCATGTGATTGGGGGGGAGGGGCAGAGAGAGAGGGAGAGATCATCTCAAGCAGGCGGGGAGTGCGGATCCTGATTTGGGGCTTGATCTCATGACCCTGAGCTCATGACCTGAGCTGAAATCAAAAGTCAGATGCCCAACTGCCTGAGCGGCCCCCGCGCCCTGCTAGCTCATCTTTGAAAGGGACTGCTAGGAGTAGGACGGCTGGCTCACTGGTGAGGTGCTTCTGTAGCTTCCTGGTTATTGCTAAATTCCCCTCCTCTGAGGTTGTACATTTACTCAGTCAGCATTTTATTACTGGTTTTCCCATAGGTCGTCCAACAATACGCCAGTAAACTTTTGGATATTTTCTAGAGACCTTGTTCTGTCAGTGTGATTTTATTTTATTTTATTTTATTGTATTGTATTCTATTTTATTTTATTTTATTATTTTATTTTATTATTTTATTTTATTTTATTTTAATTTTATTTATTTTAATTTAATTTAATTTTATTTTATTATTTTATTTTATTTTGTCTTATTTTATTATTTTATTTATTATTTTTTTTTAATTTTTTTAATTTTTTAATTTTTTTTTTAAAGATTTTATTTATTTATTTGAGAGAGAGAGAATGAGAGATAGAGAGCACGAGGGAAGAGGGTCAGAGGGAGAAGCAGACTCCCCGCTGAGCAGGGAGCCCGATGTGGGACTCGATCCCGGGACTCCAGGATCATGACCTGAGCCGAAGGCAGTCGCTTAACCAACTGAGCCACCCAGGCGCCCTTATTTATTATTTTAATTTAATTTAATTTTAATTTTTATATTTTATTCTATTCTATTATTTTATTCTATTCTATTCTATTTTATTTTTTATATTTTATTTTATTTTATATATATATTTTAAAGATTTATTTATTTGACAGAGAGAGACACAGCAAGAGAGGGAACACAAGCAGGGGGAGTGGGAGAGGGAGAAGCAGGCTTCCCGCGGAGCAGGGAGCCCGACGCGGGACTCGATCCCAGGACCCTGGGATCATGACCTGAGCCGAAGGCAGACGCTCAACGACCGAGCCACCCAGGCGCCCCTCTCAGTGTAATTTTAATGAACATTTCTGTAATAGTGAGCAAAGTTGAACATCTCCTTATATACTTTAGTGTATTTGTATTTGTTTTACTATGAACTGTCCATTTCTTTTGTCCATTTTTCTATAGGAGTATTATTCCTTTTCTGCCTTTAAAGCTATTTTCTATATATTTGTTAATTTGCCTTTTCCCAGGTCGTCATTTATCTTTTGCTAATGGTGTTTTCCCAATTAAAATAATTTTTTTTGTAGTTAAGTATCTATCTTTCCCTTATTACCTATAGATTTGGCTTACAGCAGGTAAGTTTCTCTAACTCCTGAATTTTTGAAAAATCCAGGCATTGCTTCTTCTTATATGATTTCAATTTTTACATTTTTCTTTTTTTTTTTAGGTTTTATTTATTTGAGAGAGAGACAGAGATAGTGACAGAGAGCACAAGTGGGGAGGAGAGCCTGGACTCAGGACTCGATCCCAGGACCTGAGCTAAAGGCAGATGATTAACCGACTGAGCTACCCAAGCACCCCTCAGTTTTTACATTTCACAAGCAGCTTGATCTGGAGCTTAATCTGATATATTGTGAGGAGTAGTCCAGTTTTTTCATTTTTCAAATGACTACTTATTCCATCATCACCTTTTTAAAGGTCCATATATTCCCCACTGATACAAGATGCCACCTTTATCAAATATGACATTTCCAAATATTTGTGTCATTTTTATATCTCACAATTTTCACTGGATTTTCTCTTTATAATTTTGAAAGAATTGAAAGAAATTAAGAGGACTTATATCTTCCCAAATATCCCTTAAAAACCATATGAATCATCAAGGAAAACAAAACTGCATATAACAACCTATGCCTATAGCCTTATTCAAAGCTAGAGGTTACTATAAACTTCAATTTCTATGTAAGTGGAGAAATACATACCCCAAACAGGCAGATCAGCTCTGGTGTCCATACTAGACTAAAGAGTTAGGGAGAGAAAAGTGAGAGATATGTTGTAGTGTTGGAAAATGGATAACTTAATCCCATGAATATAGAGGTCCATCTTGAGTGGGAACATACTGACAACATGAGTGACCCTGTTAGACTATTGCCTTTTGACTGAAAGGAAGATTCTTGAAAATGGTGAGATGAAAGGTGGCGCTCTTAGGAAATGCCCACTCCTTGAGGAGAGGGAAAGCAATATAAAAAGAAAAGGCATGCTTTCAAGGATGATAGTGAAAGGAAAAAAGGAATCAAGTGTTGGAAACTAAATGCTTTTCAGAACCAAAAGAATGTCACAGATTCAGAAGTGACAGAATTTATGTAGCCAAGAGTTTGGCCTTGCCAAAGAGAGGTCTGGTCATTTTAGTACTTTTGGGAGATAATCTCTGGGCCCTTGGAATATGATGCCTGAGTCTTTGTTTCCTTGGAAGCCTTAGGTCACACAGTATAATCTAACAATGTGATGTAGGGTAGGGACTGGGCACACCTGTATAGTGTTAGGGTAATGGTTGGCCATGTGAGAAAGGACAACAATGTGACCAAGAGTGGGGGCTTTGGATCACAGGATATCAATTGACCTGGAGACAGATCAATGACATAGTCAATTAATGAGCCATCCCCACATCTGGAGCACTCATAAAAACTCAAAAATTGAGGCTCAGGTGACTTTCTGTGGATGGCAGTACTCCATGCGTTTCATCACACATTGATGTCAGGAGAGTAACACATCCTGACTGCATGGAAAAAGACATGGAAGCTCCATGTTTGGTATTTCTCCTGAAATTTGCCCTATGTGTTTCTTCTATAAATTGATTTTAATCTGTATCTTTTTTCATATAATAACTTCCTATGTAACTGTGAGCATAATAGCTTTCAGTGAATAGCTATGAATCCTGAATTTTGAACTTGAGAGTAGTTTTAAACTCTCAATTGGCCTTAGTTGGTTTGGGGAGCTTATAGTTCGTGTCAGAGTTGAGGGTAGTCTCGGAGGGATTGTGCTCTCTAACTTTGTAATTAGTCAAAACTCTTACAAAATCCTACTCCCAAAAAAGAGTCTATTACTAGGAACATTGCACATCACAGTGTCAAAGAAGAAAATGCCCTTGAACTGGGATTTCTATGAAGTTATCCCAAATCTCACATCCTTCTTTAATGATACATGTTTATGCTGGTACAGAAAAAAATCTAAGACTTAAAAAATTTAACAGAAAATAGTAGGAAAAAAATATATGCAAAGCAGTCAGACAACAAAAAGAAGTATAAAGCATCCACATTGGCAAAAAAAAAAGTCAAATTTTCACCCTTTGCAGATGACATGGTACTCTATGTAGAAAACCCAAAAGACTCCACCAAAAAATTGATAGAACTGATAAAGGAATTCAGCAAAATTGCAGGATATAAAATCAACACACAGAAGTCTGTTGCATTTCTATACACTAACAGTGAAGCAGCAGAAAGAGAAATCAAGGAATCAATCCCCTTTACAACTGCACCAAAAACCATAAGACACCTAGAAATAAGCCTAACCTAACCAAAGAGGTAAAAGATCTATACTCTGAAAACTATAGGACACTTATGAAAGAAATTGAGGAAGATACAAATAGATGGAAAAACATTTTGCTCATGGATTGAAAGAACAAATAGTGTTAAAATATCTATTTTACCCAAAGCAATCTACATATTTAATACAATCCCTATTAAAATATCATCAGCATTTTTCACAAAGCTAGAAGAAACAATCCTAAAATTTGTATGGAACCAGAAAAGACCCCAAATAGCCAAAGTAATGCTGAAAAAGAAAATCAAATCTGGAGGCATCACAATTCCAGACTTCAAGCTGTATTACAAAGCTGTAATCATCAAGGCAGCATGGTACTGGCACAAAAACAGACACATAGACCAATGGAACAGAATAGAGAACCCAGAAAAGGACCCTCAACACTATGGTCAACTAATTGTCGCCAAAGCAGGAAAGAATATGCAATGGAAAAAAGACAGTCCCTTCAACAAATGGTGTTGGGAAAATTGGACAGCCACATGCAAAAGAATGAAACTGGACCATTTTCTTGCACTATACACACAGATAAATTCAAAATGGATGAAAGACCTAAATGTGAGACAAGAATCCATCAAAATCCTAGAGGAGAACACAGACAGTAACCTTTTGGACATTGGCTGTAGCAGTTTCTTACTAGATATGTTTCCTGAGGCAAAGGAAACAAAAGCATAAATGAACTATTGAGACTTCATCAAAATAAACCTTCTACACAGCAAAGGAAACAATCAGCAAAAGTAAAAGGCAGCTTATGGAACAGGAGAAGATATTTGCAAATGACATATGTGATAAAGGGTTAGTATCCAAAATCTATGAAGACCTTATCAAACTCAACACCCAAAAAACAAATAATCCAGTTAAGAAATGGGCAGAAGACATGAATAGTCATTTTTCCAAAGAAGACATGCAGATGGCTAATAGACACATGAAAAGATGCTCAACATCACTCATCATCAGGGAAATACAAACCAAAACTACAATGAGATATCACCTCACACCAGTTGGAATGTCTAAAATCAACAACACAAGAAACAATTGGTGTTGGGCAAGGATGTGAAAAAAGGGGAACCCTCTTACATTGTTGGTGGGAATGCAAACTGGTTTAGCCACTCTGGAATATGGAGATTCCTCAAAAGTTAAAAATAGAGCTACTCTATGACGCAGCAATTGCATTATTAGGTATTTACCCAAAGGATACAAAAACACTGATTCAAAGAAAGGGATGCATGCATCCCGCTCTTTATAACAGCATTATCAACAATAACCAAATTAGGGAAAGAGCCCAAATGTCCATTGATTGATGAATGGATAAAGAAGATGTAGTTTATATATCCAATGGGATATTTCTCATTCATGAAAATGAATGAAATCTTGCCATTTGCAACAACAAGGATGAAGCTAAATAGTATTAGGCTAATTGAGATAAGTCAGAGAAAGACAAATACCATATGATTTCACTCTTACGTGGAATTTAAGAAACAAAACAGATGAACATGGGGGGAAAAATGAAAAAGAGCGGCTAACTAGAAAACATTGTTCGCTATAGAGAACGAACTGATGGTTACTGGAGGGAAGGTAGGTGAGGGGATGGGTTAAATGGGTGATGGGTATTAAGGAGGGCACTTGTGATGAGCACTGGGTATTGTATGTAAGTTATGAATTACTAAATTCTGTACCTGAAACATATTACACTGTATGTTAACTAACTGGAATTTAAATAAAAACTTGAGGAAGAAAAAAGCTAAAACCTTAAAACTCTTAGAAGGAAACAAAGGAGATCTCCATTACCTAGGTTAGATAATGGTTTCTTTTATATGACACCAAAAGCACAAGCAACCAAAGGAACAAAAATTATATAAGTAGGATTTTAGCAAATTTAAAAACTTTTGAGCTTCAAAAGACACCATGAAATAAGGGAGAATATAGCCCACAAAATGGGACCAAAATGTGCAAATTGTATGTTCAATAAAGGAATTCTATTTTAGAATATATGAGGAATTATTACAAGGCAACAATAAAAAGACAACCAGGTTTTTAAAATGAGCAAATAATTTGAAAACATATTTTTCCAAAGAAGGGATAGAAATGGTCAGTATCATCAGGGAAGTGTAAATCAAAATCACAGTGACATACCACTTCAAATTCACAAGAATGACTATAACCCCAAAAGGTGGTGAAGATGTGGAATAACTGGAACTTTGACAGATTTTTGCTGGAATTGTAAGATGATGCAGCTGCTTTGGAACAGAATTTGGCAGTCCCTGAAAATGTTAAACAGAGTTACCATATCACCCCACAAATTCATTTCTAGGTATAGCTAAGAGAAAAGAAATATATGTCCACACGAAAATATGTAGCTAAATGTTCTTAGTAGCGTTATTTATAGTAACAAAAGATGTAAACAATGCAAATATCCATCAACTAATGAATGGGGCAAAAAGATGCTCTATCCATACATCAGAATGTTATTTGGCAATATATAGGCATGAAGTTCTGGTCCATGCTGAAACATAGATGAACCTTGAAACATTATAGTATGTGAAAGAAGCTAGTCACAAAAGACACAAATTGTAGTTTCATTTATACAAAATGTCTATCTAGAATAGGTAGATCTATAGATACAAAGAGTAGATTAGTGGTTGCCAGGATCTGGGGAAATGAGAATGAAATTGCTAATGCCTATGGGTTTTATTTTTGGATAATGAAAATATTCTAAAATTAGTGGTGATGGTTGCACATCTCTTTCAATTTGTTAAAAACCATTCACTTGTATTTTAAAGAGTATGAATTTATGAAATGTGAATTATATGTCAGCAAAGCTGTTAGAAAAAGAAATAAAAGGAAGATGCTAGAGCTGATGGAGTGGAAAATGGTGGTGGTGGTTAAATTCACAGACCTGTTTGCTCATCAATTAAATGTTAATGTGTATAAGGCATCGAGCACATAGTATGTGCTCGGTGGAAATTATTTCTTGTACAGCCACTGTCTTAAACCATCTTTAGCCTGACGTTTAGAGACAGAATGATGTTAAGCAGTATTATAGGGAGGTACTGCCTCCAGAGTTCCTGAATTCAGCTAAGGCCATGATTCAATGCAATAGGCAGTTGTTTTCTGTTAGAGAGTGTTTGGGTTTGTTCCTTGGTTACTGGGTGAGTGTAGTGAGACTTTATGTGGCCTAGATGAAGCCTGTGCTTTGCATTCAGCATGCTTTCTTGCACTGGAATGTGAGAATGAACCAGGGAAGCACTTGAGGTAAATAGTGTGTTGAGATCTTAGTCATGGAAAGTGTTTTTCCTAGGAATTGGCCTACATAGATAACAGATGATTTCAAAGCCTGAAGGCCCCATCAGTGTCCTTGAGGTGGGAACCACTTGGATAAATCTGGATCAGGGTCCCCTAGGTTATAAAAGATGAACTGCTAAGGCCAGGTCAGGGAACCCTAACAACATGATGGGGATTGGGTACTGCTTTAGCATAAAGTAATTCTTCTACATCTCTGTTTTCTGGAATTGGGGAAGGGGTGAGATTGTTTAGGCTTCTGCAGATCTCAGTATATATTTTTGGGTGTGGAAGGGTCCAGGCACCATGAAAAGGGGAGGAAATACTTAAGTCATTTAGAAGTAGGCCTCTTTTCATGGTTTCCTTTTTCTTCCCTGTCTTCTCAGGACTGCACTTCTCCATGAGGAGAAGCCAGAGGAGGACTCATAAGTTGCAATTCTAAGCCATGCCTTGTGTGAGTTCATGTTTCTTCTTCCTCTTTATATCAAACAGTCATTGTTTTCTTTTTTTTTTTTTTAAGATTTTGTTTATTTATTTGAGAGAGAAAGAATGAGACAGAGAGAGCATGAGGGGGGGAGGGTCAGATGGAGAAGCAGACTCCCTGCAGGACTCAGTCCCAGGACTCCAGGATCCTGACCTGAGCTGAAGGCAGTCATTTAACCAACTGAGCCACCCAGGCACCCACAGTCATTGTTTTCTAGGATACGAATATTCAGTATTCTCATCTCTAGATTTTCTGCTTCACCAAGTGTTTGCTCTCCTGCTCACTCTCATTCTAGTGAATGATGGGAATGAGTCCCAGGTCTTTCTCAACTGCCCTCCTTCTCTTCTCTAACAATGTTTTAGGGATCCATTTGTAAATCAAGAATTGTGTTTGAGTGACCTCTCCTGTCAGAATGTGGTTTGATGAGATGGTATTACACGTGAAAAACTTGGCCTTTCTCATTAACCTGGATTTTCTCATGGATTAAGATGGAAATTGGTGTTAGTCTCAGAATGTGGTGAGATCTGCTCTATGAAGCTTTTAAGATTGGAAATGTGATCAAATGCAGGATTGAGAACAGAGAGATAGAGAATTGTGTCAGGAATTAATACAGAGACAAGGTCCATTTTGAATTTGAATAGTATGAATAGGTCAAGGGCCACATCTGTGTGAGGGTAGCTCATCTTTCATTAGCTTTCTGTTGCTCATAATAAGCAGAAGCACAGTGAGCAATGGTAAGTGGTAATATGATCAGCCAGATGATTAAATAGTTGAGGATTTTAGAAACAGAGCTGTGAAGGATGTTAGAGGAGGAGTGCAAAGTACTGCAAAATAAAATGATTACAATCATAATATGGAATATTATGTAGCTTTGAAAAATGATATCTGTGAAAGGATTTGCCAGGACTAGGAAGAAAGAATATTATTACTAAATTATTCTGAGACTTAACTTGGAAAGAACTTCTGAAATCATGTGTAAATCTTAATTTTCTAAGATAAACATTTTAAATGACATTTTGGAATATGCCCATCAGGTTTATTTTTTCTTTTCTCTTCTTCCCTTTCGCCTTCCAGACCTCCTTTTTTTCCTTCCCTCCTTTTCTTTCTCTTTTCAGTTCTTTAAAGGGAGACGGGAAGAAGGAACTTTCAATTTATTTGAGGATTTGCATGTGTTATATGCTAGTACACATTATTTCATTTAATCACAAAAGTACACTTACCTGGCTTTTGTTCATTCCCATTGCTGTTCCCAAGAGGCTATGTGATAGAGTAATAGGAATGTTGAGGAATTGTTTAGGTGCTCTGTATTTCCTCATTCACTTCCCTTCTATTACCTACCCACATTACCTACCCATGTTAGCTTCAACATATTTGTTCACTGTTTTGGCCCCTTTATGTAATACTTTTCTCCTCCTCTTATTACTGTGTGTGTGTGTGTGTGTGTGTGTGTGTGTGTGTGTGTGTGCACGCTCCTTTCATTACTTCTGAAAAATATTCCTTTATTTTGACTTTAACACTTGGGCTTGTCATTTCAGAGGTTGGTGTTGTTCAAGGATGTGGCCGTAGACTTCTCTCAGGAGGAGTGGGAGTGCCTGGACTTGGAACAGAAAGATTTGTACAGAGATGTGATGTTGGAAAACTATAGCAACCTGGTCTCACTGGGTAAGTTTGTCTGGTCCCAATAATTCGACTATAGTCTTTGTGAAATTTGGGAAATATTTTAAGTACCTAGCTGAATTTCAGAACCCTAGTCCCAACTAAGTTATTTGTGGCTTATAGACTTTAAAATGGACAGTTCCACTGAGTACCTTTATCTTCTCTGTTCTTCACATATCCTTCATCTAAATCTTTTTAAAAATATTATTTATTTATCTGAGAATGAGAGAGTAACAGAGAGAGAGAGAGCATGTGAGTGCACGAGGTGGGGGAGGGGCAGAGGGAGAGGGAGAGGGAGTAGCAGACTCCCCACTGAGTAAGGAGCCCAATGCAGGGCTCAATCCCAGGACCCTGAGATCATGACTGCAGCCCAAGGCTGACGCTTAACCTTGAGCCACCCAGGTGCCCGCCCCCCCCAGTCTTTCTGTGATTGACCTTCTTACTTGATGAACGGTGGACTCAATTTTAATTCTGGGCAAGCAGAGTATAATCATATCTTTTTCCATTCTTTTAAGCAGGATTTTCCATTTCTAGAGCAGATGTGCTTTCCTTATTGAAGCAAGGGAAAGAGCCCTGGAAGGTTGTGCAGGATGTGACAAGAAGTCAGAGTTCAGGTGAGTCAGAGATGGTCAAGCAAGGGGAGGCCATTGTTGAGAACAGTCAAATCACTTAATTTGTTGGCTACAACTTTGAGATATTAGCTGAGAAGGTCTCTTCAAAGATCAAACCAAGGCCTGTGGAGTAGAAGCTTGAATACTGGAAGGCAAAATGGTTTTAGCATCAGTTACCAAAGGAAACCCCTTCTTCACCCCAATTACCACTTCTTTGCTTTTCTTTCACATTCCCCTGTCTTTTCAAATGGAATAGCCCTCCTCCAGTGATAACAATTTTACCTATATTTTTCATCCAGTTAGGGAGAATAAAAGTTGAAAATGAGGTCAGAGAGGAGGTGGGGCCAGGTCACGTAGGGACCTGTATGCCATGACAAAGAACTGGGATTACGTTGAAACTACAATAATGATTGGCTGATATCAAGCAGGAGACTGACATGATTAAACTTGGTATTTTCAAAGACTACTCTGGATACTGTATAGAAAATAAAATGGGAGCAAGAGTGAAACAGAAAGACCAGTTGGAAAGCGATTTTTTAGTCCAGATTAGAAATTATGGTGTCTTAGTTGAGGGCAGTAGTAAGTGAAGGTGACATGAAGGGGTCAGATTCTGATCAGATTTTAAAGGTGGTGCCTCTTGCTGATTAGTGGGAAGTGGTGTGTGATGAAAGAGAAATCCAGGATAACTTACTAGATTTATGCCTGAGCAATTGGACATCTTTTTCTTAGTTGGGAAAGACAGGTGTTCACGAATTCTGTTTTGTTCATGATACTTGAGGATTATCTATTAGAACTAGGAAGAAATCAAGAAAGAACCTGGAAAGAAATAATATACATGTAAGTAGAATTTAAAACCTTAGACTTGGAAGAAATAATTTATGAAGTTATGTAATAGTTTAAAAAGAGAAGGACCCTACTGCAGTCTGTATTTTAGTTAGAAAGAAGGGGAAGTTCCAGCAAAGGAGACTGAGAAGGAATAGCTAGTGAGCTAATAGGAAAATAAAGAAAATGGTTGTATCTCAGAAGCCAAGTGGAAAAATATTTAAGAAGGGCAGCGTCTGATGACGTATGGTGACTAACATAACATAAAAAAAAAAAAAAAATCTCAAAAAAAAAGGGGGGGGCAGGCTTCTTTCTTATCAGGGAACGTGAGTAAGTTGAGGACTGAGAATTGATCACTGGATTTGGTAATGAGGGAAAAGAAAGCTGTGCATTGGTTCAGATAGAAGGGAAGAGAGGGAAATGGGAGGTCATATAGTATTACAGTATAGGGGATGATTGGAAGAACTGGAATCACTTAGACCAGAGCTTTAGTGGCAGCTTTTGTCTCAAGCAAATTACTTTACCTGGCTTGACTCCCTTGTCCCATTTCCTCATAGTTTAAAAGGAAAAGAACACCTAACTGATAAGATGGTTGAGAAGATTTGGAATATTGAATGCAATTGCATTATTCTAAGTTCTCAATAAGAGAAATTTTATGGAAGAAAAATTAGTACAAATGGGATAACTATAGTGCTGCATTTTGAAGTGTAGACAGATTTCAAACTAGACCCTTATGAATAGCTCTAGTCAGAAAGCTAGCAAACATTTTAGGGGCCACTCTATGCTGTGACTACCATACAATCAAGTTTTTCCTAATGACTTCTAACGAAATATCTCTTGATTCTGTGTGCTTTCACATCCACTAGCAACCCTTTAAGCCTATACTCCCTCTGATCTGGGCTACTGCAGTACCCTTCTAACTGGTTTTGACACAGTAGCCAGAGTAATATTTTTAAAAAATATAAATCAGATCACACAATGATAAAATCAAAACTAGAAAGCCTTACCTAACCTGGCTTCTGAAGGTTTTTATAACCCTACCTTAGATACCTCTCCCCTTTCTCATTGGACTCCAGCCACAGGAGCCTTCATTCATTATCTCAGATACATCTAGTACCTGCATATCTAGTACCTGTGCTCCACCCTCTTATGTCACTCACTCTGCCCGGAATGCCCTACTCACCTCACTAACTGCTGTGCTTCTTTAGGTCTCAGCCTATATATCATTATATCCTGAGAATTCTTTCCTGATCAAATTCTCAGTAATGATCTTTTAGGTTTTCTTACAGTCATTTCCAAGCTATAATTTTATAATAGTAAGACTGTCACACTTTTTGGCTGCAACACATCTGTAAAGGAGATCTGCAGAGCTCAGTGTGCCTCTGATTTAAGTGAGCCTTCAAAATCTTGTGTGCTCTTGGTAAGACCAGCCCCTGACAGGCCTCCAGCAGAATTTAAGGGAAACAAGATCACTTCCTGTTCTAACATGGCAGTATTTTTCTTACTGTTTTCTTAGAGACCAATTCCCATTAACAAAATTACCCAAATTCCCCTAAGAGGTTTTTTAGGACCAATTCCTGTTTGTCTTACACCTTCAGTTACCTCACTCAGGTCCGGAAGTCCAAGCTTTCCAGAGCACCAATCAGCAGCTGAACTCTTTCACCATATATTTCCAGTCAGACTTAATTCCCCACTCTTTCATAACACCCAAATCTCTTCCATCATACTGTTTGAAACTTTTTAAGAAATATCTCATATTATCTTTAGACTCTCTGACTACTCCTTTCACCTTTTGGCTTTAAGTGAACACTTTAGCTGTGCCATGAATATACAAATTTTTCTTAGAGTACTTGATAATGGTTCTTGCTTTGTCTTATCCCACAGTCCATTATTTCCCATTACCAAAGTCCCCAGCTCCTTTAAAGCACTTCAGAGACTGAACCGCCCACTATGTGCTCTTGTCATATCATTTACCAATTTCCTCTCCTTGAATAGACTGAAGATCAGAAATCTTGGCCCACTGACTTTCTCTTCTCCACTACACCTGTTATCATTGTTGGTGACTTCTGCATCCTTACAATAATATATCTTGGGATGCCTGGGTGGCTCAGTTGGTTAAGTGTCTGCCTTCAGCCCAGGTCATGATCCCAGGATCCTGGGATTGAGTCCTGCATTGGGCTCCTTGCTCAGTGGGGAGCCTGCTTCTCCCTCTGCCTGCTCTGCCTGCCACTCCCCCCTCTTATGTGTGCACTCTCGCTCGCTCTCTGACAAATAAATAAAATCTTAAAAGAAATAATACATCTTAATTCTCAATTCCTTAACCTCATTTCAAATGATCTTTCTCCTCCAAATTACTTCACTTATTCACTCCCCTAGGTGATACATAAACCTTGTAATTAACCAGCCCCAAATCTGTTTCAAACATTCACTCTCTTTGACAGCTACTTTTTTTCTAATGGGTTATTTATTTATTTTAGAGAGAGAGCATGCGAGCAGGGAGAGGAGCAGAGGGAGAGGGAGAATCTCAAGCAAACTCCCTCCTGAGTCTGGAGCCCAAATGGGGCTGGGCTCGATCCCGCCACCACCAGATCATGACCTGAGCCAATACCAAGTATTGGACTCCCAACCAACTGAGACATCCAGGTGCCCTGACAGCTACTTTTTAACTTTTCAACTAACTTATTCTTGTACTACCTCCTCAACCACATAGTGTAATGTCTTCCATATGAAAAAAAAATTGTTCTTGATGTTACATTTTCCATTCTGTTACTCTGCTCTCCTTGATAGCCGTGACTTATCTATACTTCCTCACCTCCCATTCTCCCTTGCCTCTTTCAGCTACAGGTATAGCCATTGCTGGGTAACTTTTCTCTTCTTTGCTGGATAATTTTAAGGCATGCCCAAGAAATTACTTAATTTAAAAATTAGATTAACATATTTAATACTTTAGACATAGAATAATCCCTTTGATCTCTAATTGATGCCAGACTCATTTAATAATTTTGGTATCTCTTAGTCTAATTTTTTATATGGATTGCCATCTCTTCTTCACTTCTTGTTCTACCACACTGGGCCAACTTAAACTTCTTCAGTTGAAAGGAGAAGAATACAAACATCAGGTTCCAGATTTGCTCTGGGTCCTTACAGGGAGCATTAGGGGAATCCTAATTATTTACAGAATTTTCATTTAGGGAGTATTGCTAACATTTAGAAAATCAGCCACATGATTTTTAAAAATTTATAGTGAAATTTACAGGAAAGTGCATTAAACATATGTATAGTTTGATGAATAACCACCCATGACAAGAAACAGAACATGTGACAGAACTCCAGAAACACCCAATGAATATATCTTATGACCTATGTATACATTTCAGAAAATATTGTTTAATTTTGCCCATTTTAGAATTTAGGTGAGTGACATCATATTGTATGTATTTTTTTGTGTCATGCTCGTTGCATTCATTATTATAGTTGTGAGAGTCCATATTGGTAGCTCTAGTTCATTCATTTTTGCAAGAATTCCATTGTTTGAATATATCAAAATTAACTCTTGGTTATTAACTTTCAGTATATTCTTGGTTAAAATTTGGGTCATTTCTAATTTGGCTGTTAAAAATAATGATGCGATAAATGTCACTTGACATGTTTACTCCTATACCTGAGCATGAGGTTCTGTGGGATATCTATCTAAGAATAAAAGTGCCAGGTCAGAAGATATGTGTATCCTTGATTTTACTAGATAATGTCAAGCTGTGTTCCAAAGTAGTTGTACCCATGTACACCCCTATCAATAGTATATGAGAATTTGTTTGCACCACATCCTTGAGTGCAGATTTTAAAAGTTTTGCGAATCTCGTGGGTTTGTATCTGTCATTGGAATTTTATTTCCATCTCCTTGATTACTAATGAGTTTGGGATTTTTTTTTTAATATATATTTATTGGCTGTTTAGAACTTTTCTTTTGTAGATTCCTGTTCATGTCTTTGGCTTATTTTTCTATTGATTTGTTAATTTTTCTCTTACTGATTAGATCGGTTTTTTAAAAATATATTGTAGTTACTATATTTGTGTTTCAGATATCTTTTGCTGTGTGGCTTGGCTTTTCACTCTTTTTCTAGAATCTTTTGATGAATAAAAGTTCCTAATTTTAAAGTAGTAGAATTATTAATTTTTTCCTTTATGATGGATATTTTTTGTGAGCTATTACAAAATATCCTTCAGGTAGCACCTGGGTGGCTCAGTTGATTGAGCGACTGATTCTTGATTTCAGCTCTGGTCACGATTTCGGGGTCATGAGATGGAGCGCTGCTCTGAGCTCCATGCTGAGCATGGAGCCTACTTAAGATTCTCTCTCTTCCCCCCAACCCGCTAGCCCTCTCTCTCTCAAAAAATAAAATGTCCTTCTGTACCTACTTTCATTCATGAATATATTCTTCTATATACGTATTTTAATTTTTAAAAAATTTTTTAAAATTTTTAAATTTTTTTATTTTTTTAAGATTTTTATTTATTTGACAGAGAGAGACACAGTGAGAGAGGGAACACAAGCAGGGGGAGTGGGAGAGGGAGAAGCAGGCTCCCCGGGGCTCGATCCCAGGATCCTGGGATCATGACCTGAGCCGAAGGCAGATGCTTAACAACTGAGCCACCCAGGCGCCCCTGTATAAGTATTTTTAAATAGCTTTTTAGTGTTGCCTTCCACATTGAGATTTTTATCCTACCTATAGTTGATTTCTCTCATGGTCTGTCAAATAGAGGTCTGGTTTTTTGTAGTTGTCTTGGCAAGATTAATTGTAAAGTTTATTTTCTCCCCACTAAAGTGCTGCTTTTATAGTTATATAAATATAACATAAATAATATAAAATATACATAATATATATGTAAAAATATATAATATAAACATAATTATAAATATAATTTCCTTTTTATGTGGGCATATTTTTGGACTTTATATTTAAGCCTGTGACAATACCACATTATTTTAATTATACTTGCTTTTAATGCATCTTGCTACCTAATGGGGAAAATATTTTCATCTTTTCTTTAAGAATGTCATGACTCTTCATGGTCTCATGTCTTTCTAATTAGCTTGACAGCCCTCTCCCCTCAAATGTGTTGGGATTTTGATTAAGATTATATTGAATCTAGAGATTATTTTGGGAGAAAATTGACATGTTTACAATATTGAGTTTTCTCATGTTTCCTAATAATGTCCTGATCACAGAGTTGTAGACAAAGGAGAAGTGGCCATTGTTGCACCTCCCCAATTGCTGCAAGTCCCTCCCCGTCTTGCTGAAGTGACTTCCAGGGAATTTAATGGGCTGGCACCCCTTTATTCACTGTGTTCATTTTTCTCTTTCCCACTTGGGAGCCAGATATTAAAGACGAGGACTTTCAAAAACAACTGCATATATGGGAAAGTTAGAAAGGGACCATGGTACCCAGAGAAAGGCTCAGAAAAGACCTGAGAAGACCTTAAGTTTATACCTGAGGGTGGTCCTCAGCACAGAAACCTATAACGATCAAAACAACAAAAACAGTAACAAAAATTAGCAAACCCTGGGGAAGGGAGAGAATCTGATTTCTAGAGTTACCACATTATTATTAGAATTATATAAAATGTCCAGTGTTCTAGGAAAAAATCATAAGGCGTAGAAAGAAACAGGAAAATATGGCCCATTCAAAGGAAAATAAACCAACAGAAACTGTTCCCGAAAAAGACCTGATGACATATATACTAGACACAGAGGTTTAAACAACTGTCTTATAGACAACTGGAAGGAAGATGTGGAGAAAGTTGCTAAAACTATATATGAACAGAATGGAAACATCAATAAAGAAATAGAAAACCTCTAAGAAGTGCCAAAAAGAAATTCTGGAGTTAAAAAGTACAAAAACCCAGATGGAAAGTTCACTAGAGAGATTCAAATACAGGTTTGAGCAGGCAGAAAGAATCAGCAAACTTGAAGATAGGACAACAGAAATTATTCAGTCTGAGGATTAGAAAGAAAAAAGGTTGAAGGAAAATGAACAGAGCTGAAGGGACCTGTGGGACACCATGAAGCAGCCAAACATGCATTGTGGGAGTCCCAGAAAGGAGAGAAAAAGAGACAATATTTGAAGAAACAATAGCTGAAAATTTTATGAAAGACATAAATATAAACATACAAACTTCTAGACGATAATGGAGGGAAAAATTTAGGTGATTTTGGGCTCAGAATGAGTTTTTATATAAACACCAAAAATATAATCATGAACAAAAAAAGTTAAAAATTGTTTTTCATTAAAATTAAAAACTGCTGCTGTGCGAAAGACAGTTATGAGAATGAAAAGACAAGCCATGAACTGGGAGAAAGATCTTTGTAAAAAGAACTTATGTATAAAATATACAAAGAATTCTTAAAACTCAACAATAACAAAACAACCCAATTTAAATGTGGCCAAGAGATCTGAACAGATGCCTCACTAGAGAAGATAAATTCATGGTAAATAAGTATATGAAAAGTTGCTCAGTGTCATATGTCATTAGGGTATTAAAAATTTAAACAACCATGAGACATAACTATACATTTCTTAGAATGACTAAAATCCAAAACACTGAGAGCTCCAAATGTTGTCTATAATGTGGGGTAACAGGAACTCACTTTCACTGTTGGCAGGAATGCAAAATGGTACAGCCAGTTTGTTTTGTGTGTTTGTATGTTTTGTTTTGTTTTAGAGTATGAGCAGGGGAGGGGGGAGAGGGGCAGAGGAAGACAATCTGAAGCAGACTCCACGATGAGTGTCAAGCCCAATGTGGTGCTCGATGTCATGACCCTGAGATCATGACCTGAGCTGAAATCAAGAGTCAGACACTTAACTGACAGAGCCACCCAGGCGCCCCATGTACAGCCACTTTGGAAGACAGTTTGGCACTTTCTTAAAACTAAACATAGTCCTACTGTATGATCCGGTAATTGTGCTCCTAGATATTTACCCAAATAAATTGAAAACTTTTGTTTTACAAAAACCTGCACATAAGTGTTTATAAAAGTTTTCCAAAACTTGAAAGCAACCAAGATGTCCTTCAGTAGGTGAATGGATAAACATAATGTGGTTCATCCATACAAAAAAGGACTATTATTCAGCAGTGAAAAATAAATTAGCTATTGAGTCATGAAAAGACATGAAGGAGCCTTAAATGCTTAGCAGCTTGTTAAGTGAAAGGAGCCAGTTTGAAGAACTTACACACTTTATGATTCCAACTATATCACATTCTGGAAAAGGCAAATAGTGGAGTTAGTAACAATCAGTAGTTGCCTGGATTTGGGGAGGGAGGAGGAAGGGCTAGGTAGAGTACAGGGGATTTTTATATATATAAATACATGTATATATATTTATATATATAATTGTGCACATCTTTATCCATTCAGCAGTTGATGGACGTTTGGGTTCTCTCCATAGTTTGGTTACTATTGATAATTTTTTTTTTAAGATTTTATTTATTTGAGAGAGGGAATGAGAGATAGAGAGCACGAGAGGGAAGAGGGTCAGAGGGAGAAGCAGACTCCCCGCTGAGCAGGGAGCCCGATGTGGGACTCGATCCCGGGACTCCAGGACCATGACCCAAGCCGAAGGCAGTCGCCCAACCAACTGAGCCACCCAGGTGTTGGAGAGCATGTACCCCTTCAAATCTGTATTTTTGTATCCTTTGGGTAAATACCTAGTAATGAATGCAATTGCTGAATCATAGGGTAGTTCTATTTTTAACTTTTTGAGGAACCTCCAAACTGTTCTCCAGAGTGGTGGCACCAGTTTGCATTCCCACAACAGTGCAAAAGGGTTGCCCTTTCTCCGCATACTCACCAATACCTATTGCTTCTTGTGTTGTTAATTTTAGCCATTCTGAAAGGTATGAGGTGGTATTTCATTGTGTTTTGATTTGTGTTTCCCTGATGATGAATGATGTTAAGTATCTTTTCATGTTTCTGTTAGCCATCTGGATGTCTTCTTTGGAAAAGTGTCCATTCATATCTTCTGCCCATTTCTTAACTGGATTATTTGTTTTTTGGTTGAGTTTGATAAGTGCTTTATAGATTTTATATACTAACCCTTTATCAGATATGTCATTTGCAAATATCTTCTCCCATTCCATAGGCTGCCTTATAGTTTTGTTGATTGTTTCCTTCGCTGTGCCAAAGCAATTCTGAAAAAGAAAAAACTGGAGGCATCACAATTCTGGATTTCAAGCTATATTACAAAGCTTTAGTCATCTAGACATATGGTACTGACACAAAAACAGACACATAGATCAGTGGAACAGAATAGAGAACCCAGAAATGGGCCCACAACTATATGGTCAGCTAATTGTAAGCTTTTTATTTAACCCTTTTAAAGATCTTATCTCTGTGTCCATTTTCTCCCATGCCAAGAGTCCTGGTTATCATGAACACTAAAAATGATAGGATTGGAATATCATATTTACTTATTTTTTTTAAAGATTTTATTTATTTATTTGAGAGAGAGAGAATGAGAGATAGCATGAGAGAGAAGAGGGTCAGAGGGAGAAGCACACTCCCTGCCGAGCAGAGAGCCCGATGCAGGACTCGATCCCAGGACTCCAGGATCATGACCTGAGCTGAAGGCAGTCGCTAAACCAACTGAGCCACCCAGGCGCCCTATCATATTTACTTACTTTATTCTACATTATACAAACAAATCTCTAAAATAAGATCAACATTACTACCAACAGTATGATTACTCAAAACAGTTTGCGACAATTATTTTGGCAATTCTTTTTTTCCTCCCTTGTAGGATGTATTTCACAGTCAAATTACTATGTTTGAGTTATTTGAAATAGTTTCCTTGTGTGGTTATTCCAATAATTGTAAATACTGTTTTTTTTTTAATTCAGTATCTTCCACTTTTAAGCTGTGCTTGTTATAATTTGTTTTATAATTACAGAAAATATTTATATACCCCCAAAGTCAAATTTATAAAACAAGTTGTATTGAAAGAAGTCTGACTTCTGTCCCTGCCCCTCTACCTGTTCCTTCCCCACCCTACAATCCATCCCCGCTTTTAAAAAAATAAAAACAAATGTATGTTATACATGCATACTTCCTCTTCCACCTCTCCTTCCTAAGATAAAAGGCATAACTATACATACTTTTGTCCACATTTCCTCACAATTAACAATGTATTTTTTTAAGATTTTATTTATTTATTTGGGAGAGAGAACAGCAGAGGGGAGAAGCAGAGGGAGAGGAAGAAGCAGCCTCCCCGCTGAGCAGGGAGCCTGATGCGGGGCTCAATCCCATTACCCTAGATCATGACCTAAGCCAAGGCAGAGGCCTAACCGACTGAGCCCCCAGGTGCCCCTATGTTCCCTTTTTTAACTGCTGCATGGTACTCTGTAATGTGGCTAAACCATGAATTACTTCCATCAGCCACTTACCAATGGACAATTGGGTAATTTTTAATCTTTTGCTGTAACGCATTATGCTTCAGTGAAACCCTTCTGCAGCAGACTTTTGACATTTCACTAATGCAATTTTGGGATTGATTTCACAGAAGTGGAGTTGTTAGATCAAATCATACATGTAATTGTGCTAAATACTGCCATATTTCCTTTCATAAGGTTTCTATCATTCATATTCTTACTAGCAATGTATATAAGTACCAATTTCCTTATAGCCTTGCTAACAGTATTTGATGTCATATTTGGAAATTCCCTATTCTAAAAGGTGACAAATAGCATGTCTGTAGTTTTTTAGAACTACTGTGATATATTTCACATGACATACAGTTTACCCATTTATAGCAAACAGTGATGATTTTTACTGTATTCACAGTCTCATACAGCCATCACCACAATTTTGGAATATTTTTATCACCTTAAAAAGAAACCAGTATCCAGTAGTATCCATTCCCCATGTTTCTCTGTCTACCCCTCAGCCCTGTGCAGCTATTGCTCTGTCTGTATGGATTTGCCTATTCTGGACAGTTCCTATAAAAGGAATCATACAGTATGTGGTCTTTTGTGACTGGCTTATTTCACTAAGCATAATATTTTCAAAGTTCATTCATGTTGTAACGTCAATATTTTTATTGCCAAATGTTCTATTGTAAGGATATACCATATTTTATTTATCCATTCATCGGTGGATGTTTGAGTTATTTCCACCTTATGCTTATGACAAATAATGTTATGAACATTGTATTCAAGTTTTTATATAGACATGTGTTTTCGGTTCTCTTGGCTCTGTACCTATGAGTGGGATTTCTGGGTTATGTGGTAACTCTATGTTGGACACTTCTGTTGGGCATATAACTTGGAGTGAAATTGCAGGGTAATATGGCAACTCTATGTTAACTTTCCAAGGAAGTGCAAAACTGTTTTACAAAGCAGCTGTACCATTTTGCATTCCCATGAGCAAGCTATGAGAGTTCCAGTTTCTCCATATCCTCACTTCTGTGTAGCTTTAATTTGCATTTATCTTATAGCAAATTTGAGTATATTTTCATATGGTTAAAAGCTATTTACATTACTTTTCTATCAACTGTCCATTTTCCTAATCCATTTTTATATAGTGCTGGTGTCCAGTTTTATATAGTAGTCTTTTTCTTTTTAGTCTAATTTTAGAAACTGTTTATATATTAGGTATATAATAGGCATAATGCAACTTTGCAAGTATTTGTCATTTTACTTACCCTATCCTGTTTTTGACATGCCAACTTTTTTTTTTCTTTAACTATATTGTGGTCATTTTTATCAAATTATGATTAGGAAAGTTTTCCCCATTCCTAGTTTATGGAAGAAATCTCACTCAAGTTTTATTCTAATTACTTATATGTTTTCATTTCTGTAAGTGTGGACATCTTATCCACTTGGAATTTGTCCAACTGTACGATATGAGGAATTAATAAAATTTTATCTTTTTTCTATATGTCTACCCATATGTTTATAATATCATTTATTAAAAAGAGTTCATGTTTTTCCTACTGATTTGAGCTGCCAGCTTTATTGTATACTAAATTTGCACTGTTTCTGGATTTTTCTTTTCTGCTCCACTGGTTCCATTGACATGAGTATGATGTTCAGTTTGAGTCTACTCTTACTACCTTAGAGGTTTTATTTTTCAAGGAATATGAAAATAACATTTACTTTCTTGTTACCTTACAGACTGGGAATCCAGGTGTGAGACCAAAAACCTGTCCTCAAAGAGAGGAATTTATGAAATAGAATCATCTCAATGGGAGATAATAGAACAGCTCACAAGACATAAGTGTGAGTGTAAAAGTTTTCAAGATGATAGGGAATGCAAAGACAAGATTGAAAGCCAATTAGGAAATAAAGAGGGACTTTTCAGGCAACTATTAATCACTTGTAAAGAAATTCCCAATTTTAGCCAGACCACATCCCTCACATTAAAACGAAGAATTCATTTTCTGGAGAAATCCTATGAATGTAAAGCATGCAGAAAATACTTTATCCGTGGCTTTCAACTTACAGAACATCAGAAAGTTCATTCCAATGAAAAATTCTATGAATGTAAAGAATGTGGAAAGGCCTTTATTTGGGGCTCAGAACTTACTTACCATCAGAGAGTTCATGTTAAGAAACCCTATGAATGTAAGGAATGTGGAAAAGCCTTTATTTGTGCCTCACAGCTTACTTATCATCAAAGAATTCATACTGGGGAGAAACCTTATAAATGTAAAGAGTGTGGGAAGGCCTTTATTCGTGGCTCTCATCTTACCCAACATCAAAGAATTCATACTGGTGAAAGACCCTATGAATGTAATGAATGTGGTAAGGCCTTTTTTCGTGGGTCTCAACTTACTTACCATCAGAGAGTTCATACTGCAGAGAAACCCTATCAATGTAAAGAATGTGGAAAGGCCTTTATTCGTGGCTCCCAACTTACTGAACATCAGAGAATTCATACAGGTGAGAAACCTTATGAATGTAAGAAATGTGGGAAAGCCTTTAGTTACGGCTCACAGCTTACTCTACATCACAGACTTCATACTGGCGAAAAACCCTATAAATGTAAAGATTGTGAGATGTCCTTTATTCGTGGCTCACAACTTACTGAACATCAGAGGATTCATACAGGTAGGAAACCACATGAATGTAAGCAATGTGGAAAGGCCTTTAACTATGGCTCACAGCTTATTCGACATCAGAGGATTCATACTGGTGAGAAACCCTATGAATGCCAAGAATGTGGGAAATCATTTATTCGTGGCTCACAACTTACTGAACATCAAAAAATTCACACTGGTGAAAAACCTTTTGAATGTAAGGAATGTGGGAAAGCCTTTATTCGTGGCTCACATCTTACTCAGCATCAGAGGATTCATACTGGTGAGAAACCCTATGAATGTAAAGAGTGTGGGAAGGCCTTTATTTATAGCTCACAACTGACTCAACATCAGAGAATTCATACAGGTGAGAATCCCTGTGAATGTAAGCAGTGTGGGGAGATCTTTATTTGTGCCTCACAGCTTACTCTACATCAGATTTCTCATTCTGGTAGGAAACCATATGAATGTAAGGAATGTGGTAAGGCTTTTATTCGTGGCTCACAGCTAACTTATCATCAGAGAGTTCATACTGGTGAGAAGCCCTATGCGTGTAATGAATGTGGGAAAGCCTTTATTCGTGGTTCACATCTTACCCAGCACCAGAGAATTCATACTGGTGAGAAACCATACAAATGTCATGAATGTGGGAAGGCCTTCAATCGTGGCTCACAACTTACTCAACATCGGAGAATTCATTCTGGTGAAAAGCCTTATAAATGTAATGAATGTGGTAAGGACTTTAGACGTCACTCACACCTTACTCAACATCATAAACTTCATAATTGAGAAAAACTTTATGAAAATACAAATTTATTAAATCTTTTATCTGCCCATTGGCACTCCGTTTTGGAATGTCAGGTAATTCAAATTATGAAAGTGGGAATCCTTTACTTTCACTCATAGGTAATGACTCAGAAAATTCAAACAAGGAAAGGCTAGATTAATATAAGGGAGAATCAGTTTCCATCATATTTCAGTCTTTGTTAGTGAATTCATATGAGAGTACAACCATAAAATGGGTTTTCTTGTTTGGCATTGTTCTCTTATTTAGCATGATCTGAGTCCCACCATTTACTATATGTGTGTTCCTTTGGGAAAGTTAGTTAACCTCTGTTGCTTTAGTTTTTTCATTTATAAAACATTAAATATTCTCATTATAATGATTTAGACATAAATACATATAGAGCCTTGAAGCAGTGTCTAATAAGTAAATTATACTTACCATTAGTTATTATTGAAATTTTATTATTCAGTATTTTAAAAAATTTTGTTTTCCTTCTGGGCTCAAGAGTCATCTTTTTTCTCAATTGAAGTGTAGTTGACATACAATGTTATATTAGTTTCAGGTGTACACTATAGTGATTTGACAATTCTGTACCTTACTCAGTACTGACCACAATATGTGTGGTTATCATCTGTCTTTATACAACATTGTTACAATATTATTATTGACTGTGATCTATTAACTGTGCTGTACTTTTCATCCCTGTGATTTACTTATTCTGTTTTTATTTTTTTTAAAGATTTTTTTATTTATTCATTTAACAGAGATAGCACAAGTAGGCAGAATGGCAGGCAGAGGGAGAGGGAGAAGCAGGCCCTCCGCAGAGCAGGGAGCCTGATGCGGGGCTCGATCCCAGGACCCAGGGATCATGACCTGAGCAGAAGGCAGTCGCTTAACTGACAGCCACCCAGGCATCCGATTTACTTATTTTCTAACTGCAAGTTTGTACCTCTTAATCCTCTTCACCTATTTCACCCACCCCCAAACCCCCGCCCCTCTGGCAACCACCAGTTCTATGTATTTATGATTCTGTTTCTGTTTTGTGTTTTAGATTCCAGATATAAGTGAAATCAGATGGTATTTGTCTTTCTCTGTTTGACTTATTCCACTTAGCCTAATGTCCTCTAAGTCCATCCATGTTGTTGCAAATGGCAAGACCTCATTCTTTTTTATGGCTAATATTCCACTGTATATACATACTATATCTTTTTTATTTATTCGTCTATTGATGGACACTTAGGTTGCTTCCATGTCTTAGCTGTTGTAAATAATGCTGCAATAAACATTGGGATGCATATATCTTTTCAAATTTGTATTTTCATTTTCTTTGGGTAAATGCCCAGTAGTGGAGTTACTGGATAGTATGGTATTTCTATTTTTAATTTTTTTGAGGAATCTTCATACTGTTTTCCACAGGGGTTACATCAGTTTACATTCCCACCAACAGTGCATGGAGGTTTCCTTCTTTCAGTATTTTAATTGTATAATATTAAAGAATTCAAATGAGAGGAAGACTTTACAAATACAGTACACAAGGTAACACTTTAATCAGTTACTAATCATCAGATAAATGATTTTGGAACAGAACATCCTAATACAATTAATGTGAGGTTATACCTTGTTCTGAACATTAAAATTCTTATTAGAAGGAAATCCTAAGGAAAATGGCTGTTACAAATAAAGCTACATATGAATATTTATATATCGGTTTTTGTGTGACTATAATTTCCATTTCCCTGATATAAATGCCTAAGAGTGCAATTTCTGGGTCTTAGAGTAAATTCATGTTTTCTTTTATAAAAAATGGACAGCTTATTTTTCAAAATGGCTTTACCATTTTACATTCACACCAGGAGCGTTATGAGTGACTTTCTCAGTATTTGGTGTTGTCATCACTTTTTGTTTTAGCCATTGTGATAGGTGTGTAATGTCTCTTCGTGATCTTAATTTGCATTCCCCTAATGACTAATGATGTTGAATACCTTTTCCCGTGCTTGTCATCTGTATGTCCATTTTGGTGAAATGCCTGTGTCCTTTACTCATTTTTGAATTGTTTTATTTTTTATTGTTGGGTTTTGAAAGAGTACTTTCTATATTCTAGATGATACTGGTCCTTTGCTATGTGGTTGTAAATATTTTTCCTGAAGCATAGCTTATTTTTTTAACCTTTTAATAGGGTCTTTTGAAGAGCAAAAGTTTTCAGTTTTGATAATGTCTACTTTATCAATTTTTCCTTTTATGGGCTTTGCTTTGGTGTCAAATCTAAGGACTCCTTGCCTAGCCCAGATTCCAAAGATTTTTCCTATGTTTTTGCATAAATTTTTTATGATTTTACACATTTTACACATGTCTATAATCTTTGGGTTAATTTTTCATGTAGTATGCTTTAGCTTAATGTTCTTTGTTTGTTTTGGCTAATGGATGTCCATTTGCTCAAGCATCATTTGTTGAAAAGACTGTCTTTCCTCCATTAAATTGCTTTTGTACCTCTGTCAAAAATCTATTGAATATATTTGTGTATATCTTACTTCAGCGTTTTCTCTTTCCTTCCATTGATCTGTGTCTGTCCCTCTGCCAATATCACACTGCCTTGATTACTGTCATTTTATAGGATGTCTTAATGGGATTTCTCCTACTTTATTTTTTTTCAAGCTGATTACCTATTCTTAGTTTTTGCCATTTCATATAAATATTAGGATAAGCTTAAGGTTTTAATAGGAATTCTGTTTAGAAATAATTTATATCTTTAGTAAATCTTTTAAGATTTTATTTATTTGACAGAGCACAAGTAGGCAGAGCGGCAGGCAGAGGGAGAGGGAGAAGCAGGCTCCCCGCTGAGCAGAGAGCCAGAAATGGGGCTTGATCCCAGGACCCTGAGATCATGACCACCCAACCGACTGAGCCACCCAGGCGCCCCTTTAGTAAATCTTTTAATCCATGAATCTGGTATGTCTCTCCATTTTTATGTTATTGTTAGTTTAATTGTGTTCTCCAAAATATTCAGGTAATAACTCCTGGTACTTGTGAGTGTGACCTATTGTGGAAATAGGGTCTTTGTTGATGTATTCAAGTTAAGATGGAGATCATATTGGATTAGATTACTAATTATTCTAATGGCTCGTGTCCATTAAGAGGGAAATATGGACACAGACACACAGGGAAGGCCATGTGAAACCAGAGACAGATTGAATGATGCATCTCCAATTCTTGGAACACCAAGAATTAGTAACTACTAGAAACTAGAAGGGAAAAAAGGGATTCTCCCCCTGCCTTCAGAGAGAGCATGACCCTGCCAATACCTTAATTTTGAACTTCTGTTCCCCAAAACTATAATAGATTTTTGCTGTTTGAAAACACTAAGCTTGTGGTAGTTTGTTATGGCAGCCCGAGGAAACTAACATCATCTTTTAAAAAATTTTTTATTAGGATTTGTAATTTTTGGCATACAGATCTTATACATGATTTGTAAGTATATATACTTAGGTGTCTCACTTTCTTTGGAAAGTTCTAATTGGTGTTTTTAATTTCAATTTTTAACTATTCAACATTAGTATATACAAATTATATAAATGTATATCTGTATGTTGATCTGGTAATCTGTGACCTTGCTGCACAACTCACCAACTCATTCTGGAAGGTTTTCTTTCATTTTTTAGTAAATTCCTTGGAGTTTTCTACATAGACAATCATGTCATCTGTGAACAGCGACAGGAAAGTCTGTGTCTTTTCTTTCTTTTGTTTGCCTTATGCTGGCTGTAACTTTTAGTGGTATGTTGAATCACACAGGCGAGAACAGACATCCTTGCATTTTTCAGATCTTAGGGGAAAACATTGTCTTTCCACCATGAAGTACAAAGTAAGCTGTAAGCTTTATGTCGATGCTTTTTTTTTTAAGATTTTATTTATTTATTTGACAGAGAGGGAGACACAGCGAGAAAGGGAACACAAGCAGAGAGAGTGGGAGAGGGAGAAGCAGGCTTCCCGCTGAGCAGGGAACCCGATGCAGGGCTTGATTCCAGGACCTTGGGATCATGAAGGCAGACGCTTAACGACTGAGCCACCCAGGCGCCCCTCGATGCTCTTTTTTTAAATTGAAGAAGTTCCCTTCTGCTCTTGAGAGGCTTTAAAATCATGAGTGCATATTGGATTTCATCCAGACACATGATATGATTACATGATGTTTTTCTTCAACCTATTTATATGGTGGATTACATGGATTGATTTTTGAATATAAAACCAGTCTTTGTATACCTGTAATAAATTCCACGTAGTGATCTTTTCTAATTTCTTTTTGGAATTGATATGCTAACATTTTGTAGAAGATTTTTCTAAAATTATGTTTTGTCATTCCTGTCATTTTCTTTCTTTTCCTCCCTCCTTTCCTTATTTCTTCTAGTCTTTGTCTCACTTTGTATTGTATAATGTTGGCCTCATAAAATGAATTGGGAAGTGTTTTTCTGTTTTCTGAAAGAAGTTGTATAAAATTTGTGTTCATTTTTCAGATGTTTATGAAAATTTGCAAGTGAAACCATTTGGGCCTGAGGATTTTTAGGGAGCTTTACAATTATAAATTAAGTTTCTTTAATAGTTATTCAGTCATATGGCTACTTGGGATACCTGTTTCATCATAGTTGAGATTTGGTAGCTTGTGGTTTTTGAGAAATTTAGGCTAAGTAGTCTAACACTTAAAATTTTCCAGCTTCCTCCCCCAATAAAATTTTTGAAGCTCATTCTCTGAGGCTGGCAGCATAGCCATAGTGTCAAAATTAAACAAGACCAGATTCCCTTATAATGATAGATACAAATATTCTAAACAAAACATAATCTCTACCAGACAATTAAAAGAATACAAAGGAATACCGCTCCCCAAGAATATCCAAGATTTAATCTGTTCTAGATTAATTACATTTTAAGAGTTTAGAAATATTTCGAAGAGATGATTAGGATGGAAAAATTATTTGCAGCCTCAAGTCATTTTAATTCTCTCAGTGAATGGTTTTGAAATATGTGTTTTTCAAGGTTTTTTGAGAGTGGCCCAGTTGAAGAAACAATTTACATGACCTTATGTACAAAATTTAAGTTAAAAATTCATACAGTATTATTACCTGCAAAAGTTCATTGAAAATACATTACCTGCAAAAGTTCATGTGCAAACACACTGTATGGACATTTTGGCTGAATAGCCAAGTTTTAAAATTAATATTTGCCTTAAGACCAATTCACTAGCATAGAATCAACTTCTGGCATTCAGAAAATCTCAATTTAAAAAATTTTTATGATAGACTTTGTTAAATGATTTCAGGGATTTTTTTCATCATGAAATTTTGAGGTCCTTTATTTGATATTTTGCTTTTAATTACTTCTTACAATATAAGAATTCCCAAATAGGACTTACTGTTGAGATAATAGCCAAGGTGAAATTAAAATAACATTAAGATTTTTGCTTTTTTTAGATGTTCAAATTATCAGTGCTAGTGTCCTAATAGTTCTACAAAGATTTCAATTATGATCTAATTTATTAATTTGCCTTTTTGTTACTTGAATTATAAATTCATTGACTCTGAAAAGGCATGAAGTTCTTCCTAAAGTTGTCTAGCAAAGACACATTCTAATATTTTTATTATGTGTCTTATTGTTTAACAAATTTTAAACTATTGATACCTACAACTTAAATGTACTGTTTATGTGCAGCTTGCCAAATTAAGAGTTCAAAGGTTAGTCATTACATACTAAATAAATATTAGAGGATCATAATTCATGTGTATTTAGCAATATTGCTATGGAGTCACAACAGCCCTTTGTTGTTACCTGTACCACCAGCCTGTTTTGCTCAGGTTTTGTAATTTATTATATCATAAATAAACTTTCACCAGTGGATTGCATGATTGTCACATATGAAGAATATTTTTATAATTTTGTAACAGTAATGTACCATGTGCTACCTTAAAATTATTTGTTTTGAATTCTTTTACTCAGGACCATATCTCCGTGTTAATTGAATTCCACAGATAATATGTTAGCCTAAAATTTCCTGTAGTACATTTCAAGTAATACTATGATTCAGATGATATTAGAAAAAAAGATTCTGTGGTCAAACAAGACTGTATATCGTGGCATATTTCACATCACTTTTTGGAGCAATAAGTTCATTTTATTTCATCAGGGCTATTATAAATATTTTAGTAAAGCAATTTTTTAAAACTTTAACCAACCATGTGCCAAATTTACTTGACCATGAATCCCTTCTTATAATGGCTGTTACTATCTTTTGCAATCTAAACTATTTTTGTAAATGCTGCTCTAGCTACAAGAAATCACCTCAGAGGTGGAAACTCTAAAACATTATAGCTGGAGGCCAATTAATTTTATGAGAGGGCAAGTTGCTTTCTCTGTAAACCAATCCCATTCTTTTTCTACTTATAGAACCTTTGTCCTCTTAAAAAAGGGAAATTCCTCCATGTAATAATCTTCCTTCACAGTCCCTTCTTACTCTTCCCTCTACCCCAATTCTTAGTTCAACTTAATGAGATATTAACAACAACAACAACAACAAACCAAGAAAACAGGTTTGTGGAATTTTAAAAGCATGGCAATGAAATAAATGGCTTTATCGTTGATATATTTAGTCCATAAATTAAGTTCTAGAATTGGAGATTCTTTTCTAAGATGAATTTTATAACAAATAGAGGAATAAAGATGGTCAAATGGGCCATTATGCCATTACTTTGTTCTCTACTTTTAACAGTTTTTTACTTATTCTCAAAAGAAGTTAGAAATTAAACATTTTTCATGTAATTTTTCTTTTCATATTTGAATTGCCCTTCTGAAATTATATAATACATTTACCTGCAAAGCAAGAAATTATAACAAATATACATGAAAGAAAATCTGGCTTCCTGGGGTGCCTGGGTGGCTGAGTTGGCTAAGTGTCTGCTTTCGGCTCAGGTTATGATGCCAGCGTCCTGGGATCAAGCCCCGTGTCCCTCAGGGTCCCTGCTCAGTGGGGAGTCTGCTTCTCCCTCTCCCTCTGCAGCTCTCCCTGCATGTGTTCTCTCTCTCCCTCTTTCTCTGTCAAATGAAATCTTTAAAAAAATAAGAAAATCTGACTTCTTAAACTAACATGTTAAAAGCGTCATGAGTACTTTTCTGTAGCTTTCTTTACGTTTAAATGTACATACATGTTTATACATGGCTCTTTTTCCCCCCCCTTGGTTGTGAATATTTATATATTTAAACAGGATCACTGTATGGACATCAATCTGCAACTTTCCTGTAACATACATCACAGACATCTTTCCAGGTACATATAAATCTAACTTACTCATTTTAGTGTTAATAGCTGTAGAATACTACATATGGAGAGGTATTAATGTTCAAATTGTTTCTCTGTTGATGAACATTCATGTTGTTTTCACTTCCTTGCTATTTCAAACAACAGTCAATAAATACCTTTAAACAAATATTTGTTTTTATTTCTGTAAGATTCTTACATTTAGGTTTGTGGAACAAAGAATATGTGTATTTTTCAAAAAGATTCAATCAAGAGAGAGAGCAGGGGGAGGGGCAGAGGGAGAGAGAATCCTCAAGCAGACTCCCCACTGAGCGGGGAACCTGACATGGGGCTCAATCCCAAGACCCAGAGATCATGACCTGAGCCAAAATCAAGAGTCAGACACTTAACCGACTGAGCCACCCAGATACCCCTTTATTTTTTTATTTTAATAGTAACATTACTTTCCAGATAAAGCACATTCAGTTCCATCAACAGTATTTTGAGTTGCACATTTTCCTACTAACTTAATAGCACTTGGTGCTCTTTGTCAGTCTTTCTAATGAAAAATATGTCATTGCTTCAATCTGAATTTATTTAAATATTGGGTAGACTGAGCATGCTTTCATTTGCCTACTGGTCATCTGAATTTTCTGTAAATTACCTGTCAACAGTGTACAGTTTCTAGTATTTTTCATTAATTTGTAGAAGTTTTTTGTGTTTATGGCTATTATCATATGGGTTACAAAAATAATTTCTTAGTTTATCTTATACTTTAATATGCCCTTTGTTTTTTACTTTTATAGCATCAAATATAATCTACATAGAATGTTTCCTACACCCCAAGATTATTCACATTTTCCTAAATATCTTTTAATATTTTTTGTATTTTAAACTTTTCTTTAGCTAAATTTCCCCAGCAACTTTTTTTTTTTTAAAGATTTTTATTTATTTATTTATTTAACAGAGAGAGAGAAAGAGCACAAGTAGGCAGAGCGGCAGAGGGAGAGGGAGAAGCAGGCTCTCCGCCGAGCAGGGAGCCCGATGCGGGACTCGATCCCAGGACCCCGGGATCATGACCTGAGCCGAAGGCAGCCGCTTAACCGACTGAGCCACCCAGACGCCCTCCCCAGCAACTTTTTGTACTGAAGACTTCTAAAAATCACAGGAAAGCTAAAATAGTGAAACGAACATCCATCACATCCTAGACTTAGTTATAACATCCTGCCACATTTTATCTTTATTAATGTTACATTTCACTCCTAAATACTTCATGCATAACCTAAAAATAAGGAGATTGTCTTAAGAGCATGGCATTAGAAAATTAATAATTCCATAATTTCCCAAAGTGTCTCAAAACTGGTTTAGGGACACCTGGGTGGCTCAGTCAGTTAAGCGTTTGCCTTTGGCTCAGGTCATGATCCTAGGGTCCTGGAATGGAGTCCGGCATTGGGCTCCCTGCTCAGCAGGGAGCCTGCTTCTCCCTCTCCCACTCCCCCTGCTTGTGTGCGCGCTCTCTCTCTCTGACAAATAAAAAAGTCTTTGGGGAAAAAAAGATTCGGCAGAGGCCACTGTGCCGACTGGACTTCGCTTGCTCATGCACCTTGCTCTGCTTCCTCTGCAACCATGTCTGACAAACCCTACATGGCTGAGATTGAGAAATTCGATAAGTCGAAATTGAAGACAGAAACGCAAGAGAAAAATCCACTACCTTCAAAAGAAATGACTGAACGGAAGCAAGCAGGCAAATCATGATGAGGCATGTGCTGCCAATATGCACTGTACATTCCACAAGCATTGCCTTCTTACTTTACTTTTAGCTGTTTAACTTTGTAAGACGCAAAGAGGATCAAGTTTAAATGACTGTGCTGCCCCTTTTCACATCAAAGAACTACTGACAACGAAGGCGCCTGCCTCTCCCATCAGCCTGTCTTGCTGACAGGGAAGGAAAAGAACTTGCATGTTGGTGAAGGAAGAAGCTGGGAGGGACGACAGTGAAATCTAGAGTAAAAATCAAGCTGGTCCAAGGTGTCCTGCAGGCTGTAAAATGCAGTTTAATCGGAGTGCCATTAGTTTGTTCAAATGATTTTAATTATTGGAATGCACAATTCTTTAAATATGCAATAAAAAGTTTTAAAACCTGAAAACAACTGGCTTATAAAATGTTTTTCTTTTTTTTTAAATTTTATTATGTTATGTTAGTCACCATACAATACACCATGTTTTTGATGTGGTGATCCACGACCCATTGTTTTCATGTAACACCCAGTGCTCCATGCAGTACGTGCCCTCCTTAATACCCATCACCGGGCTAACTAATACCCCCTTCCCGCTCTCCTCTAAAACCCTGTTTGTTTCTCAGAGTCCATAGTCTCTCATGGTTCATCTCTCCCTCCAATCCCCCCCCCCGCTCATTTTTCCCTTCCTTCTCCTAATGTCCTCCATGCTATTCCTATGTTCCACAAATAAGTGAAACCATATGATAATTGACTTTCTCTGCTTGACTTATTTCACTTAGCATAATCTCCTCCAGTCCCATCCATGTGGATGTAAAAGTTGGGTATTCATCCTTTCTGATGGCTGAGTAATATTCCATTGTATATATGGACCACATCTTCTTTATCCATTCATCTGTTGAAGGCCACCTCAGCTCTTTCCACAGTTTGGCTATTGCAGACATTGCCGCTATGAACATTGGGGTGCATGTGGCCCTTCTTTTCACTACATCTGTGTCTTTGGGGTAAATACCCAGGAGTGCAATTGCTGGGTCATAGGGTAGTTCTATTTTTAAATTTTTGAAGAACCTCCACACTGTTTTCCAAAGTGGCTGTACCAACTTGCATTCCCATCAACAGTGTAAAAGGGTTCCCCTTTGTCCACAACCTTTCCAACATTTGTTGTTTCTTTCCCTGTCCATTTTTGCCATTCTAACTGGTGTAAGGTGGTATCTCAATGTGGTTTTTTTTTAAATCAATTAAAATCTCATTTTTATCTTTTTTTAAGGTTTTTTTTAATGTATTCATTTGAGAGAGAGACAGCACACAAGCAGGGGGAGGGGCAGAGGGAGAAGCAGGCTCCCCGCCGAGCCAGCCAGGAACCCGATGCGGGGCCCGATCCCAGGACCGGGAGATCATGACCTGAGCCGAAGGTGGACGCTCAACCATCTAAGCCACCCAGGCACTCCTCAGTGTGGTTTTGATTTGAATTTCCCTGATGGCTAATGATGATGAACGTTTTTTCATGTGTCTATTACCCATTTGTATGTCTTCTTCAGAGAAGTGTCTTTTCATATCTTCTGCCCACTTTTTGACTTGATTATTTGTTTTTTGGGTGTTGAGTTTGAGAAGTTCTTTATAGATCTTGGATACCAGCCCTTTATCTCTAGTGTCATTTGCAAATATCATCTCCCATTCTGTGGGTTGCCTCTTTGTTTTGTTGACTGTTTCCTTTGCTGTGCAGAAGCTTTTTATCTTGATGAAGTCCCAAAAGTGCATTTTTGCTTTTGTTTCACTAGCTTCTGGAGATGTATCTTGAAAGAAGTTGCTGTGGGCGATGTCAAAGAGGTTACTGCCTATGTTCTCCTCTACGATTTTGATGGATTCCTGTCTCACATTGAGGTCTTTCATCCAGTTTATCTTTGTGAATGGTGTTAGAGAATGGTTGAGTTTCATTCTTCTGTGTGTGGCTGTCCAATTTTCCCAGCACCATTTATTGAAGAGACTGTCTTTTTTCCATTGCATGTTTTTTCCTGCTTTGTCAAAGATTATTTGACCATAGAGTTGAGGGTCTATATCTGGGCCCTCTATTCTGTTCCATTGGTCTATAGGTCTGTTTTTGTGCCAGTACCATGCTGTCTTGGTGATCACAGCTTTGTGATATAACTTGAAATCGGGCAACGTGATGACCCCAGCTTTGTTTTTCTTTTTCAATATTTCCTTGGCAATTCGGGGTCTTTTCTGATTCCATACAAATTTTAGGATTGTTTGTTCCAGTACTTTGAAAAATGTCATTGGAATTTTTATCGGGATGGCACTGAAGGTATAGATTGCTCTGGGTAGCACAGACATTTTAATAATGTTTATTCTTCTGATCCATGAGCATAGAATGTTTTTCCATCTTTTTGTGTCTTCTTCAATTTCTTCCATGAGTGTTCTGTAGTTCCTATAGATCCTTTACCTCTTTGGTTAGGCTTATTCTGAGGTATCTTATACTTTTAGGTGTCCATATGTACAATGGAATATTACTCAGCCATCAGAAAAGATGAATACCCAACTTTTACATTCACATGGATGGGACTGGAGGAGATTATGCTAAGTGAAATAAGTCAAGCAGAGAAAGTCAATTATCATATGGTTTCACTTATTTGTGGAACATAAGGAATAGTGTGGAGGACATTAGGAGAAGGAAGGGAAAAATGAAGGGGGGTAATTGGAGGGAGAGATGAACCCTGAGAGACTATGGACTCTGAGAAACAAACTGAGGGTGTTAGAGGGGAGGGGGGCAGGGGGATGGGTTAGCCTGGTGATGGGTATTAAGGAGGGCACGTACTGCATGGAGCACTGGGTGTTATACAAAACAATGAATCGTGGATCACTACATCAAAAACTAATGATGTACTGTATGGTGACTAACATAACATAATAAAATTTAAAAAAAGTGGGGGTGGGGTGGTCAACAAAATTCTAGAAACAATCACCACTTAAGAAACAAAGGGAAATGATTCATTATTGGAAAATCGTTTTTAAGTTGTCAGTGAATTTTAATTGCCATCATGAAAAAATGATATGATGCTGAGGAAGATAGTTCAGATTTCTTAAAAAAAGTTATGAAGACCAGATTTTAACTTCCCCTCTCATAAAACTAACAAACCAACAATAACAAAAAAAACCCCCAAAAACCTAACTTCCAAAAGAATGTGGAATAAGAAAAATCTTCATTTGTAATGGAAATGAGGCATCTACATATCCCATACTTTGAAGACTTTCTAACAAAAATAATACAAATGGGATGAGATAGATATCACCAAGACCTAAGTTAGTACTGCTTCTGACAAAGAAATGAGGCAAACATTAATTGAACACATAATGGTACCAATCACATGTAACAACTCATTAATTCTCAAAAACCACCATCTAAGCAAGGATTTTGTCTCATTTTTAGGTGATAAAACTAAGTAGTGACAGTTTAAGTAACTAGCTCATGGTCATACATAAAAGTGATGGAGCCAGGATTGAAACCCTTTTACCTCCACAAAGTCTGCTTAACCTCTGTACTATTAGAATTAATTAATGGGGACACATAGAATTGTCTTTCTCCCAGGATATGGAAAATGACAGAAGAAAGGGGAATGAGGCAATAAAGAATTGTTTGATATATTTAAGTCTTAACTGATGAAGAAATGTTCTAGAAGGCATAGGAAAAATGGGATCAAGAATAGAAAAGATAGGGGCGCCTGGGTGGCTCAGTTGTTAAGCGTCTGCCTTCAGCTCAGGTCATGATCCCAGGGTCCTGGGATCGAGCCCCGCATCGGGCTCCCTGCTCAGCGGGAAGCCTGCTTCTCCCTCTCCCATTCCCCCTGCTTGTTTCTCTCTCTTGCTGTGTCTCTCTCTGTCAAATAAACAAAATCTTAAAAAAAATAGAAAAGATCATCACTATCTTTGAAAGGAGAAACTCCTCATTTTTTGAGACCAAAGTAAAGAGGTTACAGGGAAAACTATGGATCACAATTTCAAAATTATGCCAAAGCAAGTTACTTTGTGCCCATGAAAACTGTTTATTTTCCTCTGAGAAATTAATTAGCTTATAAATGAAAGACAAGATAAACTATGTAATGAATTTTGTTAATTTTATATCCTAATTTGTTTTTCCTTTGAAAGTCAGATTCAAATTTAAAGCTTAATTCTAAATTAACTTATTTCTTCTGTATATTCTAATTGCAGTTTTCTCCTGGTCTTACTAATTTTTATTTTTTTCCTGACTGATTTCTATCCACTTAAGGTTTTTCATCCTATTGTTGAGATTATTGACCTACTTTCTCTGTAGTGCAGAATAAAATAGTAAAACAAACCCACATTATTTAAAACTCACTTGGTACTTGATCATTTCTTCCTGGAAGAGAGTAGAATCCTGAAATGGCCAAGGTGGGTGATGGGTGAAAAGAAACCATGAAAAATCAGGCTTACTTAGTAGCTCCAGACAAGTCATACTAGAAATCTCCAGTTAAACAAGGTCAAGCACCTTGTAGGGGAACAATCTTAAGATTCATCAAAAGCCAAGAATAACCACAGTTTGGAGGCATCAATATATACAAGCATGACAAAAGCCTATGGAGCTTCAATGTGAATTTTAAAAACTATTTTAAGATTAGAAATATAGGGGCGCCTGGGTGGCTCAGTCGTTAAGCGTCTGCCTTCAGCTCAGGTCATGATCCCAGGGTTCTGGGAATGAGCCCCACATCAGGCTCCCTGCTCCACGGGAAGCCTGCTTCTCTCTCTTCCACTCTCCCTGATTGTGTTCCCTCTCTCTCTGTCTCTCTCTCTCTGTCAAATAGATAAATAAAATCTTAAAAAAAATTAGAAATATAATTCACAAGGTATTTTTAAATAACATCCCATACTTTTTTTTAATACATCTATCCAATCTCAAACTTAGAGAAAAGTTGAAAATTTAGTGCAAAGAACTTTTTTCCCTGAACGATTCGAGAGTAAATTGCTGACCTAATGTCACATCACCCCTGAAGATGCTAGGTATTTCCTACAAACAAAGACATGTCCCTATGTAACTGCAATACAATGATCAGAATCAAGAAATTAACATTAAGGGGCACCTGGATGGCTCAGTTGGTTAAGCATCTGCTTTCGGCTCAGGTCATGATCCTGGAGTCCTGGTATCAAGCCCCGTGTCGGGCTCCCTGCTCAGTGGGGAATCTGCTTCTCCCCTTACCCTCTCCCCCTGCCCTTCCCCCTGCTTGTGCAAATCTTAAAAAAAGAAATTAAGATTAATACATTACTACCATCTAGATTAGATCCCATCCAAGTTTTACCAAGTGTGCCAGTGTCATTTACACTAAAGGATCCAGTTCAGAATCACACACTGTGTTGAAATGTCCTGTCTCTTTAATCTCCTTTAGTCTGAAACAGTTTTTGTCTTGCCCTTTTATAATCTTGACACTTTTGATGACTGTAAGTCAGTCTTTGGTGAATGTCTCTCTAATTTGGTTTTCTTTGATGTTTCCTCATGATCAGGTTATGCATTTTGAAAGGAATGCCAACAGAAATTGATGCTGCATTCTTCCCAGGGCATATCAGGGGACACATGATGACTTGCCCCATTACTGGTGATATTCTTTTTTTTTTCTTTTTAAGATTTATTTATTTGAGAGAGCGAGAATGAGAGAGAGAGAGAGTACATGAGAGGGGGGAGGATTAGAGGGAGAAGCAGACTCCTTGCTGAGCGGGGAGCCCGATACGGGACTCAATTCCGGGACTCCAGGATCATGACCTGAGCTGAAGGCAGCCGCTTAACCGACTGAGCCACCCAGGCGCCCCCTGGTGATATTCTTTTAATCAATTAATAAGGTATGTCTGCCAGCCTTCTCCACTACAAAATTATTCTTTTCCCCTTTGTAACTAGTAAGGATTTTATGGGAGGGGTAATCTGAGATGATATAAATGTCCCATCCTTCAGGCAAAATTTCAATTTATATTTTGAATTGATTTTATATTTTTGAATTTGTATTTTTCAAAATATAATTTTGAAATTATATTTTTGAATTTATATCAGCATGGACTTGTGATTTCCTATTTCATTAAAAGCTTATAATCTATTACTGTTATTATTTATATTAGTATTAGGTTTGTCCCAGATTTGTTAAGTGGAAACCCCTTCAATCCGACTTCTGTGTCCTTTTTTTTTTTTTTTAAGATTTTATTCATTTGAGAGAGAGAGAGAGAGCATCAGCAGGGGGAGGGACAGAAGGAGAGGGAGAATTTCCAGCAGACCCCACACCCAGTGCAGAGCCCGATGCGGGGCTTGATCCCAGGACCCCAAGATCATGACCTGAGCTGCCAGACGGTTAACTGACTGAGTCATCCAGTCACCCTCTGTGGCCTTTTAATAACCAGTCCCTATCGTTCCCTTATTTTCACATACAAGATGTTCTAGGTTCATCTTGTATTTGCTCTGCCCCAAGACTGGAATCAATCATCTTAAAAGAACCCTGGTTCCTATTAGTGAGGAAAATGGTATTTGGAGGCCATGATCTGGGTACTAGCATGCTTATTGCTACTGCAGTGTCACTGTTCCCAGGCCCACTTAGAAGTGGACAGATCTAATGAATATAAATACACATAGATTGAATACACACATTTATATCTATACTTATTTTTATATCTATGTATCTATAATGAAAATAAGTTTGCACGAATACAATTCTAATCTAAAACCACTGAGTTCATTCTAGTTGTAGCCCTTTTCATATGTGTAACTCCTTTCCCTGACAAAGAAATGTTCATTTTATTATCCTTAAATATATAGTTCTGTGTATACAAAACATATTTGATTAATCTTCCTGGAAGAAATCAATACCCCATTGTCACTGCCACACTCTCCCTGGACAGATACTCCTCACAGTTCTGCAGGGCCATCATGGCTTTACTGATGTGTATGCCTACCTTGCTTAGTTCCACCTAATGGCTTTAGGATTAAATTGTTAGAAAGAGAAAGAAAAGTAAAGACTCTTTCCCACCTAGGTCAGAGAGATGTGATGTGAAAAGGACTAAACCCGCTGTTGCTGGCTTTTTAAAGATGGAGGGAGAGGGCCATGAGCTAAGGCAGGTGGCAGCCTCTAGGCTGGTAACAGTTCTCAACTTATAGCTAACAAGAAAATGAAGATCTCAGATCTACAGACATAAGTAAATTTTGCCAATAACCCAAATAAGCAGGAAACAGATTCTCCCCTAAAGCCTCCAGAAAATAACACAGCCCTGCAGATAATTTTAGTGTGATGAGACCCATACTGGACTTCTGACCTACAAAACTGTAAGATAATAAATTTTTGTTTTTTTCAAGTCATGAAATTTGTGGGAATTGGTCACTGCAGCAGGGGAAGACTAATACAATGGTCATTTAATTTTCAACAAAGGACCAAAGACTTCTACTGTTGAAAATACCATTTGTAACAAAATGATATTGAAAAAAAATTGATATCTACATAAGAAAAAAAAAATCTCAACCCCTATCTAACACCATGAACAAAAATTATTTCAAAATAAGTCTTAGACCTAATATAAAAAACTGCAATTATAAAGCTTTCAGAAAAAAACATAGGTAACTATTTAAATATTTTTCAAACTTGGCAGCAGGTAAGTTTCATAAGTCACACAAAGCAGTAACTATAAAAAAAATTGATATGTTAAATATTATAAAAAAGTCTTTTGCTCATCAAAAGACACTATTAAAAAATGACCAGGAAATCCAAAGGCTAGGAGAAATATTCACAAAACATTTGTCCGATAGAGGACGGATATCTAGGCTATATTAGATTTTATATAACTCAACAGTGAAAATATGATCAATTAAAAATGGACAGAAAATTTGAGAAGAAATGTTCAAATGGCTAATAAGTACATAAAAAATGGTCAATATCAACAGTCATTAGGGAAATGTCAGTTAAAACCACTATGAGACACTACAGAACACAATATGAGATACATATCCAGAATGATAGCACTAAATGTTGGTGAAAATGTAGGGAAACTGGAACTCTCATACGTTGTTGGGAGTGTAAAATGGTACAACTATTTTGGATAAAGTTCTGGCAGAAACTTATAAAACTGAACTTACACCTATACACTGCATCCAAACAATTCTGCTTCTAGGTGTTTATCCAAAAGATATGAAAAAATACATTCATAAAAAGACATATCCAAGAATGTTTATAAATGCATTATAATAGCAAAATACATGGAAATATCCCAGAAGCCCATCAAGAGGAGAATGGATAAAGAAACTGTGATTAGCCATACAATGGAATCCAACTCTGTAATAAGAACTATTTAGATACACCATAAACACACACACATATCATACATGGATGAATCTTAAACAACATTATCCTGGAAACTGACTGGGAAGGAGCCTGAGGGAATTTTCTAGTGTGATGATATTTTCTTTGATAGGATTTTGGTTTGTACAGTGTATGTATTTGTCAACATTCTTCAAATGATAAATTTAAGGTAAGTGTGGTTCACTGTTTATAAATCTTACCTTAAAAACTACCAAAATGTTGGGGCACCTGGGTGGCTCAGTCATTAAGCATCTGCCTTCAGCTCAGGTCATGATCCCAGGGTCCTGGGATCGAGCCCCGCATCGGGCTCCCTGCTCGGCGGGAAGCCTGCTTCTCCCTTTCTCACTCCCCCTGCTTGTGTTCCCTCTCTCGCTGTCTCTCTCCTGTCAAATAAATAAAATCTTAAAAAAAAAAAACTAACAAAATGTTGAACTTTAATTAGTAATATGCATGCTAAAGTGTTTAGGAGTAAAATATACTGATGTCTGCAACTTACTTTGAAATACATAAAAAAAAGGACCAATTTATGGATGAATACATGGCTGGATAGTTAATTATTTGATAAATATAGCAAAGTATTAATTGAAGTATCTAGATGGTGAATACATGGGTATACAATGAATCTTTTAGTTTTCTGTTTGGAAATTTTCATAAGAAAATGTTGGTGAAAATATAAAAAAAAACAACTATCAACCCATAATTCTGTATTCAGTGAAAATATCTTCTTAAAAATGAGGGGATTTTAGTTCTCTTCCCGTAAGCAGCCTGAGGTGATCTCTGAAAATGGTTACCTATTCACTCAACCCAGAAAACCCCACAAAATCATGCAAATCAAGAGTTCAAATCTTCATGTTGATATTAAAAACACTGGCGAAACTGCCCAAGCCATCAAGGGTGTGCATATCTGAAAAGCCACCAAGTCTCTAAAGGATGTCACTTTACAGAAGCAACATGTGCCATTCTGTCACTACAATGGTGGAGTTGGTAGGTATACCTAGGCCAAACAGTGGGGTTGGACAGAGTGCTGAATTATTATTGTACATGCTTAAAAATGCCGAGAATAATGTTGTACTGAAGGATTTAAATGTAGCTTCTCTGGTCATCAAGCACATCTGGTGAACAAAGTCCCCAAGATGCAGCACAGAACTTACAGAGCTCTGATTAATCCATACGTGAGTTCTCCCTGCCACATTAAGATAATCCTTACTGAGAGGAGATTTTCCTAAACCAGAAGATGAAGTTGCACAGAAGAAAAAGATATCCCAAGAGAAACTGAAGAAACAAAAACTTATGACCTGGGAATAAATTTAGTATAAAATAAATGGAAATAAACGTACACATACATGCACATATGCACATGTGTGCACGCACACACACACATATAACTAAAATATACTACAATGATAGCATTTAAATTAGTAGAAGCAATGACTGGTGTAAAGTATTCTAACATCATTATACTGCTGGGCAGGAAAAATGATAAATTTAGACTTTGAAAACTTAAGTATGTCCCACTAAATTAAAGATTAATGCAAATAGAATATATACCTTCCAAAAGAGGAGGACATAAAAGAAAGGAGAGGAGAACAAGCTAAAGAAGGAATAAACGGGAGGGAAATGAAAACATTAAAAAGTTACATAGAGTGTGCCTGGGTGGCTCAGTTGGTTAAGCGACTGCCTTCGGCTCAGGTCATGATCCCAGGGTCCTGGGACAGAGTCCCACATCAGGCTCCCTGCTCAGCGGGGAGCCTGCTTCTCCCTCTGACCCTCTCCCCTCTCATGCTGTTTTTCTCTCTCTCTCTCTCACTCAAATAAATAAATAAATAATAAAATCTTTTTTAAAAAAGTTACATATAACATATATAGTGATGTGATAAAATGGTAGAAATAAATACAAATATGTCAGTAAATGGATAAACAAAATATAATTATATGCTATTGTCAAGATATACATTAAAACAATTATACAGAAAGGCTGAAAATAAGGGAACAGAAAAAACATGATTCAAAATACTAATCAAGGGCGCCTGGGTGGCTCAGTTGGTTAAGCGACTGCCTTCAGCTCAGGTCATGATCCTGGAGTCCCGGGATCGAGTCCCGCATCGGGCTCCTTGCTCAGCAGGGAGTCTGCTTTTCCCTCTGACCCTCTTCCCTCTCGTGCTCTCTGTCTCTCATTCTCTCTCTCTCAAATAAATAAATAAAATCTTTAAAAAAAAACAAAACAAAATACTAATCAAAAGAAAGTTTAAGTAGCTATATTAATATTGGGTAAAATAGTCTTTAAATAAAAGCATTATTATAAAAAGATCAGCACATAATGATGTTTAAATCTCCAAGAATTTATATAAATTCTAAATGAATGTGTTACTAAAAATACATACATTTAAGCCAAAATTAGTGAAATGACAAGGAAAAATAATGTCACAGCCACAATGGGAGATTTTGCATATTTCTTTTAGTAACTGATATTTAAGAGACAAAAATCAGTAATGATTATAGAGGATTTGGACAAAAAATTTACAAACTTTATCTAATGGATACATTTAAAAAGTATACTATGCTAATAACTGCAGAAGACAAATCATTTTTTAGGACATAATGAATATTCAGAAAACTTAGACATATATTAGGCCATAAAGCAAATCTGAAAAAATTTCAATGGACTAATTTCATATAGATCAACTCCACTGCCCATAAAATTATGTTAGATATAAGTCATCAAAGGATAATTAGAAAAAAATCTATATGCTTAAGAAAGATCCTTCCAAATTATTTATGGGTGAAAAAAATCAGCACAAATTTAAAAAGAAGTATTTAAAACTGAATGATGAGACTACTACATACACCAAAATCTGTAGGATGCAGCCAAAGTAGTACATAAAGGAAAAGTTATAACCTTAAGAATTTATAAGTATAAAAATTAACTAAGTACCCAACTTAAAATGTGAGAAAAAATGGCAGAATAAACTGAAAGAAAGCAAAGAAATAATAAAGAATAAAAAATAAAGGGAATAGCAAAAGAGTTATATAGTGAAGAGGATTAAAAAGGCCCCAAATAGGTCTTTGTGTTATACTAAAATTATAACACTATGTTAATTAAGAGCATGTATATATAAGTATATAGTGCAGGGAATAATAAATTGACCAACAGAATTGAATAAAGAGCCCCCAACAGTTCCATATATATATATATAGTAACCTAATTCATGACTGTTGGTAAGATGGGAAAGGATAGTCTTTTTATAATGCGAGACAATTGGTATACACACAAACACACACAAATTGCACCCCACTTTTGTCCTACAGAAAGATGGATTCCAAGAGACTTTATAACAAAAAAATGTGGAAGTCAAAACTATAAAGCTTTAAGAATATAGAAAACTAAAATTATGACCTTAGTATAGAGAATTAAAAAAAATTTTTTTTAGAGAGAGAGCACACACACATTCGCCTGCGCCTGTGTGGGGGAGGGGCAGAGGGAGAGAATGCTCAAGCCAACTCCCCTGGAGCCTGATGAAGGTCTCCTTCCCACAACCCATGAGATCATGGCCTGAGCTGAAACCAAGAGCTTCATTTTCTCTCCATGAGCCAAGGTCAAATCTTCTTATATATAAAGTTATTTAATTATTGTATTAGTCGATGGCCTCTCAACCTTACCCAATAATGTCCCTATAATAGAAGAGAATGGATGCTCACTTTGCGGGGATGTGCCAGAGAAAATAAGCAGTTAAGCTAGGGCTGGCTTTGAAATCATGTTTCCTGACAACGAAAAAACTGCTGATTTTGCGTTCTTCCCCATAACACGTATATTTGATCCAAGAGAAAAATCATGTCTAAATTATTTGCCAGATAAATTGATAACCTTTTTTTCCCGATCAAATTAGTGTCCAAGAAAGAAATAACTTGATCATCCATCGGGAAGACCTCCCACTCTTCTGGCAGTCAAACTCCTACAGACACTCTGAAAAATAAAGGCATGAGAAAAGCACATTTGCGTAACAGATCACCACTCACGCAACCACTCTCAATTATGAACACAAAACAAACCAAAACAGCAGAGGTCCCTTCCTCCGTCAGACAATCCCACAGTTATGTCATAACCAGGCCGCTTCGAGTACGAACCACCTCACACCCAACGGCATGGAGAATCACACCAGGCAGAAATACAACCACACACCCAGCCGCCAAGGGACTCCCAGTCCGCCCGACGACGTCTCCCGTTGTCTCACACACTCCAAAGGGCCTGGCGAGGCACACAGGGGGTCTCTGCGAGTCTGAGGCTCTGTCTGGTCCCCGGCTCAGCTCCAGCTCCACCCCCGCACCTGCCCGCCTGATGGTCCGCGCCACCTTCTCCGGATCTGTAAGACCCTGGGACCACTCAACACTGACAGTCTCAGGCCACAACCCAGCAGCCCGCGCGCCCGACGCCTGCGCACTGAGCGCAGGCGGGCACTCCCAGGAACACCCGCGGCGCGGCCGTTGCGCGAGCGGGTTTTAGCGGCGGAGTGCAGGAACCTCGCGGAAGGTTAGTAAACTGGCAATCCTAGCGTTCCGGCCGGCCAGCCTACAGCCTTCCCGCCGTTGGACTACATTTCCCAGAGCCACCGCTTCCCCAATGCGGCTTCATTTCCGTTTGTTCGCGCGATTTGGGGACATCGCGTGCGGAGGACAGCGTCTGTGGAGGAGCTTGGCCCGGCTCCGGCTGGGCGGGCGAACCCGAAATCGGGGCTTGGACCCCGGGCGCCAAATCCTGGATTCTGAACCGCGCCTTTTGTCTTGGTGAGGATGTCCGGGATGCCGGGGCGGAAGCGTCGCTGGAATTGCGTGTGTGACAGTCTCCTGCCGTTTTGTGTTGTGAGACAGCCTGCCTGTTATTGGTGTGGGCGAATGGACGTGTGCAACTGTGGTTTTGTATGTAAGCTTTTGTGTGAGGGTGAGTTGTGACTCTCAGAGTGTAGTAATACGGCTGTGACCATGTGTTTGTGACCGCGTGCTTAACTGGGAATGTGCCTATGTGACAGTGTGATTGTGTGTGTACCTCGTATGTGACTGGGGGTTTGCTTGTGACTGTGAGCTGTGCGACAGTGCTGTTGTGACAGGGTGTTTGGATGTACTTGGGTCACTTTGAGGTTGTGTATGCGACTGTGTATCGTGTGTATTACTGAAGTTTGTCTGTGACTTTGAGGTGTTATGAGAGTGTTGCTGTGACACGGTGTTTGTGACCACTTGTTTTTTTGACCTGGTACTTGGTTGTGTTTTTCTGATTGGATGGCTGTGTGTATGCCATATGTGTGACTGTTGGGACTCTGATCCGCTTCATGACTGTGTGAAGAGAGTAAAAGTGCTGCTGTGAGAGAGTGTTTTTGGCTATGTGTATCCCTGACAGAGTGCTTGGATGTGCTTGAGTGATTGTGTGTATGCTCTGTTTATGATTGAATTTTGTTTAAGATAAAAGGTGGTCTGAGGTGTAATATTAATTTGGTGATTGTGACTCTGGCTGTGTGACCATGGAAATGTGTGTGACTTTGTCTAGTCATCTGTATATTTTATAGTCTGTGATCTTATGGGAGTTTAGTGAACTACAGAGATAAAATTGGGTTTTTGTATTTTGGGGGTTCATTCTGGGACTGAGGCTGCCTGTGTGTCATGAGTCCCATGTGGCTTTGTCCTCACAGAACTTGACTTCTTTCTTTTCTGACCTCAGTGATCTCCCTTCACACATGGCCTGTATTGCTTCATTTCTGTATCCATTCTTAGTTCACACTGGGATTGTAGACATAGGTTTCCTTTTGGCTTCCAGATGTCCTCTCACCTTACAGCCTTAAGAATGTTGAATGTAGAAAGGTGACAGGAAGGAAAGAAGTCAGAAGTTTGAGCCCCTGAATGAGGGCTGTGAGTACCTGTAGTACTTCACTGCAGGGCTTTGTCTCCAATGGACAATTTTGAATCCAGCAGTAAATTCTGGCCCAAGACAGCTGTGGTCTTGGACCTTCTTTCTGAAACAAAGTGCAGAACTGTTCTACTCTCCTTCTGACTTTCCTCCTGGGTAAATGAGGGGTAGATTGGGGGGCTGGGTGGGTAAGAGCATGTGTTCTAATTTAGAGTATATCCTAAAAAAGGTCTACTATCTCATGATTCCATTTTCTTTTCCTGAGAGTAGAGCCCAGAGGAGGAAAAAATGGCTGTTATACATTCAAAAGCAAAGTCCAAGGTGAGTGGATGTTTCCTCTGTTTCCCCAATATGCCTTTAGTTTTTCAGGATGTAGGATCTTTGTTTTCTCTTTGAAATTTCCTATTTAAGCTTTCTCAAATGATGGAGGTGGCAAGACAATTTTCTGTAGATTGGGAGCAGGGAATATGTGCAGTTAATTGTGATAGATACTTCCCAACAGTGGTTAAATTGAGGAAGAATGGATTTGAGACTCATAAAATTAAAACGGAGATGATATTGTGTTATTTCTGACACAGCAGCATTCTTTTTTAACTTTTCCTGTTTGGTAATTTTTTTAAGACAGAGAGGAAGGGTGGGGTGGGGAGGGAGGGGGAGAGGGAGAGAGAGAATCTTAAGCAGGCTCCATGCCCAGCGCAGAGCTTGAGGTGGGGCTTAAACTCATGATCCTGAGATCATGACCTGAGCTGAGATCTGACATTTAACCAACTAAGCCGCTCCAGGTGCCCCTGTTTGGTAATTTTCAAACATACACAAAAGTATAATGAGCCATCATAGGCACAACTCTAAAGTTACCACTTGCCAATCTTATTTATTCTGCCTTCAGTTTGAATTCCTTCCTAATTTTCCTTTTGATTTTCTCTTTTGACTTATGGTTTATTTAGAAATACGTTATTTAGTTTTCAGGTATTATGAGGATCTTCCAGAGATCTTTTTGTTACTGATTTCTAATTTCATTCCATTGTGTTCAGAGAATATACTTTTTATGACTTGAATTCTTTAGAATTTATTAAGAGTAGTTTTGTGACCCAAAATGTGTGGTCTATCTTAGTAAATGTTTGGTGTGCACTTGAAAAGACTGGATTCTGCTATTGTTGGGTGGAGAGTTCCATAAATGTCAGCTAGGTAACGTAGGTGTGTAGTATTGTTGAAATCCTCTGTACCTTTACTGATTTTCTGTCTGTTGCATTTATTTCTTTCTCGTAATTTCTGTAAGTTTCTCCTTCATGTATTTTGAAGCTCTGTTATTAGATACATAAAAGTTTCGGGTAATACATCCTGTTGGTGAATTGATCCCTTTATCATTATGAAATGGTCTTTATCCCTGGTAGTACTGATGCTCTGAGCATCTACTTTGTCTGATATTTTTTTTTAAAGGTTTTATTTATTTATTTATTTGAGAGAGAGAGAAACAGCATGAGAGGGGAGAGGGTCAGAGGGAGAAGCAGACTTCCCGATGTGAGACTCGATCCCAGGACTCCGGGATCATGACCTGAGCCGAAGGCAGTCACGCAACCAACTGAGCCACCCAGGCACCCTACTTTGTCTCATATTTAATGTTGCCATTCCAGCTTTCTTTTCATTTGTGTTATCATGAAATATCTTTTTCTATCCTTTTATTTTTAACCAATTATGTACTGTTGTTGGAGTGCATTTCTTGTTGGCTGCATTTAGTTGGATCTTGTGTTTTTATCCCATTTGACAATTTCTGTCTTATAATTAAGTATTTATAGAATTTATATTTAGTATGATCATTTATGTGGTTTGGGTCAAAACCATCATCTTGTCCCATCTGTTCCCTATTCCCTTTTCCTTCTTTTCTGCCTTCTTTTGAATTGGGAGAGAGAGTTTCAAACTAACAATACTAATATTTTTACTATCTGAATACAGAAAAACAAGACTTCAATAGGATATGACCTACAGTTAGGCTCATTTGTTTCATCTTGCTTTCTAATTTTAGTGATTGTTTTTCCCCCACTTTGATTTAATTTTATTTTAAAATTATATAAAATATTTATTTATCTCCAAAGTCAAAACTATAGAACAAGGTGAATTCAGAGAAGGCCAGTGTTCATTCCTGTCCCTTCAGCCTATTTCCTTTTTCTCTGTATAGATAATAACTACCTGTACTTTTCTTCTTTTCATTTTTCTTTTAAATTATGTTTGTGTGTATGTGTTTGTATGTATACGCATGTACACTTACATGTATACATGTATTTTTTACATCTCCATTCCTAACTAAAAGAGAGTATTCTGTGTACACTACACTACACCTTTTTTTCCCTCACATGTTTAATGTATCGTGGAAATCATTCTTAGCAGCCTACAGACATTATTCTTACTCTGTTTTATAATTATGTTGTGTGGGTGTAAGAGTTTATTCACCTAGTCTTCTGTGAGTGGGCATTTGGGTTTTTTACCCCCAGTATTTTGCCATTATATAATATAGCAATCAAAACAGTGTATATGGTTTCTATTTGTAGATGTTTATCTTTGGGGCAAATTTCTAGAGGTGGCTACTTTAGTTTATTTTAATGTTTCTCATATAAATTCTACCTGAATCACAACTCTTGAGTAATAATAAAATGGGTGTGTTTCCTTATTTTTCCCCTTCCCCATCTTTTTCTCCATTACCCAAGTTAAAAAAAAAAAGATCTTAGAGTTTATCTTTTTATTGTTAAATATTCTTTTTTCTCAGAATTTATTGAGACTTTTTTTAACCATTGCATGTCCTTTTTTTAAATTTCACAAAGCTATTATTTCCTTGTTTTCTCATATCAAAGTAGTGCATGTTTGTTGGTATGACTTAGAAAATACAAAAAAAAAAAAAAGATGGAGAAAATAACAGTTACTCAAAAAACCTCCTTAGACTGAATCATGGTTCATATTTGGAATCTATCTTTCAAGTCTTTTTTTTTTAACTTCTTATAGAAAAATTCAAACATGTATGAAACTAAAAAGTATAATGCTTCCCCATGTACCCTACCCATCCCTAAGCTTCAACAAATATCAATTTATAACTAAACATGTTTCATCTATAGATCCACTACTCCCTCTCCCCACCAAAAAAATGGATTATTTTGAAGTAAATTCCAGATATGTATTTCATCCACAAATATTTTAATATGTGTATCTGAAGATAAGAACTTTTTACTTATAAAACTTAGCCATGGGGCCCCTGGGTGTTTTAGTCGGCTAAATGTCTGACTCTTGGTTTCAGCTCAGGTCATGATCTTGTGGTCATGGGATTGAGCCCAGTGTCTGGCTCTGAGCTCAGTGTGGAGTCTGCTTCAGATTTGCTCTCCCTCTCCCCACTGCTCGCGTGCACTCTCTCTCTCTCAAATAAATCAATCAAATCTTAAAAAAAAAAAAATAACCACAATATCATTATTAAAAAACCCACCTTTAATATTTTCTTAATGTTATGAAATAGCAAGTCAGTGTTCACATTTCTCCCATTGTCCATAAATATTTGTTAGAATTAAGATCCAAACAGTGTCGATTTAGTGTAATAGTGTGATATATTTCTTAATCTTTCTTTCTCTTTTCTTGCAGTTTATTTGTTCCAGAAACAGTTTTCTTCAGAGTTACCTGTATTCTGGATTTTGTTGATTGTATATGTGTGGTGTCATTTTACATATTCCTGTAATTCTTCTAAACTGGTATTTAATTCTAGAGGCTTGATCAGGTTCAGGTTTTTTTGTGGTTTTGCTTGTTTGCTTTGCACTAATCTTTCATACATAATGGTGTGTGCTGTATAACATTTGGTTGTTTTCTTTTATGTGATATTAGCAGCCATTGGTTATCTTGACTTGGAATTTATTATTTTATCAGAGTTACAAAATGATTTTCTAGTTCTCTTATTTCTTATGCAATTATTAGTTGGAATACTTCTGTAAAGGGAACCATCCTTTCATCAGTGTCTTAGTTACTCTGAAGTATAGCACATGTAAAAAAAAATAGAATAAAAGCTTGCTTTTACTCATTATTTTTCAGCATCTTCCAAAGTTTATCCTAAGTTATCCTTTTAAATTATTATCATGTACTTGAAGATTTAAATATATTTGATACATTTCAGTCCATAGCAGTTACTGTTCTTATTAATACTCAGATTGTTCATCTTTGATCTGTGGGATTCTCTTTACTCCTTCTGATTTGGCTTGGATTCTGTGGCCCTGGTACTTGAAGTGGGTGAAGCCTTTTGTCTGGTACTCTGTTGGCAGTGAAATGATTCCCTACATCTGTGCTGATCCATCTGACCCTCTCTAGGTACTGTTCCATGAGGGAACATAGAACTGTGGGGGAGCCAGTGCTTTCTTTGGGTTAGCCTCTTTTTGTACTAAGTGATTAGTAAGTGATTAAAACCTTGACTCTTTCATTTTGGCTTGTTGTCTTAGTTTTTCTGACAACTGATAGTTCAGCTCTTTTCAGCTCATTTTGTGTGGTATTCTTGACAGTTGGGTGTGGTATCAGTTTTGTCAAGGTACTTGATAGTGTTGTATATAAATCCTCTCTATCATTACTGCCATTTTTATCTACTTGTTTTGTTAGTTGCTGAGAGAAAGATGTTAAAATTTCCAAATCTGATTGTGGATTTGTCTGTTTCTTCCTTTAGTTCTTTTAGTTTTTGCTTCATATATTTTGGTGCTTTGTTGTTAAATCTCTACACATTTAGGATTTCTGTGTCTTCTTGGTGAATTTATCCTCTTTGTCTCTTGTACTAGTCTTTGTCTTGATCTCTGTTTTGTTTTGTATTAATAGAAGTACATAGGCTTTCTTTTGCTTAGTATTTGTATGGGTATATCTTCCTCCACCATTTTACATTCTTCTTTGTTTTTTAAGTTTTTATTTAAATTCCAGTTAGTTAACATACAGTGTATTAGTTTCAGGTGTACAATATAGTGATTCAACACTTCCATACAACACCTGATGCTCATTTTGGCAAGTGCCCTCCTTAATCCCATCACCTATTTTATCAGTCTCCCCACCCACCTCACTTCTGGTAGCCATCAGTTTGTTCTTTAGAGTTAAGAGTCTCTTTCTTGGTTTGCCTCCCTCTTTTTGTTCCCCTTTGTTTGTTTTGTATCTTAAAATCCACATATGAGTGAAATCATATGGTATTTTTCTTTCTCTGACTGACTTATTTCGCTTAGGACAATACTCTCTAGCTCCATCCATGTTGTTGCAGTCTTTTTGTGGCTGATTAGTATTCCGTTGTGTATATATACCACATCTTTATCCATTCATCAGTTGGTGGATACTTGGGCTATTTCCATAATTTGGCTGTTGTTGGTAATGCTGTTATAAAATATCAGGGTACATGTATCCCTTTGAATTAGTATTTTTGTGTTCTTTGGGTAAATACCTAGTAGTGCAATTGCAAAAGTCATAGGGTAGTTCTATTTTTAACTTTCTGAGGAACCTCTCAACTGTTTTCCAGAGTGGCTACACACTAGTTTGCATTCCCACCAACAGTGCACAAGGGTTCCCCTTTAACCACATCATAGCCACCATCTGTTGATTCTAGTATTGTTGATGTTAGCCATTCTGACAGGTATGAGGTGATATGTCATTGTAGTTTTGATTTGTATTTCCCTGATGATCAGTGATAATTGAGCATCTTTTCATGTGTCTCTTGTCTTATATTAATACAGGTACACAGGTTTTCTTATGCTTAGTATTTGTATGGTAATCTTCCTCCACAACTTTACCTATCTGTGTCTTTATATTTAAAGTACATTTCTTGTAAAGAACATGTAGTTGAAACTTACTTTTTTTTTTTTTGTCTTGACATTGCCTTTTAATTGGAATGGTTGGACTATTTACCTTTAAAGGGATTACCATTTAGTTTAATCCCTGCTGTGGACAGGAGCTCCCCAAGTATCTGTTAAGGAGTGCTTGACACATTTTACAGTTAGTTCATTTAAATTTCCTTGTGTCTTTAGCTCTGTGATGAATTTGAAGGAAACTATGATTTTTTTAATCTTATCTGAAGTATTTTTGGTTGTTAAGATGGGCACAATTATATATTGAACTTTCCACATCTGGAAGAAATAGAATTTTTAATGAAATGTTTATTGAATATCTATATCATTGATTCTTTGTAGGGGCAATGGTTCTCCCTAGAGGATGTTTTAGAAATACATCTGTGTGCTTTTGAATGTTAAAGTAACTCAGTTGAGGGTGAGGTCTTCTATCTATTGAAGGACTGAAGTGATGGATCTTGATTATAGGGTAGATGATTTTTCTATAAAGGGATAGACAGTAAATACTAAGATTTCTGGGCCAGATGGTCTCTGTTGGTTATTTGACTCTGCCACTGTAGTGTGAAAGTAGGCAAAGATAATTTATAAACAATTGAGTGTAGATGCGTTCAAATAAAGCTTTATTTACAAAAATAGTTGGTGGGCAGTAGCTTGCTAACTTCTAATCTAGATGCTCTGCAGTACACAGCAAATAATTGTTCTATGACCTGCAAAATGAAGACCATACCTGGGGAAAAAATGTGTTTGTAATAATCTGGGTCTAGAACTTCTCACATAAAGCATTATTTTTGCATGATTTTTACAAACTGCTGAATTTATCTATTTTAATATTACTGTGTGGTTTTACTCTTAGTCTTCCAGGAATGCTTGAGAATGATTGAGAAAATACTGTACTTTTATTCAGAAATTTACTGTGACTTTTAAAGTCACAGCCCTGACAGTAACACTGCTTGTGATATTTTCCTTACCAGTAGGTAAGGAAATCTTCTCCGTTTGTAGGGGAAACGTATCTACGTATCTACGTTTGTAGATAGTGAATTTCATTGAGTCTGTACATACCCAAACACATCACACACACACACACACACACACACACACACACAGATACATACCTAACACATATATAGACTTTATTTCAAAATGTCAAATATAAGTAAAAGTTGTCAACAATACTTAGTTGAAGACTTCTGGGAAAGATGCCGAGTAGGAGGACCCTAAGCTCACCTCATCTCATGGATACAAACTAGATAACACCCACATCAGTGTAAATAACCTAGAAAATGACCTGAAGACTGGCAGAACAGATTCTCCACAGCTAAATGTAAGGAATAGGTCACATTGAAGAGGGTGGGAGGGTAGGGATTCAGTTGGGAGTTAAATGGACCCACAGGACTGTCTACGGAGGGAGGGATTCTGCAGGCATGTAGAGGGGAAAACAAACAGATCCCCACACCAAGCACCGCAGGCATGGGAGCCCGTACCAGGAGATGAATCCCCTTAGTATTTGGCTACCGCCCCTTCCCCTCCCTCCACTCACTCTTGTGCAGGTGTGTAATCTCTCTCTAAAATAAATAAAATCTTTTTTTTTTAAGATTTTATTTATCTATTTGACAGAGAGTGAGAGAGGGAATGTGAGCAGGGGGAGTGGGAGAGGGAGAAGCAGGCTCCCTGCTGAGCAGGGAGCCCAATGCGGGGCTCGATCCCAGGACCCTGGGATCATGACCTGAGCCAAAGGCAGACGCTTAACCAACTAAGCCACCTAGGCGCCTCAATCTTTTTTGAAAAGCAGTTATCATGCAAATGGAAGTGAAAAGAACACTGGGGTAGTAATACTTAATAGGACAAAGTAGACATTAAAACAACAAATACTGTAACAAGAGACAAAGGACACTAATGATAAAAGGAACAATCCAACAGGAATCTATACCGGTTATAAATACTTATGCACCAAACTTGGGGACACCCAAATACATAAAGCAGCTAATAACAAACATAAAGGAAAAGGAAGTAATTGATAGTAAAACAGTAATAGGAGACTTTACCATCCCACTTAAATCAATAGATCATCCAAAAGAAAATCAACAAGGAAACAGTGGCTTTGAAAGACACATTGGAACAGATGGATCAAATGATATATTCAGAACATTCCATCCTAAAACAGCAGAATATACTTCTTTTCAAGTGCACAAGGAGTATTCTCCAGAATAGATCACATACTAGGCCTGAAAACAAGTCTCAACAAATTAAAAAGATTGAAGTCATACCATACAGTTTTTCTAACCACAATGCTATTAAACTAGATATCAACCATAGGAAAAAAATCTGGAAATACCACAAATATGTGGAGATTAGATAACATGCTACTAAACAATGGATGGGTCAAGTAAGAAATCAAAGAGGAAATAAAAAAACACATGGGGACAAATGAAAATGAAAATACAATGATCCAAAATCTTTGTGATGCAGCAAAAGCTGTTCTAAGAGGGAAGTTTATAGCAATACAGGCCTAACTCAAGAACAAGAAAAATCTTAAATAAAAAACCTAAAGTTACAGTTAACACTAGCTAACTAACACAACAGCTAGAAAAAGAACAAACAAAGTCAGTAGAAGGAAGGAAATAATAAAGATTAGAGCACAAATAAATGAAGTAGAAACTAAAAAAATCAGTAGAACAGATCAGTGAAACTAGAAGCTGGTTCTTTGAAAAGATCAACAAAACTAATAAACATTTAGACTCATCAGAAAGAAAAAAAAGAAGACTCAACAAAATCAGAAATGAAAGAGGAGAAATAACTGACACCATAGAAATACAAAGAAGTGTAAGAGAATATTATGAAAACTTATATGCCAACAAATTGGACAACCTAGAAGAAATTGAGAAATTCCTAGAAACATAAAACCTCCCAAAACTGAATTAGGAAGAAACAAAATTTGAATAGACCCAATTACTAGCAATGAAATTGAATCAGTAATCAAAAAACTCCCAACAAACAAAAGTCCAGGACCAGATGGCTTCACAGGTAAATTCTACCAAACATTTAAAGAAGAGTTAATACCTGTTCTTAAACTTCCCCAAAACACAGACGAGGAAGGAAAACTTCCAAATTCATTCTATGAGGCCAGCATTAACCCTGATACGAAAACCAGATAAAGACACCATAAAAAAAAAAAAAAGAGAACTCCAGGCTCATATTTCTGTTCAACATAGATGTAAAATTCAACAAAATACTAGCAAACTGGATCCAACAATACATTAAAAAAATCATTCACCATGATCAAGTGGGATTTATTCCTGGGATTCAAGCATTGTTCAATATTCACAAATTAATCAGTGTCATACATCAGATCAATAAGACCAAGGATAAACACTATATAATCATTTCAGTAGACGCAGAAAAAGCATCTGACAAAATACAACACCCATTCATGATAAAAACCCTCAACAAAGTAGGGTTAGAGGGAACAATACTTAACATAATAAAGGCCAAACATGAAAAACCCACACCTAACATCATACTCAATGGCAAAAACTGGGAGCTTTTCCCCTGAGATCAGGGATAAGACAAGGATGTTCGCTCTCATCACTTTCATTCATCATAGTACTGGATGTCCTAGCCAAAGCAGTCAGACAACAAAAAGAAATAAAAGACATCCAAATTGGCAAGGAAGAAGTAAAACTTTCACTATTTACAGATGACATGGTATATATAGAAAACCTGGAACACTCCACCAAAAAACTACTAGAACTGATAAATGAGTTTAGTAAAGTCACAGGATACAAAATCAATATACAGAAATCTGTTGCATTTCTGTACACTAATAATGAAGCAGCAGAAAAGGAAGAAAACAGTCCCATTTACAGTTGCACCAAAATGAATAAAATATCTAGGAAAAAACTTCACTGAGGAGGTGACAGATCTGTGCTCTGAAAACTTAAAATTGTTGAAAGAAATTGAAGATAACAAAGATGAAAAGATATTCCATGCTCATGAATTGGAAGCACAAATATTGTTAAGATGTCCATACTGTCCAGAGCAATCCACAGATTTTTTAAAAAGATTTATTTGAGAGAGTCCATGAGCCAGAGGGGGGCAGAGAGAGAGGGAGAGAGAGAATCCTTAAGCAGACTCCCCACTGAGCATGGTGCCTGATTTGGGGCTCCACCCAGGACCTTAGATCATGACCTGAGCCGAAATCAAGAGTTGTACACTCAGTCGACTGAGCCACCCACCCAACTGGGCCACCCAGCCACCCAGCGTCCCCAATCTACAGATTTAATGCAATCCCTATCAAAATACCAACAGCATTTTTCACAGAACTAGAGCAGATAATCCTCAGATTTATAAGGAACCACAAAAGACCTCCATTAGCCAAAGCAATCTTGAGAAAGAAGAACAAAGCTGGAGGTATCACAATTCTGGATTTCAATATATACTACAAAGCTGTAGTAATCTACATAGTGTGGTACTGGCAGAAAAACAGACATATCAGTGGAACAGAATTGAGGGCCCAGATATAAACCCATGATTATATGGTCAATTAGTCTTTGACAAAGGAGGCAAGAATATGCAATGGAAAAAGTCTCTTCAACAAATGGTGCTTGGAAAATTGCACAGCTGTATACAAAAGAATGAAACTGGACCACTGCCTTATATCATACACAAAAATTTAAAAATCAGTTAAGAACCTAAATGTGAGACCTGAAACCATAAAAATTACAGAAGAGAGCACAGACAATAATTACTCTGACATCAGCCATAGCAACACATTTTTAAATGTTTCCTGAGACAGGGGAAACAAAAGGCAAAATAAAATATTGAGATTACTTCAAAATAAAAAGCTTCTGCACAGCTAAGGAAACACCAAAACTAAAAGACAGTCTACTGAATATGAGAAGATATTTGCAAATGACATCTGATAAAGGGTTAGTATCCGAAATGTATAAAGAACTTAAACTTAATTCAACAGAAAAACTGAATAGTCTGATTAAAAAATGGTCATAAGACATGAACAGACATTTCTCTGAAGACTTACAGATGGCGAACAGACACATGAAAAGATGCTCATCATCAGGGAAATGCAAATCAAAACCACACTGAGGTATCACCTCACACCTGTCAGAATGGCTAAAATCAAAAACACAAGAAACAAGTGTTGGCAAGGATGTGGAGAAAAAGGAACCCTTGTGCACTGTTGGTGGGAATGCAAACTGGTGCAGCCACTTTGGAAAACAGTATGGAGGTTCCTTAAAAAGTTACAAATAGAACTACCCTACAACCCAGACTCTTAATCTTAGGAAACAAACTGAGGGTTGCTGGAGGGGAGGGGGGTCGGGGGTGGGGTGGCTGAGTGATGGACATTGGGGAGGGTATGTGTTGTGAGAGCTGGGTGTTGTCTTACAGACCTATACCCCTGAAACAAATAATACATTATATGTTAATTAAAAAAAAAAAAAGAACTACCCTACGATCCAGCAATTGCAAAACTGGGTATTTACCCAAAGAATACCAAAACACTAATTTAAAGGGTTACATGTACTCCTATATTTATAGCAGCATTATTTACAATAGCCAGGATACTACCATATTATCCAGTAATTCCACTACTGGTATTTAGCCAAAGAATATGAAAACACTAATTTGACAAGATATATGCACCCCTAGGTTTATTTTTTTATTTTTTTATTTTTTTAATTTTTTTTGGGAGGGCAGAGCTTTTTTATTGGGCGGCAGGGGCCGCGGGCCAGCCGGACGGGGGGGGGCGTCAGCGGTACAGGTAGTCGGCCTAGATGTTGGCGGCGATCTCGGCCTCCCACTTGTCTCCGTTGCTGAGCAGCTTCTCCTTGTTGTACAGGAGCTCCTCGTGCGTCTCGGTGGAGAACTCGAAGTTGGGGCCGATGGCGTCCACGGGGCAGGCCTCCTGGCAGAAGCCGCAGTAGATGCACTTGGTCATGTCAGTGTCGTAGCGGGTGGTCCGGCGGCTGCCATCGGCCCGCGGCTCGGCCTCAATGGTGATGGCCTGGGCAGGGCAGACAGCCTCACAGAGCTTACAGGCGATGCAGCGCTCCTCTCCCGATGGATACTGGCGCAGCGCATGCTCTCCCCGAAAGTGAGGGCTCAGTGGGCCCTTCTCGAATGGGTAGTTGATGGTGGCAGGTTCCCGGAACAGGTAGCTCAGGGTCATGCCCAGGCCTCGGATGAGCTCAGTCCACAGCAGGGTCTGAGCCGCCCTGTCGGTCACCGCCTTCATGTCCATCGAGGGTTCCCGCATGTTCACGAACTTGTAGGTCGCTGCCACTGTGCAGCTGTGGAGGCTCCGGCCAGTGGGATGCCCTGCACGTGCAGCCTGGGCCAGGGCCCGAAGCAGTGCTGGGGTAGTCAGGCAGCGCATCTTGAAGCGCTCTCGCTCCTTCCCTTGCTGAGCCACCCCTAGGTTTATTGCAGCATTATTAATAATAGCCAAATTATGGAAACAGCCCAAGTGTCCATTGATAGATGAATGGATAAAGAAGAGGTGGTATATGTACATACTTATAAAATGGAATATTACTCAGCCATTAGGAAAGAATGAAATATTGCCATTTACAACAACATGGATGGATTTAGAGTATAATGCTAAATGAAATTAGAGAAGGGCAAATACTGTATGATTTCACTCATGTGGAATTTAAGAAACAAAACGAAGAAAAGAGACAAACCAAGAAAGAGGCTCTTAACTATAGAGAACAAACTGTTGGTTATTAGAGGGGAGGTGGGTGGGATTATATGTGAAATAGGTGAAGGGGATTAAGAGTACACTTACCATGATGAGCACTGAGTAATACATAGGTTTAATCAGTATATTATACACTTGAAACTAATATAACACTGTATGTTAACTATACTGTAATTAAAATTTAAAAAATAGAACTTAAAAAAATGCTTACCTGAATATTGTCATCTTAAAAATCTGAATTTTTGTAAATAGTTGTAAGCATAAGTGTTTAATTAGTTGTGTCTTTTAATTTGTGTAACAGTTGGTCCTTATCTCTATTTTGGGCATAATGTATATAAATGTGTCATATTATCTGTATATTTTATTTCAGAAATGATAGAGAAATTGTTGTAAATATTATCTTTTTGTATATAGAGAGCATTGAGTTTGATCAGGGTAATAACCACCACCTGTATTTCCCCACACAGTGTCTTTTGGTGATGGGAGCAAGAGTCAGAAGAGGAGAGCAAGAAAGACAATTCTAACTTACTTATTTGGAACTTTGCAAAAATCATGGTCTCATGGTTCTGTTTTCTTCTCTCCAGCTCTGCCTTTTTCAGGCTCTGTGCTTCTCTAAGCTAGGAACCCAAAGGAGGATTGATCATTTCTTGCAGCGCTAAAAACCATGGCTCAGGTAAATTGGTGTTTTTTTGTGCTCTAGTCACCTTTTTTTAAAGATTTTATTTATTTATTTGACAGAGACACAGCAAGAACAGGAACACAAGCAGGGGGAGTGGGAGAGGGAGAAGCAGGCTTCCCACTGAACAGGGAGCCTGATGGGGGGCTCGATCCCAGGACCCTGGGATCATGACCTGAGCAAAAGGCAGACACTTAATGACTGAGCCACCCAGGCGCCCCTTTAGTCACTTTTTTACAGAGTATGTGTATGTTTGCATTCCTTATTTCTGAAATTTCCTTCCTAACTGATCCCACTCAAGAATGTGCTCCCCAGCATTTCATTCTTTTAAGTGATAAGAGTCTTCCCTAAGTTTGTCTTTCTAATTTAACCTAACGTAATTATTCAAAAATACTCTGAGCATCTCTGACTAGGAGCACTGATATGACAAAAGCAGATTCCCTGATTTTATAAGTTAGAGAAGTTTGTTAAATCGCACCACACATGAGAAAACTGAACTTTTCTTTAGACCTCAGTTTCCTGGTTAGACAATATTATTAGTTTTGACTGGACTCAGTCTGCATACCTGGCAAGAGCTTATGTTTTGTGAGCTTTTAAGATTGATTAGGAACATGATTAGAGACTGAGAGAGATAAGGGATCTTCCCTAGGAATCCATAATTAACATAAAGCAATAATATAGATAATTTTGAGAGTCAACATTATGAGTTAATCTTGTATGCATAAGTTTAGATATATCCTTTTTATCTTTTTGTTTCTTAGAACAAGGAAAAGGTATATTTATAAGTGATAAATAGTAACAAGAAAGATCATCATTCACATGCAAAAGTTGTTGAAAATTATAAACTCCCAAAAGTGAGAAATGCTTATGAGATTTTTATGTAACCTAAAATGCTCAAATATGCACACTTAGTAAGTCAGACATATTCATTATAATGGAGCTATTTTGCAGCCTATTAAAAATATATACTAAATTATTGGTGAGGAAAATGCTTATGATATATTCTGATATGATGAACTGAGATTTCAATCGATTCTTTAATTTTATACAAATCTTATAAGGTACAGATTTTATAAGAATTTGCAGAAAAACTTCCCCAGTTATTATTCTTATTTCTTAGAGAATAAGAGGAACTTGCATTTATTGAGAATGTGTAATATACAAGATACAAGCATAATTAAAGAGTGAATATGAGTATTGTACAGGTTGCCTCTGTGTGCTTTTTCTTTTAATTGGGACATTGCATCTTCTTTAAGTTCCAGACTTATCTGTATAATGAAATGTTCTATATACAGGAAATATCTACAGCAACAGAAATAAAAAGGAATGTTGACACATCAGAAGCATTTTTTTTAGTGTCTCATTATGTCAGTGGCTTTTTGCTGTTTTCTCTGTTGCCTCCTTTGTGGAGAGCTCCCCCATCATCTCCCTTCCATTGAAAAAATATTTTCTTTATTTCCACAACTAGTATTATATTTGTTGTTTCAGAGATCAGTGATGTTCAGGGATGTTGCCATTGACTTCTCTCAGGAAGAGTGGGAATACCTGGACTCTGCTCAAAGGGATTTGTATAGAGATGTGATGTTGGAGAACTATAGTAACTTGGTGTCACTAGTAGGTAAGGAAATGTACCCCTAGTATTTAAGGATTTACCTATGGAATGGCTGCTTTCTCTGATTGTTTTTAAGTAATTAACTGAATTGCCTCTTATTATCCTCAAAAGAATGGTTTTAAATTACTGGAAATAGTAGTATTTCAGAGGGCATATATGGCTTCTCCATTCTGCAAGTATGATTATCTATCTTCTGTCTGTCTTCCTTCCTGTCTTCCGTGATAATCAAGGAGATAGATTTGAATTCTGAGACACTTGGAATATTGTCAGAAAAAACAGGCTATGCATTGTTACAATTTAGATCTGCCAAATGAGCTCAACATATTTTTTAAAAATAGATGCAGAAATGTATGGTTTTTCTGACAATAGAAGAGCTTATATTATTTATATAGTAATAGGGTAGATCAAGTCAGGTCAACACAATGCATTACAACAAATACATTCTCTTATTTGTGTTTTGTAATTTAATATTACATTTTAAGAACTTTGTATTTTACATTGAATGAATGTACCAGAACCACCTTTTATTGGAAAAGAGCTCAGGAAGAACGTGTGATTGTCTAAGAAAGTTTATTGTTTTTTTTCCTGTAGACAAGAGACAGCCTATAATCAGTTAAAACTTTAACAAGTGATTTTCCAACATAATGATCACTTTATTCTTTGGACTCTTCAAGTCCCTGGAATGTAACTGTCTCTTGCCCATTCACTCTTTCCTCTGAAGGCTTTATGAAGTTATTGGTTGGTATACTGCCTTTCAGAGCCCAGGTCATGAGAAAAAAAACCTTCTGACTTGAAAAGAAAAGCAAGGGCTTTTCAGGACAATCTCTCTGAGGAATCCCACCTAATCCTTACTTCTTCCTTTTGGTCTTTTATGATAGTCCTTACCACTGCCAAAGGAGGGGCTCTTCCTTTTCTCCAGTGACAACAACCCTGTTATATAAACTTGGGAGTCCATTCCTTTCTAGAGTTTTTGAAAATTTAGACTTATATCATTTTCTCCCTTCTTTAAAATGTACTCATTCAAGAGCCTATTCTTTGCCAAGGACTGAAGTAGGCATTGGAGAAATGACGATCTAGATAAGGTTGGTATTCTGCTACATTCTCATGGAAGAAATAAAAGTAAACAAGGAAATAAAAACATATGTGTATTTGTGTGCATATATATGTACATATATACATTTATTTAATAAATATAATAGTTGTAAGTAGTAATGAGGAATATGAATAAAGGTAAAGGATAAGCAAATGAACTAACTGGGGAGTATGGGTGGGCTATTTTAGATAGGTAGATTATTTTTTAAAATTTTTTTTGAGAGAGAGCATGAGTGGTGTGGGGGGAGGGACAGAGGAAGAGGGAGAGAAAGAATCTCAAGCAGACTCCCTACTGAGCGTGGAGCCTAATGTGGGGCTCAGTCTCACAACCCTGAGATCATGACCTGAGCTGAAATCAAGAGTCAGATGCTTAACCGACTGAGCCGCCCAGGGGCCCCTAGTTAGGAAGATTTTCAAAAACTTCTCTAAGGAGGTAATATTTGAGCAAAGTCTTGGCTGATGTAAGGGCATGAGTCAGGCCAGTCTATGGGGGAACAGTATTCCAAGCAGATGGAATAGTAAGTGAAAGGGCTTGGGGTGGTGTTAACTTAGTAGGAACAGAGAAGCATAATTAAAGAAGAGTGAATGATAGACTAATAAGAAATAAATATAGTTAAGCAACTCCAGAAAAGGAGTCCACATTTTATTTTATTTTTTGAGGTGGTGCCCTCTGACTTCTGGCCAAAGAAAATGTACATCCTTTCTAAAGGGAAGTAAGAGGGCTTTCGAATTCTCAAAAATTAAGGTCAAGAAAGGAGGAAGGCACAAAGATCATCAAACCTACAAGGAAACAGGTCATAGGTGAATGATAGATAATCTAAAGAAACAACAGATTACATGGCAAATGATTTCACATATTGGTATTCTTAGATATAAATGTAAAATGTTGGTGAAATGTTTAAAGAAATAAGCGAAATCACAAAAATGACAAAAAGTAAGAGATTTTCATAAAGGATCTGATTTGAAAGAGAACCAGATAGAACATTTCTAAAGGTTCTGGTTAGATCTTTTTTAAAAATAATCATTAATAGATTGATAAATTTGCATGAAAATTGTTTTCTTTATAAAAAGACATGAAGAAAGTAAAAGACATTGGGTGAAGATATTTGCAATTCCTATTGACAACAGTAAAATTAATACCTAGGATATAAAAAGCTTTTATAGATTGAGAAAAAGGTAAATACTTTTTTTGAAAACTTGGGTAAAAGACATAGGCAATTCAGGAAAAGGAAATAAATAAATCAAGGAAGTGAACGACTTATGCTCTGAAAACTATAAAACATTGATGAAAGAAATTCAGGACAACACAAATGGAAGGATATTCCCTGCTCAAGGTTTGGAAAAATTAATAATTGTTAAAATGTCCACACTACCCAAAGCAAACCACAGATTCAGTGCAATACCTAACAAAATACCAATAGTATTTTTCACAGAACTAAAACAAATAATTCTAAAATTTGTATGGAACCACAAAAGACCCTGAATAGCCAACAGAATCTTGAGAAAGAACAAAGCTGGAGGTATAACAATTTCAGATTTCAAGATCTACTACAAAACTGCAGTAGACAAAACAATGTACTGGCACAAAATAGACACATAGATCAATGGAACAGAGATCCCAGAAATAAACCCATACATATATCTACAGCAAGGACAGCAAGAATATATCCAATTGGGGAAAAGAGAGTCTTGAATAAATGGTTCTGGAAAAACTGGACAGCTACATGCAAAAGAATGAAAAATACACCACTTCTTACACCATACACAAAAATAAACTCAAAATGGGTTAAGACCTTAAGGTGAGGCCTGAAATCATAAAACTAAAAGAATAGATAGGCAGTAATCTCTTGGACATCTTACCAACATATTTATGGATATGTCTTCTCAGGCAAGGGATGCAAAAGCAAAAATAAACTATTGGGACTACATCAAAATAAAAAGCTTTTGTACACCAAAGGAAACCCATGAACAACATGAAAAGACAACCTACTGAATGGGAGATGGTATTTACAAGTGATATATCTGATAAGGGATTAATACCACTATGATAAAAAAGAAATACAAATAACCAATAGACATGAAAAAATGCTCACCCTCATTAGCAATCAGGAAATGCAAATTAAAACCACAGTGAGATAATTATTTCACATCCCCTGGAGGGGCAAAAACTAAGTGGTAGTACCAAGTGTTTACAACTTTTGGTGGCAGAAATTTTATATACTTCATTTTCACAATAGCCAGAAAGTGCAAATGACCCAAATGTCTGTTGACTGATGAATCAGTGAATAAAATTTGGTATAATTTTACAATGGATAATTATTTAGCAATACAGTAGCCAAAATGTGGAAATAACCCAAATGTCCACCAACTGATGGAAGGATAAATAAAATTTGGTTTATCCTTAAGATAGAATATTATTCAGCAATAAAAAGGACTACTGATACATGCTACAACATGGATTAACCTTGAAAACATGCTAACTGAAAGAAGCCAGATACAAAGACTATATATTACATGATTCCATTTTTATGAAATGTCTACAATAGATGATCTATAGATATAGAAAGTAGATTAGTGGTTGCCAAATGCATTTGGGGTGGGAGGTGAAGGTGAATGGAGAATGAGAGCAGGGAAATTGGAAATGACTACTAATAGGTATAGGGTTTTTTTTTTGAGGTGATAAAAATACAAAATTAGATTGTGGTGATTGTTGCAGAATTCTGTGAGTATCCTAAAACACACTGAATTGTATACTTTAAATGAATGAACTATGGGTATGTGAATTATATTTGAAGAGATCTGTTTTTTTTAAGTGCTCCGTACCTTACTGATGGCAATATTAATTGATATAACCACTTTGAAAAAAAAACTGTAGAAATGATGCCCAAATTTGTATGCGTAGCTGGGTTCTTTTAAAAATTCCAGATTCCTGGCCACACTCCAGATCAATTAAATAACAATCTCTGGCCTTGGGACACAAATATTATTTTATGAAGCTCCTTAGGTTGTTCAAATGTTCAGACATGTTTGGTAACCACTACAATATATTATCTGAGAGTTTATTTTTTTTATTTGAAGGTTCACTCCATTTAACTGCTGTTGCCAGTATGCCTGGATTTATTTCTCCACTATTTTATGTTTTTTTGTTTACTCTTTTAATCTTCTGTGCTTCCTATTTTATTTCTTAATCAGGATGGATATAGCTTTTTGTTTTAGTTAATTCCATTTTCCCCCTTGTGTAATATGGAAGACATATACTATTTATATGCCTTTAGTGGTTATCTTTAATTTTTTATCACATATACTGTATTTCTTTTAATGTAAATGCAGTTTTGTAGTTTTTATTAATTGCAGTGATGTTTGAAAAATATACATATTTAATGAAAATTGACTTTTATTAATTATTAAATGTATTAATTAATATGAAAGCACTCATTCAATTCACATACAGTATTTGTTTGCATACTGCTTTGCAGAAGTCTTTTTTATTCCCAAGTTTTTATATAAATTTCAGTTAACGTACAGTACAACACTAGTTTCAGTTGTAGAATTCAGTGATTCATCACCCCCATATAACACCCAGGGCTCATCACAACAAATGCCCTCCTTAATACCCATCACCTATTTAACCCATTCCCCTGCCCACCTCCCCGCCAGAAGCCATCAGCTTGTTCTATATAGTTAAGAGTCTGTTTCTTGGTTTGCTTCTTTTTTTTCCCCCACTATGTTCATTTGCTTCTTAAATTCCACATGAGTGAAATCATATGGTATTTGTCTTTCTCTGACTGACTTATTTTGCTCAGCATAATACTTTCTAGTTCCTTCCACATCATTGCAAATGGCAAGATTTCATTCTATTTGATGGCTGAGTAAGGTTCCACACACACACACACACACACACACACACACACACACACCACACCACACCACACCACACCACACCACATCTTCTTTATCCATTTATCAGTTGTTGGATGTTTGGGCTGTTTCTATAATTTGGCTGTTGTTGATAAAGCTGCTATAAATATCGGGTGCATGTATCCCTTTGGATCAATATTTTTGTATCTTATGGGTAAATACATAGTAGTGCAGTTACTGGATTGTAGGGCAATTCTATTTTTAACTTTTTGAGGAACTTCCGTAGATTTTCCCCAGTGGCTGCACCCATTTGCATTCCCACCAACAGTGCATGAGGATTCCCCTTTCTCCGCATCCTTGCCAACACCTGCTGTTGGGAAAACTGTACAGCAACATGCAGAAGAATGAAACTAGACCACTTCCTTACACCATACACAAAAATAGATTCAAAATCGATTAAAGACCTAAATGTGAGACAGGAAACCATTTAAAATCCTGGAGGAAAACATAGGCAATAACCTCTTTGACTTCAGCTGTAGCAGCTTCTTAGATACATCTCCTGAGGCAAGGGAAACAAAAGCAAGAATAAGCTGTTGGGACTATATCAGAATAAAAACCTTCTGCAGAGTGAAGGAAACAATCAACAAAACTAAAAAGCAACCTACAAATAGGAGAAGATATTTGCAAATGACATATCTGATAAGGGGTTAATATCCAAAATATATAAAGGACTTACCAAAATCAACACCCATAAAACAAATAATCCAGTTAAAAAATGGGCAAGAAGACATGAATAGACATTTTTCCAAAGAAGACATACAGATGGCTAACAGACACATGAAAAGATGCTCAACATCACTCATCATCAGGGAAATACAAATCAAACCTACAATGAGATATTACCTCACACTAGTCAGAATGGCTAAAATTAACAACACAGGAAAACAGAAGTCTTGAAGAAATCATATGCCTCAGTCTCACACCTGGGATTTCACAGCTAACCAGTTGAAAAATAGAAAGGATTGTGTCTACCTTGAAATAAATTGGAAGCTGTCATGACAGTGAATTAAGGTTCTACAAAGAGATGAGATACTGACATCTCTTATGTCACAATATCATCATTGTCACAAAATTCTTATCAGGAGCATACCATCAGTGTCTACTCTTTTTCTATACTTTTACAAATAACTACATACCTGTGATTCCTGGTGAGTTTAAATATTTCAGGAGTGTTTTCTGTCTGTTTTGGTCCTTTAATCATTATCATTATTGTTTGTGTCACTTAATAAGTACATACTTAACAAAGGCTAAAGTTAATGTCTCCTTTGTCCCAGAACAATATAAAGGATATGTGAAGGGTCTTAGAAAGCTTTAACTTTGATTATTCTTTCCCATCTATTATGTTGTCTGGTGTTTCAATTCTGTTTTCTTTTTAACCCCCAAAATGGGCATTATTTTTGTATTATAATGACAGTGTTTGCTTTTAGATTTATTCACTTGATTATCCTTTTATTTGCACACTGTTCCTCCTCTATTATACCTTCCCCCTGAGATCATTTTGTCATGAAATACATTAGGCAAGTCCTATCATTAGTAAATGCTCTGTTTCTACTTTTGTTGTTGCAAAGTAACCTTTATTTCACTTTCATTCCTGCTTGATGACTTAACTGGATATAGAATTCTATACTGACAATTATTTTTTTCTCAGCACTCTGAAGATACTATTCCACTGTCTTCTGGCTTCTATTGTGCTCTTGAGAAGTCTGCCTTCTGTCTCATTATTATTCCTTTTGTAAGTAATCTGTATTTTCTCTCTGGCTGCTTTTAAGATTTTTTCTTAAGATTTTAATATAATTGATTATATGGTTTTATTTCTAGAACTTTGATATTTTCTTTCTCCCCTAGGTCTTACCTTTTTTTTTAGCTTCTATTTAGATCCTTTCTCATGGTTTTGACTTTATAATTTACATTTTCATATATTTCAATCATTTATATTATATATATCTTTCAACATTCAATAATTGTAGAGAACAGGTCTAATTCTGCAGCTTCTTACATTCATGTGGGCTCCTGTGTAAATCATTTTTTTCTTCCTTTTCATTGAGAGTCTAGGCCAAGACTGAAATGTTTCTTGTCATTTCCTTTGAGGTCCCATGGATTTTACCAGTGTTGGTTCATGAGATTGACTTAGTTTTCTTGAGCTCTCATTGTCTAAGTTTGTTATTTTAGTTAACTATGTAAAATGACGGGTGTATTTCCAAATTTTTGTATGTTCAACAATTATGTATGATTGGAATTGTGTATTCTTTAATCAGTCATTTGTATCAATGGCCTTTTAGGAGCATAGACATTGAATTCAAATTTAAAATTCTTATGTGGTTTTTTTTTTTTTATTTATTTATTTGACAGAGAGAGAGACAGTGAGAGAGGGAGCACAAGTAGGGGGAGTGGGAGAGGGAGAAGCAGGCTTCCCGCTGAGCATGGAGCCTGATGGGGGGCTCAATCCCAGGATCCTGGGATCATGACCTGAGCCGAAGGCAGCACTTAATCGACTGAGCCACCCAGGTGCCCCCAAAAATTCTTATGTGGTTATTGATGTATTCTCAGATTTTCTTTCTTTGTGGATCATTTTTTATTAATTTCAAAAATTTCATCTAGTTTTTCTGATTTACTGTTGAGTTACGTATAGGTTTTTCTCAGAAGCACTTTTCTTGATTTTGGGGATTTATGTTATTCTTTTTCCTTTTCAATGTTTTGGATTTGTGCCCAATCTGATTTTTCCCCCAACATGTCATATTTTTGTATCATTTACTTAATTTGGAAGGAATGAATGGACTTATAGCCATTTCTGTTCTTTCTAAATTCTGGTTTACTAACTTTCTCATTTTTAGCTAGCTAATTCTTGTTTTGTTTTGTTTCTTCCTCTTCTTCTTGAGTTGAAATCTTAATTCTTTTGTTTTTAATTATTGTTTTCTAATAAATGCATTTAAGGCTGTAAATTTTCTGTGGATACATAAGCTGTGTATCAGGATTTCACACCAAGTTGCTCTTGTGATATTTAGTTCTAAATTTTAAGTTTAATTTTTATTTCTTTTTATGACAAACATTATATAGAATTATCTTAATTATTTAATTCTAGGATTATGTTTTGTTTTTTTTACAATTTCTAATTTTATTATAATGTAATAACATGCTATTAGTTTTATCTGTCTACCTATCTTGTTAATTATGTTCCAGCCTTCTCAATCCATATTTCTTCTCAGTCTGTTTATATTACTCCCCTAAAAAGGAAAAGAAAAAACTATTTCCTTTTACTCACACAACACTTCTGACACCAGATGTGTGGATTTTCCCACACCAAGCAGTTTTCTCCAGTTCTTGGTAGACACCAGCAGGAGGTCCTATAATTCAACTTAATTCTGACACTAACTTTCCAGAGTTAGCACAGACTTCACTGGTTAAGGGCTCAGTTCCACAGGACTGCCTCTTACCTCAGAGGCCAGTTGTAAGTCCCAGGTTGTCACCTGTATCTATGACTGGCTAAAAATCAGAGGTTCCCACAATACCCTCCTCAGGTTTAATAACATGCTAGAAGGGCTAAGAGAACTTAAGAGAAACATTTATCAGTTTATTACAAAATATACAACTAAGGAACAGCCAAATGGAAGAGATGCACAGGGCAAGTGTTTTTGTGCTGGTCTCAGCTTATCAGTAACCACTAACCTTGTGGCTAGACCAGCTCTTGTGGCTCTTATTATGATTGCAAGATGCCCTTTAGCAATAACCATCAGGAAACATTGAAAAAGTAAAGGTTTATGACTTAGAGGACCTGGAAATTACACAGCAAACCCTCAACCACACAGTGATGTCATGGGTAGAGAGAGTGCACAGGCCTAGGGTTCTGCTTCTGTGGAGGTTGAGAGTGAGGGCCTAGGGTTTCTGGGCTCTTTATTGTTGAATTTAAAATAAAAGCAGGAACTTAAAGGGTGGCAAAGAGAAAACAACAAGTGGTCCAAATGGTTAGTTACTGACATCAACCAAGATCTCTAAAACAAAGGCGTCTCAGTGGAGGGAGGCAGCGTGGCTCTTTATCTGCTGTGGCATATAAGGAGTCTCAGTGGAGGGAGGCAGCATGGCTCTTTATCTGCTGTGGCTTGTAATATGTTTGAGATAGTTATCTTTGAAATGGATGCCTCTTTGAAGTGGATGGCTCAACAATCAAAACTTAAGTCAGACGCTCACATTACAAACAAAAACAAAAACCTGTCAGGACTTACACTCTAGCAAGGTATGGAGAAGGCGTATAGAGCTTCCATGCTGTCTCCTGGCACACCACCCTCTCAGCACTTCACTAACCCAGAAGCTCTCTGAACCCCAGTTAGGGTTTTTCATGGAGGCTTCATTATGTAGGCATGATTGATGAAATCATGGGCATTAGTAATTTATTCAGTTGTCCAGCATTTCTGCCCTCCAGAGGTGGGAAGATGGGGCTGAAATTTCCAGCCCACTGATCACATGGTTGGTTCCCCCGGCAACCAGCCCACCATCCTTAGGGGCTTTCCAAAAGTCACTTCCTTAGCATAAACTCAGCTGTGGTTGAAAGAGACTTGTTATAAATAACAGAAAACATTCCATTTACCTTTATCACTCACAGAATTCCAGAAGTTTTAAGAGCTTTGTGCCAGAAATCAGGAACAAAGACCAAATATGTTATTTCTTATTATTTTACAATATCGCAGTTCTCTACTCTGATTTTGGATTTATTAGTTCCTTTTTCTATGTCAGTTTTTGTTTACTTCAGAGCTAAATTGTCACTTGCATAATCATGACTTCTAATTTCTCTTGCCTTACTCTAAGATGATTGCCCTGAGCTAATTTCACTAAGGTAACAGAAGAAATCAGAGGAGAACTTCTACAAGCTTCTGCTGCCCCACTGATCTGTCTGCCTACTCTGTAATCATTGGGTCTCTTTTCCTACTATGATAAATGAACTTTATGTGCCTTTATCTAAGGCCAGTACCTCCACTTTTGTACTAAATGCCACTCACTTCTCATCTCTTTAGGGACATTGTTGGAGCAATGTTCTCTGTTAGTCTCCTGCAATATCAGCTTGTCAGTATCTATTCCAGTCATTTTCATCTGCACACAAACATGTGATTTCCCTCATCTTAAATGTATAAACAAACAGAAACAAATCTCTTCACACCCATATTTTCCTCTTGCTATGGGCCCATTTCTCTGTTACTTTTTTTAAAAAAGATTATTTATTTATTTATTTGAGAGAGCGAGAATGAGAGAGAGAGCACATGAGAGGGGGGAGGGGGGTTGGAGGGAGAAGCAGACTCCCCGCTGTGCGGGGAGCCTGATGCGAGACTCGATCCCAGGACTCCAGGATCATGACCTGAGCTGAAGGCAGTCGCTTAACCGACTGAGCCACCCAGGCGCCCTCTCTGTTACTTTTTACAACAAAATCCAAGAGAATTTTCCATGCTCCATATCTCTAGGTCATCCTTTAAAACTGCTTCAGTCAGAACTTATCCCCATTATTCCACCAAAACTATCTTGTGAAGATCAATAGTAACCTCCTTATTATTAAAGCCTTTGTTAAATTAGAAGTCCCCATTTATCTCTCTCAACATTTGACAAAACTGATTATTCCTGTTTAAAACACTTTCTTCACTTGGTTGCTGGGATTCCACACTCTCCTAATCTTTTTCTTTCCTCATTGGCTACTCCTTTTTAGTCTCCTTTGCTGGTTACTTCTCATCTACCTGACCTCTAAGTATCCCAGTCTCAATCCTCAAAAACTTCTTTTTTCTTTTCTTCCCTTCCCTTCCCATTATCTTCTGTACCCAAAAACTCTCCCTGGGTGATCTCATCAAATCCCATAGCTTTAAATGTCATCTACTTACTGATAATTCTCAAATTTATATATCTAATCTCAGTATCTCCCCAGAACCCCATACTTGTACATATACCTTCTATTCAGCATCTTCTTTACAGTATCTAATAGTTCAAAACAAACTCTTGATATTCTCTCTCAAACCTGCTCCTACTACAATGAGTTCTCAGTAAATGACATTTCTACTGTTCTGGATGCCCATGCAAAACACTTAGACTTTTCTTTGACTTCTCTTATAGTACATGCCCAATTGATCATCAAATCCTCTTCATCACACCTTCAAAATATATCCAGAATCCAATGACATCTCACTTTCTCCACCCTTTCCTCCAGAATCATCTGGTCCAAGCCATGTGGATTATTGCTGTAGCCTCCTAGCTTTCATCCACCCATCTTCTGTGCTTTCCCATTGACTATCTGTTGTTTTTAAAGATTTTTACAATTTATTTATTTTAGAGAGTGCGAGAGAGAAGGAGAGTGTGGGGGGGGAGGGGCAGAGGGCGATCATCCCCATAGAGCGTACTACCCACCAAGCGCAGAGCCCGAATTGGGGCTCAGTCCCACAACTCATGAGATCATGACCTGAGCTGAAACCAAGAGCTGGATGCTCAACAGACTGAGCCATGCAGGCACCCTGACTATCTGTTGTTTTTTAAACAACCAGAATGATTCATTTTTAAACAAAAGTCATATTGTCATGCTGCTTCTCACAACCCTTCAGTGGCTCCCCATCTTAAAATAAAATTCAAAGTTTATTAAATGGCTAAGACTAAGATTTCCTTGTCATTTTCCTTTGAAACCAGGGAATTTTTTTTCCTCTCCCTCTGAACTGCAGACTTTGGATGGTTATAATTTTCTGAAGAGGTTTATTACTAATCTGATATATTGTCAGTCCAGGGCCTTATCTGAGATTTTTTTTAGACCATTAAGTTTCATATGTATGCAATTGAAGACAGCAAATGTCCCAAGGGTAGCTGTGGCTTCAAAGTGTGTTTACCTTTCTAGTTAGTGGTTCTTCATTGTGGACTCTGTAGATCTAGCTTGACATTCTTCTGGAAGGTGGTTTCTCAGGTTTTATTCAATATTTATTGGTGTTCTTCAGGAAATCTGATGTACTATTTACTGTTGTAGTCCTAATATACAACAGTCCCCTTAGAACCTCAAATTTCCTTATGTTGGGGGCACCTGGGTGTCTCAGTTGGTTAATCGTCCAACTCTTGGCGAAACCAAAAACCTGAACTGAAAGCTCAGGTCATGATCTCAGCATCATGAGATCAAGCCCTGCGTGGGGCTGTGTGCTCAGTGTGGAGTCTAGTGGAGATTCTCTGCCTGTCCCTTTCCCTCTGCCCCTCCCCCTGCTCATGCTCTCTAAAAAAAATAATAAATAAATAAAATCCTTAAAAAATTTTCATCATGCTGTATTTTCATCATGCTGTCCCTTATTACAAGCAGTGACCTATTTTCTATCTCTACAATTTTGCCTTTTCCAGAATACTATATAAATGGAATAAAAATATATAGCCTTTCTGGTCTGGCTTTTTACACTTAGTAAAATATATTTGAGATTTATCCATATTATTCCATGTGTCTGTACTTTCTATTTATCCCTGAGTAGTGTTCCATTGTAGGGAAATGCCAAAGTTTGTTGGTTCATTCACTTTTGAGGGACATCTGGGTTTCCATTTTTTAAATTTTGCATATAATTGACACAAATGTTGCATTAGTTTCAGGTGTACAACATAGTAAATAATATGACAACTTTATACATTATGCTATGTTCACCACAAGTGGAGGTACCGTTTGTCCTGATTGGAATGTTTTAGTCTATTACATTCAAAGTGATTGTTGATAGATAGTATTTATTGCCATTTTATTGTTTTGTGGTTGTTTCTGAAGACTTTCTCTGATCCTTTCTTGTCTTTCACTTTTTCGTGGTTTGCTGGTTTTCTTTAGTGATTTATTTATTTATTTATTTAAACATTTATTGAGCATTTTCTTTCTTTCTTTCTTTCTTTCTTTCTTTCTTTCTTTCTTTCTTTCTTTCTTTCTTTCTTTCTTTCTTTCTTTTTCTTTCTTTTTTAGATTTTATTTATTTGACAGAGAGACACAGCGAGAGGGGAGCCAGAGGGGAAACACAAGCAGAGGTAGAGGGAAAGGGAGAAGCAGGCTTCCCACGGAGCAGGGAGCCTGATGCGGGGCTCGATCCCAGGATCCTGGGATCACGACCTGAGCCAAAGGCAGACGCTTAACGACTGAGCCACCCAGGCACCCTTTAGTGATTTCTTTTTATTTCTTTTAATTCTTCTCATATTTATTAGTGACTTTTGCTATCTGGGTACCATTAGTTTTGTCTATAACATCTGTATGTGGCAGTCTATATTAGGTTAATGGTCTTAAGTTTGAATTCAGTCTTTACTCCTCTCCTCCCCACATTTTAGGTACCTAGTGTCATATTTCACATCCTTTATTTTGTGAGTTCCTTGACTGAATTTTTACAGAAATATTCATTTTTACTGCTTTTATGTCTTCTACCTTAATACTGTCATTTTTGGTCTTTACTTTACACTCAGAGAGTTCCCCTTAATATTTCTTGCAGGGCTGGTTTAGTGGTTACAAACTCCTTTAGTTTTTATCTGAGAAACTATTTCTCCCTCTATTCTGAATAAAAAACTTGCTGGATAAGGTATTCTTGGCTGGAGGTTTCTCCCAATTCAGCACTTTGAATATATCATGCCACTCCTTTCTGGCTTAGAAAATTTCTGCTGAAAAATCTGCACCTAGCCTTATGGGGTTTCCTTTGTATGTAACTTTCTTTTGGTGTATTGCTTTTAATATTTTTTTCTTTATCACTATTTTGCCATTTAATTACAGTATGTCTCGGTGTGGATCTCCATTTCTTGATTTTGTTGGGGGTTCTCTGTGCCTTTTGGATCTGGATATATCTTTCCTTCCTGAGATTACAGAAGTTTTCAACTATAATTTCTTCAATAAATTCTCTGCCCCCTTTTCTCTCTTCTTCTCAGACTCCTGTAATGCAAATGTTATTTTATTTGATGGAATCACTGAGTTCCCCAAGTCTCTTCTCATTTTGTGTAATTCTTTTTTCTCTCTTTTGTTCAGCTTGATTACTTTCCATTACTCTGTCTTCTACTCATTAATTCGTTCCTCTCCTTCATGCAGCCTTCTGTTCATTCCATCAAATGTTTCTCATTTCATTTCTTGAGCCCTTCCTGTTATTCCTTATCTTTGTTAATAGTCTCACTGATGTCTTCCACTCTTTTGTCAAGTCCAGTGAGTATCCTTATGATCATTAAATTCTCCATCAGGCATGTTACTTATATCTGTTTTGCTTAGATCTCTGGCCATGGCCTTGTCCTTTTCCTTCATTTAGGACAAATTCCTCTGTCTTCTAATTTTGTCTAAGTACTCTATGCCTGTTTCTCTGTGTTAAGAAAGTCAGCTATGTCTCCTTTTCTTGAGGGTAGTCGCCTTACAAAGAAGAGTTTCTGTTGTGTCCTGCAGTGTAGTGTCCCTGTTCCCCAGGGCCTGGTGCTTTAGGGAGTTTCTCCAATGTGTGTTGGGTGTGTTCTGCTGTCATGTCCTGGCTGCTTTATCTTTCAGGCTAGTTATCTACAAAGCCTCTTTGCCTGTTGTGAGCGGCGTTTGGTCCCTGGCCTCAATGGGATGCATTTTAACTGGGTGTGCTCTGATCTGCTTGTGAAATGAGACCTGTCACCATTGCCACTGGAACTGAAGCCTCACGAAACTCCTGGGTCAGGAGACACAGTATTAGCAGGGGTTTGATCCAGCATTCTGAGGAAGGGGACCCACCAAGGGAGACTGAGGCAAGTGTTACTGGGAAGGGTAGTTCCACTGTAGCTTGGTGGAGCTGGGGCTTGAAAGCAAGTTGAGTAGCTAGTGTTGTCACTACGCTGGTTCCCACAGGTGGCTCTGTGTTTATGCTGAGGGATGGGGAAGGGGAATGGCACCTGCTGGTTCCTTTGTTCCTTGAGGGGTCTCTCTGTGATTGCTGCCTCTCAACTAACCTCCCCACTGTGTGCCCCATGTACTCTTCAGATCACTATTTTCACACTGTATGTCTGTGGGCTCTTTGCCCTGCCTCTTCTCCAAGAGCAGCCCCAGTGTCCTTCAAGCTCTCACAGAGCCACACATGCTGACCTTTTAAACTCTAGGCATTAATCCCCGCTGGTTGCATGAACTCTTGAAACTCATGAACCCTTTCACTTTCCAAGCCAGCTGCTATGGGGATTCATTTTCCCCATGTGCTTCCCTGTGTACTAGTCTGTCTCTCATCCTTCTCCATGTCTGCAACTCCCTTCCCACTATAGCGGACACGATCCATTTCTCTCCCAAGCTGCATCTCCAGACTTCCTAACTTCTTTGATGTGGCCTCTTCTCTACCTTTAGATGTGGAGTACACATCTTCAGATCGATTTCTGGGGTACTTAAGATGATTTGATAATTATCTAGTTGTATTCATAGAACAAGGTGAGCCAAGGGTCCTCCTACTCTGCTGCCATCTTCCCCCATCTATATTTTTATTTTTTTGAGGAACCTCCACATACTGTTTTCCAGTGAGTACATGAATTTACATACCCATCAACAGTGTATGAGGGTTCCCTCCTCTATATCCTTACCAACACTTATTATTTCTTGTCTTTTTGTTTTTAGCATCCTAACAGGTGCAAGATGATGATAGCTCATTGTGGTTTTGGTTTGCATTTTCTTGATGACGAGTGATGTTGGGCATCTTTTCATGTGTCTGTTGGCCATCTGTATGTCTTCATTGGAAAAATATCTATTTGGGTCCTCTGCCCGTTTTTTAATCGGATTACTTTTTGGTTCAGAGTTGTATAAGTTCTTTATATATTTTGGATATTAACCTCTTATTTGGTATATTTGCAAATATCTTCTCCCATTCATTAGGTTGCCTTTTTGTTTTGTTAATGGTTTCCTTTGCTGTGCAAAAGCTATTTTGATATAGTCCCAAGAGTTTATTTTTGCTTTTTGTTTCCCTTGCCTTAGGAGACATATCTAAAAAAAAAAAAATGTTGCTATGGACAATGTCAAAGAAATTACAGCCTGTGTTCTCTTCTAGGATTTTTATGGATTCAGATCTCACATTTAGCCCTTTAATCCATTTTGAGTTTGTTTTTGTGTATGGTGTTAAAAGACCGTCCAGTTTCATTCTTTTGCATATAGCTGTCCAATTTTCCCAGTACCATTTGATGAAGAGACTGTCTTTTCCTCATTGTATATTCTTATGTTGTTTGTCATGGATTAATTGACTATATAAGTGTAGGTTTATTTCTGGTGTCTCTATTCTGTTTTATTGATACATGTATCTGTGCCAGTACCTTTCTATTTTTTTTTTTAAGATTTATTTATTTATTTATTTATTTAACTGACACAGAGAGAAAGACAGCGAGAGAGGGAACACAAGCAGGAGGAGGGTCAGAGGGAGAAGCAGGCTTCCCGCCGAGCAGGGAGCCTGATGTGGGGCTCGATCCCAGGACCCTGAGATCATGACCTCAGCTGAAGGCAGTCGCTTAACAAACTGAGCCACCCAGGCACCCCAGTACGTTTCTATTTTGATTACTACAGCTTCATAGTCTATCTAGAAATCTGGAATTATAATACTTCCAGCTGTATTTTTCTTTCTCAAGGTTGCTTTGGCTATTCAGGGTCTTCTGTGATATAATAAAAATTTTAGGATTATCTGTTCTAGTTCTGTGAAAAATTTTGCTTGTATTTTGATAGGGATTGCATTAAATCTATAGATTGCTCTAGGTAGAATGGACATTTTAACAGTTGTTCTTCCAATCTATGAACATGGAATATTTTTCCATTTGTTTATGTCATCTTGAATTTCTTTCATCAGTGTTTTTTAAAGATTTTTTATTTATTTGAGAGAGAGAATGAGAGAGAGAGCATGAGAGGGGGGAGGGTCCGAGGGAGAAGCAGGGAGCCCGATGCGGAACTCGATCCCAGAACTCCAGGATCATGACCTGAGCCGAAGGCAGTCATTTAACCAACTGAGCCACCCGGGCGCCCCCATCAGTGTTTTATTGTTTTCAGAGTATAGGTCTTTTGCCCGTTTGGTTAAGTTTATTCCCAGGTATCTTATTCTTTTAATATAATTGTAAATGGGATTATTTTCTTAATTTCTCTTTCTGCTACTTTATTATTACTGTATAGAAATGCTACTGACTTCGTGGTATAAGTTCTTTTATCCTGCAACTTTGCTGGATTCATTTATTACTTCTAGTAGTTTTTTAGTGGAGTCTTTAGGATTTTTTATGTATAGTATGTCATCTGTAAATACAGTTTAACTTCTTTACCAGTATGAATACATCTTTGGTTTCTGATTTTTTGGTAATTGTGAATAAAGCTGCTATAATCCTTGGTGTACAGATGTTTGTCTGGGCATAAGTGTAAATACATACAATTATTAATGCTGGATCATATGCTAAGTGTATGTTTACCCTTATACAAAACAACCAAACTCTTTCATCATGGTTGTGCTCTTGTACATTTCCATTAGCAGCATATGAGATTTTTTGGTGTTCTTTTTCTGGATCTTATTTCCATACGGCATACTGTTTTTCAGTAGAATTCCTGGAAATTTATCACTCCAGATTCCTTTCCTTATATTCAGTAATTGCTTTTTTATCTCCAAAATCCCTAGTATTCCATAAGTTTACAGAAACCTTTCATCATGTCTTTGACTTGTATCAATGCTCAAGAAATTATAGAGATATTATTCCGGTATTTGCCTTGATACAAGAGTGAGTATGAGAACACATGAGATGGCATAAAGAAAGCAGACTGTGAAGTAAAGATAAGTAAACAAAGGCAATTTGGTATTGTGGTTGAAAAGGACAGGGAGAACTAATGAAGATATCTCTGGAAAGTACCTAGGAAGCAGTATGAAAGAGGCAAGGTAATTGGAAAAGTATGATCACTTTTTCCATTTTAATCTTAGATTTAGTATGGAAGTACTTTTGTTTCCATTTGTAAGGAGGTGTTGGGGAAAGCCATAGATCAGTAATTTCCAGGCATCTATGCTTAAGGTTAGGAGAAATTTACTACAAAGGGATAGCACAAGAGTATTTAGGAATGACAGAAGTGTTGTATCATTACTTTTGTAGTGGATATGTGACTTGAGCCCTTATAGATCTGTTTCTTTTGTCTTTATTCTCCTGTTTTTCAGTTGTCTGTGTACCCTCATCACCTGGTTATTTTTTATTGAGTGGTAGACATTGTAAAGAAAAATTATGAAAGTAATTTGAAGCCTCGGGTGAATCTTCAGTGAAGATTTTAATATGCTTTGTGGCAAATAATCTTAAATTACTTGAGTCCACATTTCTTGGTTGAGTTGATTCAAAGATGGTTCAGACTTCGGACCCTGCCCAGACTGGTCTACTGTTTTTCCCTTGTTCCTTATTTTTGTAGCCCTCAGGGTTCCCAACTCTTAAGTATGACTTTATAGAGGGCCCTGTTCTCTAGTTATTGCCCAAACCTTAAGAAATAGTCCAATACACCACTTAGTTTTTCCATGTCTCGGTTGTCTTTTCCTGAACTGTAGGACCTCCGTGAGTGGAAAAGTGGCCAAAAATGATTAGCTTATTTCTTTGAATTTTCATGTTTTTCAACTTTGAGCCCACCGACTCTTTATTACAATAGCAGTTCTTTAGTGCCTTCAGTCAGGTGCCCATATCTTGTCCAATTTGTGTAATTGCTCTCATCAGTAAGTTTGCTTTAAATTACCTAGCCTTCTGTTAGTAGAAATGGATATTTACGATATATGAACAGGTATTTAAATTGAGACCTGAAAGATGAGAAAAAGTCAGTATCTCATGCACAGTAGTCCAAAGACATCAAACAGGCTCTAGTTAGTTGTAAGTTGAAATTGGCTCTTTAGTTTTTGCAGAGCTAAAAGGAATCTAGTATGTTTGGCAAATAATGAGCAAAACTGAGAAGGCTCATGGAGAGAAATCAGATAAGTTGGGACTGCACCATGGAGTGCTTTGTCAAAGTCATGGGAGGCATTTGGATTTTATTCTAAGTTTAATTTGGAAGCTATTAAAAGTTTTAGGCAGAGATAGCAAATCATGATCTAAATCAGAATCAGTTTGTAGAAAGTATTAAAACTAGAGATCACCATGCTCTTTTTCTGATGCACTAGATTCAGATCAGTTAGTCTGGTGTGGTATCTGGACATCTTTAATTTTATCAAAGTCCCCAGTGATTTTGATCCCCCCAGTTTGAGAACCATTGGCTTAAAAATGTTTTCTCTCCCTGTACTTTCTTAGTAGATTTTCATTATACTCTGATCTCTGGTGCTCTTCTTACATGTTAGTGTGTAAGACCATTCTATGCTAATATTTTTTTGAAACCCTAGGCAGGAACATATTACTGCATGCAGCATGAAATCAGTTTAGTGGGTTTTGACTCTCTGTGTGTGAGTGTGTGTGTGTGTATGTATGTGTGAGTGAGAGGAGACTGGAATAGCATAGAAAAAATAGAACAGGGTAGATATTGTTTAATGAAACTGTATGGGTCAGGTTGTGATGTGAAAGGTAAGTAGGTATTAGTATAGGTCATAGTAAATATCTGAAAAGCACTGATGTAAGCCAGTTATTTCTTGTGAGTATTAGTTACCTATATCAGATCCTCAGCTTACAACTCCTGTCCCAATAATCCCATTGTGAGTGAAAATTTTGTAAGTTTAATACACCTACCAAACATCAGAGCTTAGCCTATCCTACCTTAAACATGCTCATAACACTTACAATAGTCTGTAGTTCAGCAAAATTATCTAACATAAAGCCTATTTTATGATAAAGTGTTGAATACCTCATGTAATTTTTTAAATACTATACTGGAACTGAAAAGCAGAATGGTTGTATGGGTACAGAATGGTTGTAAGTATATCAGTTGTTTACCCTCATCATCATGTGGCTGCCTGGGAGTTATAACTTACTGCCACTGCCTAGAATCATGAGAGTATTGTATTGCATATTGCTAGCTCAGGAAATTATCAAAATTCAAAATTTGAAGTACAGTTTCTATATGTTGCTTCTTTATTTTTTTAAGATTTTATTTATTTGTCAGAAAGAGAGAGACAGCACAAGCAGGGGGAGTGGGAGAGGGAGAAGCAGGCTCCCCGCTGAGCAAGGAGCCCAATGCGGGACTCGATCCCAGTACCTTGGGATCATGACCTGAGCTGAAGGCAGATGCTTAACTGACTGAGCCACCCAGGCGTCCCTGTATGTTGCTTTTGTACTATCATAAAATCAAAAAATTTTAAGTTGAACCATCATAAATTGGTTACCGTCCATATCTATTTTTTTTTTAAGATTTTATTTATTTATTCATAAGAGACAGAGAGAGTGAGAGGCAGAGGGAGAAGTAGGCTCCCTGATGTGGGACTCGATCCCAGGATCATGACCTGAGCCGAAGGCAGATGCTCAACCATCTGAGCCACCCAGGTGCTCCCATATATATTTTCATATATAGTCTTTTCTCTATGGGTTCTCCTGAAATGATAACAGGAATTTTTCATGTTCTCTTATCTTTCAGACTTGCCTTCAAGGAGTGCAAATAAGGATTTATCTCCAAAAAAGAACACTTATGAAACAGAACTATCCCAATGGGAAATGAGTGCCAGACTTGAAAACTGTGACCTTGAGGAGTCCAGTTCCAGAGATTATTTGGAAGTCAGAGGCACATTGGAAAAGCAACAAGAAAATCAGGAGGAATATTTCAGGCAAGGGATGATCATATATGAAAAAATGTCCATTTTCAATCAGCATGCTTACTTATCTCAACATCCTAGGTGTCATTCTACTGAGAAACCCTATAAATGTAAGGAATGTGGGAAGGCTTTTAGACGAGCCTCACACCTAACTCAACATCATAGTATTCATACTGGTGAAAAACCCTATGAATGTAAGCAATGTGGGAAGGCTTTTAGTCGTGATTCACAGCTCATTCTTCATCAGAGACTTCATACTGGTGAGAAACCCTATGCATGCAAGGAATGTGGGAAGGCCTTTACTCAGAGCTCACAACTTATTTTACATCACAGAATTCATACTGGTGAAAAACCGTATAAATGTGAAGAATGCGGGAAAGCCTTTATTCGTAGCTCACAACTCACCCGACATCAAAAAGTCCATACTGGTGAGAAACCTTATGAATGTAAAGAATGTGGGAAGGCCTTTACTCAGAACTCACAACTTACTCTGCACCAGAGACTTCATACTGGTGAGAAACTCTATGAATGTAAAGAATGTAGAAAGGTCTTTACTCAGCTCTCACAACTTATTTTGCATAAGAGAATTCACACTGGTGAAAAACCTTATGAATGTAAGGAATGTGGGAAAGCTTTTATTTGTGGCTCACAGCTTTCTCAACATCAGAAAATTCACAATGGGGAAAAGCCATATGAATGTAAGGAATGTGGAAAGGCCTTTATTCGTGGCTCTTTGCTTATGCAACATCAGAGGATTCATACTGGGGAAAAGCCCTATAAATGTGATGAATGTGGGAAAGCCTTTATCCGTGGCTCACAACTTACTCAACACCAGAGAATTCATACCAATGAGAAGCCCTATGAATGTAAGGAATGTGGAAAGACCTTTAGTCATGGCTCACAACTTACTCAACATCAGAGAATTCATACTGGTGAGAAACCCTATCAATGTAAGGAATGTGGAAAGGCTTTTAATCGTGGCTCACTCCTTACTCGACATCAAAGGATTCATACTGGTGAAAAACCCTATGAATGTAAAGAATGTGGAAAGACGTTTAGTCGTGGCTCAGAACTTACTCAACATGAGAGGATTCATACCGGTGAGAAACCCTATGAATGTAAGGAATGTGGGAAGTCTTTTATTCGTGGCTCACAGCTTACTCAACATCAGAGAATTCATACTGGTGAGAAACCGTATGAATGTAAAGAATGTAGAATGGCCTTTACTCAGAGTTCACATCTTTCTCAACATCAGAGACTTCATACTGGTGAAAAACCATATGTATGTAATGAATGTGGTAAGGCCTTTGCTCGTGGCTTGCTCCTTATACAGCATCAGAGAATTCATACAGGTGAGAAACCGTATCAGTGTAAGGAATGTGGGAAGGCCTTTATTCGTGGTTCACAACTTACTCAACATCAGCGAATTCACACTGGAGAAAAGCCTTATGAATGCAAGGAATGTGGGAAGGCCTTTAGTCATGGCTCTCAACTTACTTTACATCAAAGAATTCATACTGGTGAGAAGCCCTATGAATGCAAAGAATGCAGAAAAGCATTTACTCAGAGCTCACATCTTTCTCGACATCAGAGAGTTCATACTGGTGAGAAACCCTATCAATGTAAGGAATGTGGGAAGGCCTTTACTCGTGGTTCACAACTAACTCAACATCAGAGAATTCATATCAGTGAGAAATCTTTTGAATATAAGGAATGTGGGATAGACTTCAGTCATAGCTCACAAGTTTATATATGAATTATCTGATTCTTTGTGTTTAAGATAGCCTTCTCTGGTCACTAATCCATTATTGTCAAAGAATTCCTAAAATGTGAATATGGGAGCATATTTGCCTCATAAAGTTCAGCATCAGTGAATTCTAATGGGGGAAGATAACTATTAATGTAATCTATGTAGAAAAACCTATCATTACTGAAAACCTATTAAACTTTAGCATATTATAATAGAGAATAATTCTGTTAATATAGTAAATATATTGAGGCCTTTAGCTGTAGAATATGTCTTTTTCAACATTACCCTGTCTCTACCAGCTGCTTTCCTTCATGACATTTATCATAATTAACCTCTGCTTTGGTTTAATCATTTATAAGATAAGCCTAAGAATAATACCTTCCTTGTAAGATTCTTGGAAGTATTATGTGAAACATTTCATGTAAAGCTCTTAGAGCAGTGCCTTGAACATAGCATATCACAAGTATTAGCTATCATTACTAGTATGATTTTAGAGAATTTGCATGAGAAGAGGAAACTTAGGAATATAATGAATATTAAGAAATCTTTCATTAACACTTGACCCTGACTCTTTGAGTTGGGGGCACTGTATGCTGTAATGAATATGAGAAAGCTTTCATTCACATCTCATCCCATATACTAGAAAAGGAAACTCATACTGTTGCGGGGGGAACCCACAAAACATTGTAGATTTAATCAGTGGATTGTTGAAGAGAGGTGAAGTGAATTGTAACAAGGTCCAGAAACTCATATGTCCTATCATTTTTTTTTACCACAATTCAAGAATATTATTTAGAAATGAATAACAATGGATAGCCAAAATAAAATTTCCTACTAGGAAATTTCTAAAAACTTGAATGTACAGCTTTTGAATTAAACTAAAAATAAACCAACATTACTATTTTTCAGTGAAACATGATGACAGTCTGTCAGGGACCGTTATTTCCCTACCCAATATCCATTTTTCCTTTAGAATTCTTGGCTGAAAAATCATCTCAGCCCCTCTTGCAGGTCAACAAGATGGAAGTGGTATTGTACAATGTAGGACATTTAAGAGTACCTTTTCTCTCTTTGTATTTCTTTGTTTCCCTGCCTACAATGTGGACATTTAATTTACAGCTCTGGTGACTTTATGGAGAATTTGAGAATGGTTATCTGGGTACTAAGGATGATGGAGCAGAAATACAGAATGAGTCTACACCTGTACTGATTTTATGGAACAGTTGTACCAATTCTGGTCTGCTTGTCTCCTGTATTTCTTTATATAAAATTAAAATAAACTTATTTGTTGATGTTGTTTTCATTCTGTTATTGACACTAAGATGTATTAAGGTTATAAAATTTTGTACCCAGAAGTGGAGTGCTATGGGTAAAAGAAATCTCAAGTATGGCATTGACTTTGTGCCATCATGAATGAGAACCCACTTCAGGCTAGAAAACTAAAGATTTTTGCTTTCCTAGACAGGACATTTGGTCTGTCTCCCTTCCAGTCTATCTTACAAGGCAGATTCTTCACCAGTTAAGACTGTAATGTTAGTAGAAATGGTAGGAGTGATTCAGAATGTGTGTTGGGTGTTTCTTGTTGCTTTTGGTAATGTCCCGTGAAAGATAAATTTGGTATAGACTTAGCTGCAGAGGCTACTAGCAGAGATTGAAAGCAATATTGCTTTGTTAAGAGATGCTATCTCTCCCTACAGGCATTCAATCCTGGTTGACAGTAAATTTTTTAGGTGTTTGGGATATATCAATGAGCAACTCTAGCAGGAGGAGATAGAATAATAATAGAAAAATTACAGAGTATGTTAGAACATTAGTGTTATGGAGGAAAGGTCATTCAAAAGTAGCTAAGAGGAATATGAAAGTTTATGAAATGGACCGTAGATAAGGAAAGATTCAAGTCAAGATTTGAAGATGTGAAGGAGTAAGTCAGTGGTTATCTACAGGAAGAGCACTGCAGACAGGAAAAAGTTAGAACAAAGGCCCTACAATGGCATGATGCTGGTATACTTGAACATCAAAGAAGCTCTTGTAGAGGCCTGTGCAAGGGGGTTATAATTGAGGAAGATGGAGAGAGAAAAGGGCCATATCTTGTAAGTCACTTTAAGCATTTTGTAATTTTTTCTGATGGAAATGGCAGCCACTGGAGTGTTTGAGCAGGGGATGTGATTTGATAGGCTGCTATTGTGTTGCTAAAAGAAAAAACAACTAAATGGGCAAGAGACTATGGCGTCTTAATTCAGATGAAAGATGATGTTGGCTCACACCATGGTGGTAACAATGGGGAGAAGTTGTTCAATTCTAAATATAGGGTAAATGTGAGCAAGCAAGACTTGTTTAAGGTTTGGATATCAGGTGAGAGAGAGGGTTCTGGAGTGACTTTGACTCATGGGTTTTGGTCTCAAACAATTGGAAAGATGGTATTCCCATCAGCTGAGATGGGGAAAGCTGCAATTCCATCAGGTTTGTTGGGGAAGTTTGGGAGTTCAATTTTGAACATGTTGAATTTGAAATATCTTTTAGACAAAATGATAATATTGATTAGGCAGTTGGATGTTTTAGCTTGTACTGTTCTAGAGATTATATGAACTTGGTAGGTATTGCCTATACTTACATGAAACCATGAGGCAGAATAAGATCATTAAAGACCTGGGTATAGATAGAGAAAAGACTGATCCACAGTGCCATCTAACATTAAGAGTTCAAGGATAAAAAGACAGACTAGCAAAGGATGCTAAGAAGGAGCAGTGGGATGGAAGGAAAAACAGAATAGTGTGGCATTACAGAAGCTAAATGAAAGTGAAAGGAAGGATGATCAATGGTTGTAGATACCGTTAGCAGATGACATAATACTAGACAATACTTGAGAATTGACTTGAACATATCCATGTTATTGTTGATCTTGAAGATCAATATTTTGTTGGGTATTTTTGTTTGTTTTGGAGTGGTTGAATTAAGTGGTTGAATTAAGAAACTTGAAAAATAGAAATTGGAGACGATGAATATAGACATAACTGCTTGGAGGTGTTTGCTGCAATGAAGCAAACAAACAAACAAACAAAAAACAGTTAATTAGTATGGCAATAGGAATTGGAGTATCTCCAGGATGGGAGAAGTAATAACAGTTCTGTATGCTGGTTGGAATAATACAGATGGGGGTAATAATTCATAACAAAGAAGTGAGAATTACTGGAGCAATGACCTTATGTCAGTGAGAGGGGATAAGATTTAGCAGATGGAGGGATCATTTTGGGTAATATGGAAAGTTTATTCCTGGCAATAGTATGGCAGAATATGGGGTGCTGGGAAGTAAGTAGATGAGGTGGGAGAAGTTTTGTGAAGTGTTCTTCTGATTCCTTCAGTGATCCCATGAGTGTTAAGGTTAGCTGAAAATATTGGGGGATGAGAAGTTTGGGGTCCAAAAGAAAAGAGATATGAAAGAGTCACCAAAGTGAGATATTTAATGTGAAATATGATTGCCTAGGAACAGAGAGATAGAAAAAAGAAAGTACAAAGGGGCCAGTAAGCAAAAGAAATCAGGCTTAAAACTGTATTTACACAAGATCTTTGACATTATAATTAAAAAGTAGCAAATACTTTGAAAGCCTATTCAGTTTTTGAGGGAAATGTACTACTGTTAATGAAACGCAATCCTGGCCTGCAACAGTGTATGACTCAAATCCCCCAAACAGTTCCCAGGCTTTGGAACAAATCCATCAGGAAATGACCCACTTAGGTAACTTTTCCAAGGATATATATGAAATTGAATTTTTCTAGCTATATAAGCTACTAGCAGAGATTGAAAGTGATATATGTATATATAGAGACAGCAAGCAAGCTAGAATGTAGTTTCTCTTTTTTCATTTGCTTTTAAGAATATATAAGTTGTATGTTTTAAAAACCCGCCTTGCTTTTTTCACGTACATATTTTGGCAATGATTCCAGTTGCTGTTGCTGCATAACTCCACTCCAAACTTGGTTTAAGATACAATAATAGTTTATTTAGCTCACACATCTATAAAAATATGGACGAGGCTTGGCAGCAACTGCTCATCTCTGATTAACATAGCCTCAGATGGGATGGCTTGAAAGCTTGATGGCTGAAGGCTGGGATCATCTGAAGTTTCACATGCTCACATGTCTGGCAGTTGATTCTGGCTATCAACTGGACCTTAGATAGGGTGGTCAGCCAGAATATCTACATGTGATATCTCTATGTGGCTGCTTAGCGTGGTGTCTTGGGTTCCAAGAATATGCCCTAAACAAGGTCAAAGCGCATGTAATTTTTATGATCTAGCCTCAGAAATCACATAACCTCACTTGTGTCATACTCCCATCAGTTAAGGCAGTTACAGCTCTGTAAAAGAAGTGTCACTTTTTTTTTTAATTTTATTTATTTGACAGAGAGAGAGGGAACACAAGCAGGGGGAGTAGGAGAGGGAGAAGCAGGCTTCCTGCAGAGCAGGGAGCCCGATGCGGGGCTCGATCCCAGGACCCTGGGATCATGACCTGAGCTGAAGGCAGACGCTTAACCGTCTGAGCCACCCAAGTGCCCCAAGAAGTGTCCCATTTTAAGAAGAGCTTGTAGGATAGGATATACGGTGGCCTGTTTTGAAAATGCAATATGCCATAAAGATCTTCCATACCTAGCCTGGGAAGTTGCATAATTTCACTTCTGCTATTCTCTGTTTAGGCAGCTACATCTTGATAGGAGAGTGTCACATTGTTAGTAGAGCATATGGGGTAGGATGGCCCACTTTGGTGGACCTTTTTGGAAAATATATTCTGTCTCAGAGATCCTCTCCTACATGAAATTACTTCATTTTTATGGTGGCATATTGTTATAACTATATATTCTTTTAGTGATACACCATAATTTTGGCAGACTGCCAGAATTTTCAGTTTTTTCCTAGGTGCTTGGCTGCCCTGCTAGGTCCCAAATTTCCCATTCTCCCTTGCCAGTTGTGGCCCTCTGACTAAGGGAAACATTATCAGAAGTGATAAATAATTTCCTTCTTATTTGCTCAAAAATTTCCATAAGAGTAGGATGCCTGGGTGGCTGAGTCAGTTAAGCATCCAACTCTTGATTTCGGCTCAGGTAATGATCTCAGAGTTGTGAGATTGAGCCTTGTGTTGAGCTCCATGCTCAGCAGAGTCTGTTTGAGATTCTCTCTCTCCCTCTCCCTTTGCCCCTCCCCTCTTCTCTCAAATAAATAAGTCTTTAAAAAATTTTCCATATGAGTATGGAAATAACTCCCAATACATTATTAATTACAGTTAGTGTAAATATTTAATGTGGCTATTAAGGATATATTTTACTTCCAGTTCTGGACCAAGGTGGAGTATAAAGAAATATGAAGCTATTGTAAAAGAGTAACTATAAGATATAAAAGAACTCTGAAAAGTACCCAAAGACTGAAGGAGAGTATCCAGGGAAGGATAAATTTTGAAGATGGGCCCCATCTCTAAACCTGGGGTTCAGATTTCATCATAGAAGGTATGGTTTCAGCCCCACTGAATGGTGGAGAATTTTGGTGGGGTGCCGGGGCTAGAGCTAATATATACTTGTTGAGCAAGCAGGAAACAAACCTTTGGGACACAAATGAGTTGCAATATTAATAGTAGGGAACTTTAACACAGCACTTAGATCAATGGATAGATCGTCCAAACAGAAAATCAGTGAGGAAACAGTGACTTTGAAAGACACATTGGACCAGGTGGATCTACAGATATATTCAGAACATTCCATCCTAAAACAGCAGAATACATATTCTTTCCAAGTACACAAGGAAAATTCTCCAGAATAGATCACATATTAGGCCACAAAATAAGTCTCAACAAATTAAAAAAACATTGACGTCATATCATGCATCTCTTCTGGCCACACCACTATGAAACTAGAAGTCAACCACAAGAAAAAATCTGGAAAGAGCATAAGTACATGAAGGTTAACTAACATGCTACTAAACAATGAATGGGTCAACCAAGAAATTAAAGAGGAAATAAAAAATACATGGAGACAAGTGAAAATGAAAACAGCCCAAAATCTTTGAGATGCAGCAAAAGCTGTTCTAAGAGGGAAGGTTAGAGCAATACACGCCTACCTCAAGAAGGAAGAAAAACCTCAAACAACCTAACCTTCCACCTAAAGGAGCTAGAAAAAGAACAAACAAAACCCAAAAACAGTAGAAGAAAGGAAATAATAAAGATTAGGCCAGAAATAAATAGAAACTAGAACAAATGATCAATGAAACCAGGGCTTCAAACTAACACTAGTCCCTCCCATTGGTACATACCTTAGGTCACAGCCCATAGCTTCACAAATAATTTCCTGATAGGACTTCCCCAAATGGCCCTTGTAATAAAGTTTCCCCTGTTTCCCAGAGCCTTCCCCTTGTGTGGCCCTTCTATAAGACCCTCATGAAACTTATATAAATCCCACTCTTTTTTATTTGAATTAACCAATCTGGCCTTAGCATTAGAATCCTAAAACACACTACCTACAGACCCTAATGAAAGCATGTGCCCTAGGTCCTGCTGCACTTTCTGTCTGCATTCTGCCTGGACCCACCTGTGTTGTCCCTGGAGGCATGCTGTGTATTTCCTCCCAGACCTGTGAGTAATAAACTCTATTTCAATTTCTTTTTGGCCTTTTGTTGAACCCCAGCTCAGCATCCAACATTGTGGCACTCTACTTTATAAATATTAATTTAACAAAGTTAAAATGGAGGTATGCTAGTAACAACTCCCTCAGCTTTTGTTTACCTGGAATATCTTAATTTCTCTTTCATTTTTGAGGTTAGTTTTGCTAGATATAGAACATCTGTCAGGGTTTTTTTTCTCTTTTGGAACATTGAATACATAATCTGATTTTCTCCTGACTTCCATGGTTTCTGATGAGTAATCAGCTGTTAATTTTATTGAAGCACCTTTGTATGTAGCAAATTGATTGCCTCCTACTGCTTTCAAGAATCTTTGTCTTTGCTTTTCAATAATTTAATTGTAACATTTCTCAGTGTTGATCCCTTTGAGTTTATCATGCTTGCAGTTGATTGAAGGTCTTGAAAATGTGTATTTCATGTCTTCATCAAGTTTGGGAAGATTTTGGCAGTCATTTCTTCAAATATTTTTTCTGCCTCCTTCTTCCTCCCTTCTGGACTCCCTATTATGCATATATTGATGTGCTTAATGGTGCCATATAGCTCTCTCAGGCCCTCTTTTTTTCTTTTTTTCATTCTTTTTGTTTCTAGTCTTCAGACTAGATCATTTCAATCGCCCTATCTTTAAGTTCACTAAGTTTTCTGCCTCCTCAGATCTGTCACTGGACTCCTCTAGTGAATTTTTCATTTCAGCTATTGTACTTTTCAGCTCCAGAATTTCTTTTTGGTTCCTTTTTATAGTTTCTATCTTTTAATCAACATTCGTTTTTGTTCATATATTGTTTTCTTGATTTACTTTAGTTTTTTGTCCAGTGTTTTACTTAGCTCATTTAGCATATTTTGCATAGCTGGTTTAATGTATTTGACTAGTAATTTCAATGTCTTCATTTCCTCAGTGATAGTTTCTGTCAGATTCTTTTTTAAATGTGAATGGTACATACTTTCCTGTATTTTAATGCTTTGTAGTTTGTTGCTGAGATGTAGATATTTTGAATAGTATAATGTTTTAAGTTTGGAAATCAGATTATTTCCCTTCTTGGGGATTTGCTGATTTCTGTTTGTTGAAGACTGCAGCCATTCATTATTTAGTGAGTTCTCCAAACTATTTTTGCAAAGTTTGTATTCCATGTTGTGTGTCGTCACTGAAGTTTCTGTTACATTATCTCTGAGGTCAGGCAGAGATATTGATTAAAACTTCAAGAAAATATAACAGTTATAATCATATGCACTGTCTTAGCTTGGGCTTCTATTAAACAATACCATAAACTGGGTGTCTTAAGCAACAGAAATTAATTTTCTTACAGTGCTAGAGGCTGGAATTTGGAGATCAGGGTCCCAGCTGGTCAATTTCTGGTGAGAGCTCTTTTTTTTTTTTTTTTTTAATGAGAGCTCTTTTATTGGATTGCATATGGCTGTTATCTTGCTCTTTGCTCACATGACCACTTCTTTGTCCAAATGCAGAGAAAGAGGATTGAGCTCTCTGGTATCTTTTTTTTTTTTTTTAAAGATTTTATTTATTTATTTGACAGAGGGAGACACAGAGAGAGAGGGAACACAAGCAGGGGGGAGTGGGAGAGGGAGAAGCAGGCTTCCCATGAAATGGGGAACCCAATGTGGGACTTGATCCCAGGACCCCGGGACCATGACCTGAGCCGAAGGCAGACACTTAATGACTGAGCCACCCAGGCACCCCTCTCTGGTATCTTTTCTTATACGAGCACTATTCCTGTCATGAAGGTTTGTCCCTCATGACTTTATCTAATTATCTTCCAAAGGCCCCATCTCCATTACAATAGGGGTTAGGGCTTCAACATATGAATTTGGGAGACACACAAATATTCATTCTATAATATGTGTCTAACAACAGAGCTGCAGAATATATGAAGTAAAAAAATGACATTATTGAACATACAAATAGTTATACAACAGTACCTGGAGTCTTGACTACTCCACTTTCAATAATGAATAAAACAATGAGTCACTAAATTCTACTCCTGAAATTAATATTACACTGTATGTTAACTAACTGGACTTTAAATAAAAACTTGAAAACAAAACAAAATAATGAGTAAAACAATGAAATAGAAGATCAGTAAGGAAATAGAAGACTTGAACAATACCATAAGTCAACAGACAAAACAGAATACTCAACCCATTAATAGCAAAACACTGATTTTTGTCTTAAGTGCATTTTGAACATCCTTCAGGATAGAACAAATAATTAGCTACAAAACAAGCCTTAATACATTTTAAGAGACTGAAAATATACCATGTATCTTTACCAATTACAATGGAACGAAACTAGAAATAACAGGACAAAATTCATATATATGTGGAAATTAAGCAACACACTTTTTGAAGTATAATTAATATGCAATTCTGTTAGTTTCAGGTGTACAAACATATGGATTCAACAATTCAATACGTTACTCAGTGCCCACCACACTAAGTGTAGTAACCATACAACATTATTACAATAGTATTGGCTGTATTCCTTATTTTTTATTTTGCATCTCTGTGACTTTATCACTGAAAATTTGTACCTTTTAATTCCCTTTGTCTATTTAACCCACCCCCACACCCATACCAGCCTTCCCTCTAAGTAAATACCAGTTCGTTCTCTGTTTTTAAGAGTCTGGGTTTTTTGTTTTGTTTTGTTTTGTTTTGAAACAATATACTGTTAAGAAAACTAGATTAAATAAGAAATCCAAAAATGAAATTATAAAACAATTTAGGATAAATGAAAATTAAACACAACTTACCAAAAGTTATAGGATGTAGTGGGCTCAGTGGAATGAAACTAGAAATCAATAGCAGGAGGAGAAGTGGAAAATCCACAAATCTGTGGACATTAGAATTTTAACCAGCGCATCAAAGAATAAATCACAAGAGAAATCACAAAAGATCTTGAGACAAACTGAAAAACGTAACATACCAACTTACAGAATGCATCCAAATCAGTGCTAAGAGAAACTTATAGCTGTAAACATTTACATTTTAAAAAAGATCTCAAATCAATAACCTAACTTTATATAATATGGAATTAGAAAAAAGAATTTAAACCCAAAACTATCAGAAGAATGGAAATAATAAAGATTAGAGCACAGATAAGCAATATAAAGATCAACAAACCCAGGAGCTGGTTCCTTGAAAATAACGGCAAAATGGAAAAACTTTTGGCAGTTGACTATTAAAACAGACGAGAGAGAAGACTCAAATTACTAAACTCAGAAGTGAAAGTAAGGACTTTACCAATTTTACAGAAATAAAAAGGATTATGAGAGAATACTATAGCAGTTGTAGGCTAAACAATCTGATAATCTTGATGAAATGGGAAAACTAGAAATATACCCCTAGCAGGGGTATATTGCAAGAAGAAATAGAAACAATGCAAGAAGAAATAGAAAATCCAAACAGACCTTTAACAAAAAAAGGAAATTAAATCATTAAGCAAAAGCCTCCTGACAAAGAGAAGCCCAGGTCCGGATAGCTTCACTGGTGAATTCTTCCAAACATTTAAAGAATTAACATCAATGCTCCTCAAACTCTTCCCAAAATTTGTACTAGAGGAATCACTTCCAAACTCATTCTATGAGGTCAACATTACCTTGTTATTAAAGCCAAAAAAAAGGGGGGGGCGGAGGGGGCGCCTGGGTGGCTCAGTCATTAAGTGTCTGCCTTCGGCTCAGGTCATGATCCCAGGGTCCTGGGATGGAGCCCCACATCGGGCTCCCTGCTCAGCGGGAAGCCTGCTTCTCCCTCTCCCACTCCCCCTGCTTGTGTTCCCTCTCTCACTGTGTCTCTATCAAATAAATAAATAAAATCTTTTTAAAAGGGGGGGGGGAACAATACAAGAAAAAAAAAAGCTACAAGCCAGTAGCCCTTGTGAATACAAATGAAAATAGATACGAAATCCTCAACACAATATTAGCAATAATAACATGCTAGTGAATTCAGCAACCTAGTAAAAGAACTATATGCTATGACCAAATGGAATTTATCCCAGTCCTGTGAGCGTGGTACAACCTATAAAAATCAATGTAATGTTAGGCACCTGGGTGGCTCAATCAGTTAAGCCTCCAAGTCTTGATCTCAGCTCAGGTCTTGATCTCAGGGTCATGAGTTCAAGCCTGGCATTGGGCTCCACACTGGTTGTGGAACCTACTTAAAAAAAAAAAAAATCAATGTAATGTGCTACATTAAAAGAATGAAGAGAAAAACTATATGATCAATTATGTGTCAGCTTCTCTCTGAAGAGAATGGTGAATATGGATGGGAACACCAGTGTCACGCCTGAGGTATAGTAAGGAAATAACTTGACAAAAGCAAATATTTAAATGTTCTTTATTTTTTTTTATTACGAAAGATACAGAGAATAAGAACCTACCTATAAACCAACAACCAGCCTTATCAATTTATAAGAATTGGCCATATTTGCTTATTTTTTAAAGAAGTAAATGATTAAAAGATATCTCCCTTTGCATCCTTTTCTCAATCTCATTTTTCTCCCCCTGCAGACAGATGTTACTACTGTTTTGGATTTATTAGTTCCATGAATGTTGTAACACTAAATCTATATGGTATTTAGCCATATACACATAGCATCAATTTGCATATTTTCAAACTTTATATAAGTGGTACCGTCTCATACAAAATACTCTCTAGTTCAATTTCATTAATATTGTTTTTAACATTTATTCATGTTTGTTTTTTGGTTTTGTGTGTGTTTTTTTTTTTAGATTTATCCATGTTGATAGAAGTATCTCTACTTCATTCCTTTTAACTTGGGCTATAACTTACATTCACCCTAATGGTTATTTTGATTGCTTTAAACTTTTCATTCTCAAATGATGCTGAAATAGACTTTCATGTACATCACCCTAAACACATGAGGAGAGACTATAAGAGGTTTAAGTATGGAACTGCTGGGTCAGAGAGTAACCACATTTTCAACTTTACTAGATATTGCTAAATTATCCTAAATACAACTACTTCCAATAACACTGTATGAACATTCCTACTGCTCCACATCTTTCCAGTTATTGGCTCTGTGACGCTTTTGCCAATATGATGATTTTGAAATACTTCACTGTGGTTTTATTTGCATTTCCCTTACTGTAATGGATATAAACAATTATTCTAGTAAACCCAAATCCATCCTTTATTTACAGGTATAAACCATCTTTATCATATGCAGAATTTCTACAAATAGGTCAGGTTCAACAATTTTCTTGCTGTCTTAAGAATTCATACTTCACAGATGAATTTCAGAACAAAGTTGTGAAATTAAAGGGCAAAAAGACCTGAGGAATTTTGGTTCTAATTGCAGCTAATTTGTGAATTAGGAATAACGTAACATTATTATACTGAGTCTCTTTAGCCTAGATTATATGCTACTACTCAGTTTATTATTCTTCATTTTGCTGAGTCTAGAGAATCTATTGTTTTATATTTAACTATAAGCAATTTCAATTCAATTTCAGCTTTAAATAACTTTAAATAACTCCATGAGGACATAATCTTAGTATTGGTCACTATTGTCTCCTCATATCTAAAACAGTGTCCAGCAAACGGTAGCTACTCAATATTCACTGAATGAGTGGAAGCATGTATTTCAAATATGTAAAAGCCTATATATGTCTGTAACTTTTTTCCCTCAATCCTCTTTTCATTTCAATTTTACAACCATAGGTTAAAAATTTTACAAACTTTATACTTTTTCTCTGGTATGAAACAATATAAATGCTTCTTAAATTTACCTAGATTCACCCAATACAATTGCCTGGGCCTGGTGCCTTTTTTTGGTTAATTGTGATACTCTATTCTTTTTCTTGATATAAATGAGTTCTATATTCCTCTCTGTGAATCCTCATTTTCTTTATATTGATTGGTTTATCCAATTCTCTTTAGAAACTTCCTAAAACTGGTTGTAGATGTAGGTCTACTACTTGTGTCTACATTGATTATTTATCTAAAGTATGAAGACTCCCACTTATGTTTCTAAAATTTTGGGGTTTTCTCAATTCTGATCTGCTGCTTCCCAGGGATGTTTTCCTTTGTCCATTGAGGAATCTTGTTCTAGCTGTGAGGAGTAAGTGAGTTAATATATGTTGAATATGTAGAACAGTGCCTGGTGCATAGTAGGCACTCAATACATGTTAGCTATTATGATTTATTGAATATCTGCTATGTTTAATGTGCTACGTGAAGCACTTTACATGCAAATTTATTAATATGCATCAATCTACAACAGACACTATTTCATTTAATAATCACATTTCTACAATACAGTATCCTTTATTATCCCTATTTTAAGAATTAAAGAAAACCCTGAGGTTTAGATAAGTCAAACAGATTACTCAAAGTCACATAATGCCACAGTAGTGGTAGAGCTATGATTTTCCAGAATCTAAGCTCTTAGTCCTGGGAAGTGCCTAGTGCTCAGAGAAGGAGACTGGAATAAAATAAGGCTGAAAGGTATAGAACCAGATAATGAAGTGCCTCATAGACAATTTTAAGACTGTGGATATTAGCTTAAGAACAACAGTAAGCCCCAAAAAAGTTTTAATTGGAGGCAGTGATGCATTCTTACACTCAAAAAAATCAGTTTGGGGGCATGACGGGAAATGAATTTAAAGGGACCAAAAGTTGATACAGGAAGACCTGTTAGAAAGCTACAGCATGGTGATCAGGTGAGATGAATCTTAGACTAGGGCAACAACATTAGAGATAGAGAAAAGAGTATAAATTCTGGAAATATTTATGAGATAGTGTCTAAAGGACTTGGTGATTGACTGGATTGGGTGGTGAGAGGGACTCCCCAAGATGGATTCTCTGATGATGAGCAAGGTGTGCATGCTGCCTGAAAGTTTTCTTGCATTCCTTACATTCATAAGGTCTCTCTCCAGTATGAATTCTCTGATGTTGGGCAAGGGATCCACAGTAACTAAAAGCCTTTCCACAAACGTTACATTCATAAGGCTTCTCTCCAGTATGAACTCTCTGATGTTGAGTAAGGGATGAGTCATTGCTAAAAGCCTTCCCACATTTAATACATTCATAGGGTTTTTCTCCAGTATGAACTCTTTGATGTTGGGCAAGGTAGGCAATCTGGCTGAATGCTTTCCTACATTCTTGACATTTATAAGGTTTTTCTCCAGTATGAATTCTCTGATGTTGAGCAAGATGTGAATTCTGGCTGAAAGCCTTCCCACATTCCTTACATTCATAGGGTCTCTCTCCAGTATGTATTCTCTGGTGTACAGTAAGGTATGCACGAAGGCTAAATGCTTTCCCACAGACATTACATTCATATGGTTTCTCACCAGTATGAACTCTCTGGTGTTGAGCAATGGATGATCTATTGCTAAATGCTTTCCCACATTCAATACATTCATAAGGTTTCTCTCCAGTATGAACTCTCTGATGTTGAGCAAGGTAAGCAAACTGGCTAAAGGCTTTCCTACACACCTTGCATTCATAAGGTTTTTCTCCAGTATGAACTCTCAGATGTTGAACAAGATGTGCATTCTGACTGAAGGCTTTCCTACATTCCTTACATTCATAGGGTTTCTCTCCAGTATGAATCCTCTGATGTTGAACAAGATTTGATCTCTGGCTGAAGGCTTTTCCGCATTCTACACATTTATATGGTTTCTCTCCAGTATGAATTCTTTGATGAAGAGTAAGAGATGAGCTCTGGCTAAAGACTTTTTCACAGTCATTACATTTCAAGAGTTTCTTCTCTGTATAGATACTCTTGGGCTTAATGGCCATTAAATTTTTTTTAAAGATTTTCTTATGTGTATCATGTTTATGTACTTTCTCCTCTTTGGTGATTATCTGTTGTGTATGAAGCAGTGTGTTCGGATGGAAACTTCCCCAAGATTTGTTATATTCTTGTGCTCTTTTATTAATAAGGGCTTCTTCATGAGTGATTGTCTCTTCTTTGAAACATACCTTCTGATTTACTGGCTGTCTCTCAAAATGGCCCTCGCATTTCCATTCTTCTCTCAAACTGGAATACTCAAGGCCATAGCTTGTGAGTTTTTCTGTTATCTTCTGTGATGATTGTGCTTCATAAATGTCCTGCTTTGAAGTTAATTCTTCAGTCTCACACATAGATTCCCAGCCTGAAAAACAGTAATTTAAAAAAATGTCTCTTCTATCATGTACCAGAAGGAACATTTGTGAAAGTACATTCATAAAGTGAAGTATGTGAATTCAATAAATAAATAAATAATAAATAATAAATAAATAAATTTAATAAATAAAACTACAAGAACATTTGCTTTTGTAGTTCTGATGTTTGCAAGAAACTGAAAATAGGACACACAGAAACTTGAGGAGGAATGAATAGAATTTTAAGAAAGTCAGTAAGGTAAATCTCAGGTCAATAAGGAATTATAGAGGGGGAGGGACTTGGTTGTAATTTTATGCATGTATGAATAACACAGGCACTGAAATAACCTCCATTTTTATAGTTGCTTCTTTCAAGAATATCCATTGAAACTTGTGCCATATATTCTCCTAAATGCTTTTGATAGGAAACAAAACAAAGATCCTTAACTTTGTGGACCTTATATTCTTAGGAGAGATAGGAAATAAATGCTAAATGAGTAAATATTATTGTATATTAGGAAGTACTAATTGCTACAGGAAATGAAAGGCAGGGTAAAAGAGATTAGGAATGTTAGTGAAGCAAGAGGTAGGAATAATTAGTAAGTTAACATTTAAGCAAAGATTTGAAGGAAGTGAAGAAGTTTGTCACTCACATTCTAGGCAAAGGAAACAGCCTAAAAGCAGAAGCATGTTTGCTATGTTTGAGGAATAGCAAGAAGGCCAGTGTTGCTGGAGAGGTGTAGTAGATGAAGTCAGGAGAGAAAAGATTATTTAAGCTTTATATGCTTTCTAAGGAATTTGGCTCTTACTCTGAGTGGGACAGAGAACTACTGAAGTGTTTGTGGAGTAGAGGAGTGATACCTATTTACAGTTTAATAAATATACTGAAAGGTGGCAGATAGGGAAGAAGCAAGGGGACCTATGATTTTAGTAATCCAGGTGAAGATGATAAGTAACCAGACCAAGGAGCTATCAATGGAGGTATAGCGAGATGGTCAGATTCTAGGTATATATTGTAGGAAATGCCAAGAGGATGACAGATTGAATATGAAATGTAACAGATTGGATATGAAATGTAACAGAAAAATGAGATAAGCAAGCCATCAAAGTCTATGGTCTGAGCAATGGCAGGATGGATTAGCCATCAACAGAAAGGGAAGGCCATGGGCACAGCAGGTTTAGGTGCAGAGATATGGAAGATCTGGAATTCAGTTTTGAATATAATAAACTTAAGGTGTTTTTTATTTTTTTAAGGTTTTATTTATTTATTTGACAGAGAGAGAAACACAGAGAGAAAGGGAACACAAACAGGGGCAGAAGGAGAGGGAGAAGCAGGCTTCCTGCAGAGCAGGGAGCCCGATGCAGGGCTCGATCCCAGGACCCTGGGATCATGACCTGAGCTGAAGGCAGATGCTTAATGACTGAGCCACCCAGGTGCCCCAAGGTGGTTTTTAGATAATGAAATGGAACTCCTGAGAAGGCAGATGGACCCATAAGACTGAGTTTAAGATAGAGGTCTCTAGGAACTGCCAACATATACATGGTAGTTTTGTTTTGTTTTAAAGATTTTATTTATTTATTTGTCAGAGAGCACAAGCAGGAGGAGCAGCAGGCAGAGGGAGAAGCAGGTTCCCCTCTGAGCAGGAAGCCCAATGCGGGACTCAATCTCAGGACCCTTAGATCATGACCTGAGCTGAAGGCAGACGCTTAACCGACTGAGCCACCCAGGTGCCCACCAGCAAATACATGGTAGTTAAAGAGACTATATTACCAAGAGAATAAGTGTAGATAAAGAGAAGAGAAAGGAGCAAATAATGAACAACCCTAAAGCATGCCAACATTAAGATATTTGAGAAAAGAGAACAAAACAAAACAGATTAAGAAGGAATAAGTGTTAAAAAAAAAATGTTAAGGGGCGCTCCCCCATAAATTTGCATAAAGGGAGAAGATGCATACTTTGCTTTTCTGTATAAAGAACCAACAATGTAAAGACATTAATTCTAAATCAATCTATTACTTCGATTCACAATCAGAACTGCATTGTGAATTTTTTTAAAAATTGTGTAATTAAGAATTTGGCAGGGGGGCGCCTGAGCGGCTCACTCGTTAAGCGTCTGCCTTCGGCTCAGGTCATGATTCCAGGGTCCTGGGATCGAGCCCCGCATCCAGCTCCTTCCTCCATGGGAAGCCTGTTTCTCCCTCTCCCACTCCCCCTGCTTGTGTTCCTTCTTCTTGCTGTGTCTCTCTCTGTCAAATAAATAAATAAAAATCTTAAAAAAAAGAATTTGGCAGGATTTTGTCAGTGGTTCCCAAGTAGTAACCCTCTAAATCCTCTATATTCCTGGAAGGAGTGTCACTGTTATTCATAGTGAGCCCCTTGGACCACATCTGCTAGTTCATAACTACAGTTTATGACTCATGACATGCCCCTATGTAGTGTTTGCTAATGTGATGATTTAGGATGGAGGCTAGCCATGCCAGAAAGACCAACCACGTGACTTAAATCGTTGGTGTTCTGAGCCACCATGATATCAGTTTGACTTTTGGGAAGGGAAAGAGGCTGGAGATTGAATCATGTTGGGCACTGGGCAATGACTCACTCAATCATGCCTACATAATGAAACCGAAACACAAATACCCTGTACAATGATGCTCTCTTGAGAGCCTATTCTTTTGAATACTGAAATGTCTGGAGGGCCCCTTCATGTTTGCAGCTCTCTCAGACCTTGCTCTTGGTGTCTCTACTTTTGGCTGGTTCTTTGTATCTTTTGTTAAAACAAAACGGTAATCATAATATAGTTCTTTCCTGACCTCTGTGAGTCACTGTTGTGAATTATCAAACGTAAGGGTGACTGCAGGTACCCCCTTATCAGTAGCCAGCATGTCAGGAATGAGCGTGGCCCTGAAGATCCAAACTTGCAGTTGGTGTCTGAAATAAGCACAGTCTTCTGTAGACTGTTCTTTCAGATTTTGCAGTTTGGCAAACTGACTTCAAGAATTTTTTTAAATCCTAAAGTATATCAAAAAAGTAAACATGTGTATCTAGGATAGACTATGTGTTGTCCATAAAAGATGCATTAATAAATTTTAAAAGATTAAAATCACAAATTATCTTTCTCAATCATAATAAAATGAAACTAGCAATCAATAGCAAAATGAAAACTGGAAAAAATCCACAAATATGTGGAAATTAAACACTTAAACAACCAATGGGTCAAAGACAATATCACAAGTTATCTTGAAACCAATGGAAATAAAAATATAACATACCAAAAATTATGGGATGCATCAAAAGCCGTGCTAAAAGGGAAATGTATAGCTGTTAATGCTTACATTAAAGAACAAGAGCTCAAATCAACAACCTAACTTTACATCTTAACAAACTAGAAAAAGAATAACTAAACCCAAAGCTAGGAGAAAGAAGAAAATAATGAAGATTGAAGCATAGATAAACAAAATAAGTAGAAAAGTAATAGAATCAGCAAAACCAAGAGATAGTTATTCAAAAAGATCGACAAAACTGACAAACTTTTTTTGGGTTGACTAAGAAAAAAAAAGAAGACGCGAATAACTAAAATCAGAAATGAAAGGTGCCACATTATTACCAATTATACAGAAATAAAAAGGATTATAAGAGAGTACTATAAACAACTGCATGCCAACAAATGGGGTAAACTGGATAAAATGGACAAATTCTAAGAAACACACAACCTACCAAGACTGAATCATAAAGAAATAGAATATCTGAACAGACCCTAGTTATAACTAGTAAGTTGACTGAATCAGTAATCCGAAACCTTCTAACAAGAAAAGGCCTAGGACCACATAGTGTCTGTGGTGAATTCTATCACACATTTAAAGAATTCACACAAATCCTCCTCAAACTTTTCCAAAGAAATGAAGAGGAGTGAAGACTTCCAAACCCATTCTATGAGGCCATCATTACTCTGATACCAAAGCCACACTAAGATATCATAAGAAAACTAGAGACCAATATCTCTTATGAGAATTGATGTAAAAATCATCAATAAATACTAGCAAACTGAATTCAACACCATATTATATGGATTATACACCGTGACCAAGTGGAATTTATTGCTGGAATGCAAGGATGGTTCAGCAAAAATTAATGTAACACACATTAACAGAATGAAGGAAAAAAACATGATCATTTCAATTGGTGCAGAAAAAGCATTTGACAAAAATCCAACACCCTTTCATGATAAAAACACCAACAAACTGGCAATAGAAGGAAACTACTTCAACATAATACAAGCCATATATGAAAAGCCCATAGCTAAAATCATATTTAAGGGTGAAAGACTGAAAGCTTTCCTCTAAGATTTCCAGGAGCAAGGCAAGAATGCATACTTTCACCACTTCTAGTCAATATAGTACGGATGTTCTAGCCAGAGCAATTAGTCAAGAAAAATAAATTTTAAAAATCCAAATTATAAAGGAAGAAGTAAAATTATGTGTTTGTAGATGACATGCTCTTATATTAGAAACACTAAAGACTCCACATGCCCCCACCACCCATTAGAACTAATAAATTCGGCAAAGTAGGAGGATACAAAGTCAACACATCCAAATCAGTTGCATTTCTATACATGAACAATGAACAATCTGAAAAGGAAATTAAGAAAACAACTCTATTTACAATAGCATAAAAAAGAATAAAATAGGAATTAATCAAGGAGGTAAAAGACTTGTACAGTGAAAACTACAAAACATTGCTGAAAGAAATCAAATATGTAAATAAATGGAGATATCCTGAATTCATGGATTAGAACATTAATATTGCTAAGATGTCCATACTACCTAAAGCTATCTACAGATTCAGTGCAATCCCTATCAAATCCCAATGATGGGTTTTTTTTTTTTTCAGAAATAAGAAAAATTGATCCAAAAATTCATATGGAAAAATCAATGAACCTCAAATAGTGAAAATAATCCTGAAAGGGAAGATCAAAGTTCCAGAACAAATCTGGAAAAGGAAGAACAAAGTCTCATACTTCCTGATTTCAGAAATTTCTACAGAGCTACAGTAATCAAAACAGTCTGATACTATCATAAAGATAGACATACAGACTAATGGAATAGAAAGTAGAAAGCCCCAAAATAAACCCTCACACATATAGTCAAATGACTTTTGATAAGGGTGCCAACATATATGAAAAACCCAGCTATTATCATCCTCAATAGGGAAAAACAGCACTCTTCCACTACAGTTAGGAATAAGACAGGGATGTCCACTCTCACCACTGTTATTTTTTTTTAAAGATTTATTTATTTATTAGAGAGCATGAGTGGGAGGGGCAGAGGGAGAAGGAGAGAGAAACTTAAGTAGACTCCACACTGAGTGCAGAGCCCAACATGGGGCTCTATCTCATGACCCTGAGATCATGACCTAAGACAAAACCAGGAGTTGGACACTTAGCTGACTGTACCACCCATACGCCCCTCTCACCACTGTTATTTAACATAGTACTGGAAGTCCTAGCCACAGCAGTCAGACAACACAAAGAAATAAAAGGCATCCAAATCATTAGGAAGAAGTCAAACTTTCACTATTTGCAGATGATATGATACTCTACATAGAAAATCTAAAAGACTCCACCAAAAAATTGTTAGAATTGATACATGAATTCAGTAGAGTCATAGGGCAAAATAAATGTGTGGAAATCTGTTGCATTAGTGGCTAAGAGACACATGAAACAATGCTCAACATCACTTATCATCAGGGAAATACAAATCAAAACCACAATGAGATACCACCTCACCTCACACCTGTCAGAATAGCTAAACTAACAACTCAGGAAACAACAGATGTTGGCAAGGATGTGGAGAAAGGGGAACCCTCTTACACTGTTGGTGGGAATGCAAAATGATACAACCACTCTGGAAAACAGTATGGAGGTTCCTCAAAAAGTTAAAAACAGAACTACCGTACGACCTAGCAATTGCACTATTAGGTATTTATCCAAAGGATACAAAACTACAAATCTGAAGGGATACATGCACCCCAATGTTTATAGCAGCACTATCAACAATAGCCAAATTATGGAAAGAGCCCACATGTCTATCAACTGATGAATGGATAAGGAAGATGTGGTGTGTGTGTGTGTGTGTGTGTGTGTGTGTATACACACACACACAATGGAATATTACTCAGTCACCAAAAAGAATGAAATCTTGCTATGTGCAATGATAGGGATGGAACTAGACTGTATTATGCTAAGTGAAATAAGTCAGAGAAAGACAAATAACATATGATTTCACCCAAATGTGGAATTTAAGAAACAAAAGAGATGAATGTAGGGGAAGGGAAGGGAAAATAAAATATGATAAAAATACAGAGATAGGCAAATCATAAGAGACTCTCTCTCTCTTTTTTTTAAGTAGGCTCCATGCCCAGTACAGAACCCAGTGTGGAGCTCAAACCCACAACTGTGAGATCAAGACCTGAACCAAGATCAAGAGTCAGATGCTCAACCAACTAATCCATCCAGGTGTCCCAGGAGACTCTTAACTATAGAGAACAAACTGAGGGTTGCTGGAGGAAAGATGGGTGGGGGAGATGGGCTAAATGGGTGATGGGGATTAAGGAGGGCACTTGTGATGAGCACTGGGTGTTATATGAAAGCGATGAATCACTAAATTCTACTCCTGAAAGTAATACTACAGTATATGTTAACTAACCTGAACTTAAATAAAATCTTGGAAGGAAAAAAAGAAAGAAATCTGTTGCATTTCTATATACCAATAATGAAGTAGCAGAAAGAGAAATCAAGGAATCAAACCCTTTGACAATTGTACCAAAAACCATAAAATACCTAGGAATGAACCTATGCAAAGAGGTGAAAGACCTGTACCTAAAAACTATAAAACACTGATGAAAGAAATTAAAGATAACACAAAGAAATAGAAAAACATTTCATGCTCATGGATTAGAGGAATAAATATTGTTAAAATGTCTATATTACCCAAAGCAATCTATAGATTTAATGCAATCCCTATCAAAATACCAACAGCATTTTTCACAGAGCTAGAACAAACAATCCTAAAAATTGTATGGAAACACAAAAGACCCCGAATAGACAAAGCAATCTTGAAAAAGAAAAGCAAAGCTGTAGGCATCACAATTCTGGACTTCAAGTTATATTACAAAGTGTAGTGATCAAGACAGTATGGTACTGGCACAAAAACAGACATACAGATCAACAGAACAGAATAAAAAATCCAGAAATGAACCCACTACTATATGGTCAATTAATCTTTGACAAACCAGGAAAGAATATCCAATGGAAAAAAGACAGTCTCTTCAACAAATGGTGTTGGGAAAACTGGACCACTTTCTTATATCATACACAAAAATAAATCCAAAATGGAGGAAAACCTAAATATAAGACAGGAAACCATTAAAATCCTAGAGAAAGGGGCGCCTGGGTGGCTCAGTCGTTAAGTGCTTGCCTTCGGCTCAGGTCATGATCCCAGGGTCCTGGGATCGAGGCTCACATTGGGCTCCCTGCTCCGCAGGGAAGCCTACTTCTCACTCTCCTACTTCCCCTGCTTGTGTTCCCTCTCTCGCTATGTCTCTCTCTGTCAAATAAATAAATAAAATCTTTAAAAAAATTTTTAAAAAAAATCCTAGAGAAGAACATGGGCAGTAACCTCTTTGACATCAGCCATAGCAACTTCTTACTAGATATGCCTTGAGGCAAGGGAAACAAAAACAAAAACAAAAAAACTCTTGGGACTTCATCAAAATAAAAAAATTCTGCACAGCAAAGGAAACAATCAACAAAACTAAAAGGCAACCTACTGAATGGGAGATGATATTTGCAAATAACCTATCTGATAAAGGGTTAATATTCAAAATCTAAAAATAACTTATCAAATTCAAAACCCAAAAAATAAATAATCCAATTCAGAAATCGGCAAAAGACATGAATAGACATTTTTTTTCCAAAGAAGACAGAGATGATAAGGGTGTCAAGACCATTCAATGGGGAAAGGACAGGCTTTTCAACAAATGGTGCTGAGAAAATTGGATATCCACATGCAAAACAATAAAGCTGAGCTCTTCCTTTACATCATATACAAAAGTTAACCCCAAATGGATCAAAGACCTAAATGTAAAACCTAAAACTAAAATACTTTTAGTTGCAAACGTAGGGAAAAAGCCTCATGACATTGAATTTAGCAATGATTTCTTGGTTACAATATCATAAAGCATAGGCACCAAAGGAAAAGTAAAACTGAATTTCATGAAAATTCAAATCTTTTATTTAAAGGTTATAATCAACAAAGTAAAAAGGCAACCCACAGAATGGGAGAAAACATCTGCAAATCATGCATCTGAAAATGCATATATATCCAGAATATATAAAGAACTCCTACAACTGAACAAGAACACAATTAAAAAATAGGCTAAGGACTTGAACAGACATTTTTCCAAAGAAGATATACAAATGGCCAACAAGGATGAAAAGATGTTCAACATCATTGATCATTAGGGAAATGCAGATCAAAACCACAAGATGCTACTTCATACTCATTAGGATGGCTACTATTAAAAAAGAAAGAAAGAAAGAAAATAACAGGTGGTGATGAAAATGTGGGGAAATCGGAACCCTGGGCACTGTTGGTGAGAATGTAAAATGGGAGAGTCTCCATGGAAAACAGTATGGCAGTCCCTCAAAAACTAAAAGTAAGATCCAGCAATTTCTCTTCTAAGTATATACCCAAAAAAATTGAAAGCAAGGTCTCAAAAAAGTATTTGTGTTCCTATGTTCATAGGAGCATTATTTACAATAGCTAAAGATGGAAGCAACCAAAGTGTCTGTCATTAAATGGATGGATAAACAAAATGTGGTACATACATACAATCTAATGTTATTCCACTCTTAAAAAGGAGGAAATTGTAACACATGCTACAACATGATTCAACTTTGAAGACATTATCCCAGGTAAATTAAGGCAGTCACAAAAAGACAAATGCTGTATGACTCCACTTATATAAGGTACGTAGAATAATGAAATTCATAGAAAGAAGGTGGAATGGTGGTTGCCAGGGACTAGGGAAGGGGAGAATGGAGAATTACTGTCTAGTGCATATAGAGTTTCAGTCTTACAAGATGAAAAGAGTTCTGTGGAAAGATTCTGGTGCCTGTAGCAAAACAGTATGAATATACTTAATGCTACTGAACAATATACTGACATCTCAATAGCAACAACAGAAGCCAGAAAAGTATGGAGTGGTATCTTTAAGGTACTGATAAAACTAGTAACTGTCAATTTATGCATGCACATATTTAAGATTCTTACATGCATGAAAGCAAAATAAGTATACAAAACAAATGAACAAATTAATAATAACAAAATAGTTTGTATAAATAGTATATTTATTGATAAAGGAGTTAATACAGGAAAAAGTTCTGGGATATAAAAAGGAATGGTGAATGAACAAAATGAAACATGGGTAAATCTAAACAACATTAACTAAACAAAATAATCGTCTAATTTTGTAACTTCATAAAACAAAATAATCACTTATGGGATTAAAAGAAATAAGAACTGAAAAGAGGGTAAGTGAAATTAAAACATTCTAAGGTTCTTATATTTTTAAGGGAGGAAAATAAAGGTAAGGATTAACTTTAGACTTTGTTAAGGTGACTATAAATGTTAACTTTTTTTTTTAAAGATTTTGTTTTTCAGTAATCTCTACACCCAACCTGGGGCTCAAATTTACAACCCTAAGATCAAGAGTCACATCCTCTACTGCCTGAACTAGCCAGGCGCCCCATAAATGTTAAATTTTCTAAGCTAACTAATAGAAGAATAGAAATAAGACTTTAACTTTCAAATTAGCAGATGGAGTAAAAGTCAAGAAACAAGGAAAAAAATAGGAGAAGAATTTATAAAAGAAAATGAGATGTGGAAATAAGTCCAGTTCTATTAGTAATACCAAAATATGTAACTGACTATCATCATTTAGTTAAAAGGTACAGATTATCAGAGTAGACTAAAAAACTCTTTAGCTATATATACTCTTTACAAGACATAGTTTCAAAATATAAAAAATCAGTAGTCAGAGTTACCAAAAAAATTTATGTATTTACCATCAGAGTTTTTTAAACATGTCTTCCTATAATTGACTTCTCAGAGATTTTTTTTTTAATCCAATAAGGATCCAGAAGATTTGATAGCAAAATTAATGAGCTAATCCAAGGAACATATATCAAATGCTATATATTGCACAACCAGAAACATATTATTTCCTAGGACATACCAACTATTTACCAAAATTAACCGCTGAGACATAAAATAAGTTTTAAAGAATTTGAGTTAAATAGACCATATTCTCTAACCACAGTGCAGTTAAACAAAAAACTTGAATTTGGAACCTAAAAATTCCAAGTAATTCATGGGTCTGAAAAAAACTTAATGGAAATTAGAAAATGCTTAGATATACATGATAACAAAAATGTAACCTATCAAAATATGTGGAATATAGTCCTAATATCATCTTTAAAAAAAAAGATTTTATGTTTAAGTAATCATTATACCCAGTATAGGGCTTGAACTCACACTCCCAAAGAGTCACATGCTCCACTGAGGGAGCCAGTCAGGTGCCCCTATTCCTAATAGTCTTAAGTGCTTATAATAGAAAAGAGAAATCCTCAGAAACAATGAATTATCTAACTTTAAAAGTTAAAAAAAAAAGTAGGAATAGCATACACAAACATAGGAAGAATTAAATAATAAGAGAAATATATGAAAAAATTTTAAAGATTTTTATTTATTTGACAGAGAGAGAGCACAAGCAGGGGGAGAAGCAGGCTCCCCACTGAGCAGAGAGACCGATGTAGGGTTTGATCCCAGGACCCTGGGATCCTGAGCAGAAGGGAGATGCTCAACTGACTGAGCCACCCAAGTACCCCCATGAAATTTTTAAAAAGATAAATTAGAGAGGATCAGTGAAGTGAACAATGTCTGAAAATACAAAAAAAAAAAAAAAAAGATAAATCCATGGAAAAATTTGTTTCTCCCTTTTTGGAAGAAAAAAGAGGTCATAATTATATATACTGCCAACTTTAGATAAGATAATGGACAACTTCAATCTAATAAATCTGAATATTTACATAGGTCATAAAAATTCTTAGAAAAATACTATAACTCCATGATTATAGGAAAAACAGGATCTTATAACAAATTGAATTAGTTGTTTAAATTCTTTTCATAAGAAAAAAAATCACAGGCCAAGGTGAACAAAGTTCTACCATTCAAAAAACAAAGAATTTTTATTTTACACAAATTATTCTAAGGAAGAAAAAAGAGGACTACCCACCAATAAATTTTATGCGACTAGTATCTTGATTCCAAAATCTGACAAGAAGAGTACATGAAAGAAAAACTGAACATCAGCCTTACTCACTGATTAACGTAGATGCAAAAAACCCTAAACAATATATTGGCAAACAGCAGGTAGCCGTGAATGAAAAAGATATAAGGATGGGTTTGCCTCAGGACTACAAAGTTAGTTCAACATTAAAAATGTAATATGTAATTCACCACATTAACAGATGAAAAACTAAAAACCATCTAATCATCTACAGAGAAAAACATTTGTTAAAACTCAAAAGCTTTCTATAATGAAACTCTAAAAAACAGAAACAAAAAGATATCTACCAAAAACCTTTAAATATCAGGGCTATTTATAACACAATATGGAAGCACTCTTTCAAAATATGAAAAGCACTTTTAAGACCAAAAGTGAACAAGAATGCCTGCTATCATCACACAACAAAATGAGATAAAAAGCATCCAAATCAATAAGGATGCCTTCACTATTAGATGACATACTATATGTAGAAAACTCAAAAGACTCCACCAAAAAATTGCTAAAACTGATAAATTAGTGGTGATTATAAGTGTTGCAGGATACAAAATGTACAGAAATCTGTTGCATTTCCTTACACCAAAAGTGAAACAGCAGAAATAGAAATTAAGAAAACAATCACATTTACAATTTCACCAAAAGTAGTAAGACACCTAGGAATTAACCTAACCAAAGAGGTGAAAGACGTGTGCTTTGAAAACTATCAAACACTGATGAAAAAAATTGAAGATGACACAAAGAAAACATCCCATGCTCATGGACTGGAATAACAAATACTGTTAAAATGCCTATATTGACCAAAGCGATCTACACATTTAATGCAATCCCTATCAAAATACCAACAGTATTTTTCACAGAAGTAGAACAGATAATCCTAAAATGCGTATGGAACCACAAAAGACTCCAAATAGCCAAAGCAACCTTGAAAAAGCAAAGCAAAGCTGGAGGCATCACAATTCCAGACTTGAGTTATATTACAAAGCTGTAATAATCAAAACAGTGTGGTACCAGGGGCACCTGGCTGGCTCAGTTGGTGGAGCAGGCAACTCTTGATCTTGGGATTGTAAATTTGAGCGCCACATTGGGTGTAAAGATTACTTAAAAATAAAATCTTAAAAAACCAACAGTATAGTATCAGCACAAAAATATACACATAGATCAACGGAACAGAATAGACAATCCAGAAATAAAACCACAATTATATATATGGTCAATTAACTCTGACAAAGCAGGAAAAACTATCTGATGGAAAAAAGACAGTGTCTTCAACAAAGGGTGTTGGGAAAACTAGAGAGCAACACATAAAAGAATGAAACTGGACCACTTTCTTATACCATACACACACCAAAAAACCTAAAAATAGATTAAAAACCTAAATGTGAGATCTGAAACAGTAAAAATCCTACAGGAGAGCACAGACAGTAATTTCTCTGACATTGGCTGTAACAACTTTTTTCTAGATAGGTTCCCTGAGGGAAGGGAAATAAAGGCAAAAATAAATTATTGGGACTACATCAAAATAAAAACCTGCACAGCAAACAATTAAGAAAACTAAAAGTGAGGGGTGGGGCAGAAAGAGAGAAAGAAGCAGACTCCCCACTGAGCAGGGAGCCTTACCTAGGGCTCACTCTCACAACCCTGAGATCATGACCTGAGCCGAAATCAAGAGTCAGATGCTTAACCAACTGAGCCACGCAGGCACCCCTCAGGAACATAATTTTGAGTTGAAAAAAAAAAAAAAAAGAATTACATGCACCATATATTTTCACATGTAAAAAGATGAAAATACACAAATATAATATTTTGTTTAAGGGTAATGGCACAACTATTAAGAAAAGTCAAGAAAAGATAAGCAAAGTTGTAGAATAATGGTTTCCCCAGTAAGGGGTGGGGATGGGCCATGGATAGGGAATGGTTTATCATCAGGTGGGGGCCCTCAAAGGCCTATAATGGCATTGAAAATTTTCTCTTTTTTTTTTTTTAAGTAATCTCTATACCCAACATGAGGCATGCTCTACCAACTAAGCCAGCCAGGCTCCCCCAAAATTTTCTATTTCTTAAGCTAAGAAGTAGGTACATGGGTTTTGTTCTATTATTATTTAAAATATCTGTATCTATATATTAATATAGATATAGATATCCTAATATACATACATGTGTGTGAGATTTATTTAGTAATAATAATTAATAAATACAATTTAACCATCTATTCTTTGACACACAGTTCCACATCAAACATTGTTCTTAAAAAGCTGAACAAAGACATAAAAGACTGGGGAGAAGTACTGGAGGGGGTGAGTTGGGGAGTGGTATTAACAGAAATATTTACAGTGACCCTCATTTTCTTTTGAACTTTAGTCTTCCATTTTACCTTAATGCTTCCTATGTCTATCTAAAAATCCTTCCTATGCCACAAACCTAAACTCTTCATTTCTTCTGTCTCAAATGTTCTCTAGCTTCTCACCTGTGTTTTTGTTAGAGACCATCATCTTCTCTGTTACCCAGACTCCTTGGCCTCTCACCTTTCTCTGGGCTTCCTTGTGTCAGCTTTTCACATATGCCATTTATAGCTAATACTGTATCCCTGCTACTGGCCCATCAATTGTTTGATAACTTCTACAAATATGTAGCACTCTAGCATTTTGCGGGTACTCTGTTTAAAAATTCAATAAACGGCGCCTGGGTGGCTCAGATGGTTGAGCGTCTGCCTTCGGCTCAGGTCATGATCCCAGGGTCCTGGGATCGAGTCCCGCATCAGGCTCCCTGCTCCTTGGGAGCCTGCTTCTCCCTCTGCTTCTCTCTCTCTGTCTCTCATGAATAAATGAATAAAATCTTTAAAAAAATAAAAATTCAATAAATGTTGATGAAAGGAATGAAAGAATGAATGAACTTACCATTCAGAGAGAAATGAGGCATTTGGAGATACACTACTACTACTACAATAGCAACTAACAGCCTTTGAGTTCACAATATGAGAAAGGAACTATTAAAGCACTTTAAAAGTATATCCCATTTTACAGATGACAAAATAAAAGTACAAAGAGGTTAAGTAGCTTGCCCAAAATTTTACTGCATGTAAGTGTCAAGACTTGAACCTGGCACTTTAGTTACAACTGTCTGTACAACTCAAAAGTTTATCAGATTAGGAAAAGTTTTTTAAAGACTGCAAGAGACTTATGAAACTGGGAAGGAATGTGACTCAGAATAGATAAATGAGTTCTTAGAAAGGAGGGAGCAAAGTATTAAAGGAGGGACAGTGAAGAATAACAAATTTGGGAGAACACTCTAAAAGGCCTCAAGTTTCTAGTAAGACCTAGAACATCTGAGAACATGCCAACAAAGAAGAGTGAAGAGGTGCCTCTAAGTCAAGCTGAGCTGTCACCTCCAGAGGTTTTTGCCTATTTCCTCTTCACTCACCTGAGCACAAGCCTTTTGCCAGCTCTCTCTTCACCATCCAGGGCTCTTTCCCTTGTTCCAACAATAATATCACACTGGGCTTAGAAAAGCAAAGTCCTGCATGTATGAGAAGAAACAATTTGGTCATGCTGTAGATATCCCAGAACTCATAACCAATCCTTTGATCAACAGGGAAGGGGGAGTTTACAGTAAGACAGGCATAAATGTGTAAAGGATGTGTATTCAAAATATAGGAAGGCTGAAGCTTCCAACACAGATTAATAATAGACCCGTCCACTGGCAACTTTATAAATATTAAACCATTACTTTGGCACAGCAAAAGACATTCAGCCAAGCACTGAGGATGCCATCCAAAGATGCACAGTGGTGGTAGCAAAGAGGCCCTTATGTGTAGAAACTCAATTTTACACGGACAAGATAGTCTTACCCAGGGACACCAAGATCCTATAGTTCTCCAACATCACATTACTGTACAGATGCCTTTGGGAAGAATTTAGACAGTCCCACTCCTCTTGGGAGAAATCTACAGCCACATCTCTGAAGGTTACCAGCTCCTGAAATAAAACAAATAAATGAATGAGATAACTTCATCTCTTACCATATTCACCTTATTTGTTCTGCCCTAGGCATACTGGGCTCTCCCTAACATTACATCCTCAAACCAAAGATGTCAAGCATGTTCCCCCTCAGGCTTTTTGTACTTCTTAAATCATTCTGTATAAAAATAGCAAGCTCTTACTCCTGTTCCCTATTTCCCTAACCCTTCTTTATTGTTCGGCATGGCACTTAATTACTTTGTTACTGTCTGCTCCCAGCCTCCACTAAAATGTGAAGTCCATGAGGGCAGAGTACATTTTTGCTTTGCTCACTGCTGTATCCCTAGTTATAGGACAGTATTTGGCACACATGAGGCATTCAAATATTTGCTGAATAAACTGAATTGATGAATGGTTTGAAAAGTTCAAGAAACTATGAGAGGATCAAAAATGAGACCAGAAAGTGCTGGGGTGCCTGGGTGGCACAGTTAGTTAAGCATCCCACTATTGGGTGTTTCTGTTCAGGTCGTGATCTCAGGGTCCTGAGATCGAGCCCTGTGTGTCTCTCTCTCCCTCTGCCCCTCCCCTTGAGCACATTCTCTTTCTCTCTCAAATAAATAAATAAATCTTAAAAAAAAAATGAGACCAGAAAGTGCTTGCTATATCTCTGAAAATTGTGCTAGACCAAGGAGACCAAATCAATTCTATTAAAATTCAAATACTTTAATCCAGAGTACTTAAAATTTTGTATAAAGAAATGGGTGTTCTGCTCAGAATACTGCTTCTGCCTGCAGGCTGGGCAAAGTTCTTAAAAACTTGGAGCTATGCTATGATTCAGCTGGATTCTAGGTTTCTATAACGTGACCACCTGATGAAAACTAAGGTATGTGTGGTCTATCTAAAAATCCTTCCTATGCCACAAACCTAAACTCTTCATTTCTTCTGTCTCAAATGTTCTCTAGCTTCTCACCTGTGTTTTTGTTAGAGACCATCATCTTCTCTGTTACCCAGACTCACACACTCACACACACACACACACACATATAATTTTTAGAAGAGGTGAATCTGTCAAGGCAAGAAAACATTTATTGGGCATTTGATACAATTTGGTCATAGTACACACACACACACACACACACACACACACACACATATAATTTTTAGAAGAGGTGAATCTGTCAAGGCAAGAAAACATTTATTGGGCATTTGATACAATTTGGTCATAGTTAAACTGTCTCTACAGAATAAAAATTATTAAAGTGTTTACTGGAGTGCCTGGGTGGCTCAGTCGGTTAAGTATCTGCATTCAGCTCAGGTCATGATGCCAGGGTCCTGGGATTGAGCCCTGCGTGGGGCACCCTACTCAGCAGGGAGCCTGTTTCTCCCTCTCCTCCCCACTCATGCTCTCTCTTACTATCTCTGTTGCTCTCTCTCTCTCTCTCTCTCAAATAAATAAAATCTTTAAAAAAATTATTTCTTTCAAAGTTATTTTTTAAAAGTGTTTTACAATACTCAGTAACATTTTTCTTATTTATAATTATGAAGTAGTTTGTGAGTTTCTTCATCTCTGCCCTACCAATAACATAACAGAAACATTTGTTGCAGAAATGTTGCTGTTAAGAGTTTGGTTCATATGCCATATATGCTTCCAAAAATGTTTTCCTTACCTTACATAAACATATATAATAAATGTATAACTATTTTTTAATATATAACACGCATTTTTCTTTTTTTTTTTTTTTAAGATTTTATTTATTTGACAGAGACACAGTGAGAGAGGGAACACAAGCAGGGGGGAGTGGGAAAGGGAGAAGCAGTCTTCCTGCGGAGCAGGGAGCCCGTTGTGGGACTCAATCCCAGGACCCTGGGACCATGACCTGAGCCGAAGGCAGTTGCTTAATGACTGAGCCACCCAGGAGCGCATGACATACATTTTTCAATGATTCTTTTAATGAAAGTTAATGAAAATAATGACAATGTCAACATAATGAGCTTAAATTACTACTTTAAAATATTTGACCTCTAACAAGTGATCTCTTAAAATATTTGATCTCTCTCTATACATACAGTGGAATAATATTTAGCCATAAAAAAGAATGAAATCTTGCCACTTGCAACAATATAATGGAACTACAGAGTATAATGCTAAGCAAAATAAGCCAGTCAGAGAAAGATAAATACCATATGATTTCACTCATATGTGGAATCTAAGAAACAAAGCAAATGAACAAAGGGGAAAAAAAGAGAGATAAACCAAAAACAGACTCTTAACTATAGAGAACAAACAGATGGTTACCAGACGGGAGGTTGCGGGGGGGGCAGATGGTGAAATAGGTGAAGGGGATTAGGAATGCACTTGTCTTGATGAGCACCAAGTAATATATAGAACCATTAGATCACTATATTGTACACCTGAAAACTAATATAGCACTGTAAGTTAACTACACTGGAATTTTAAAAAAATTAAAAATAAAATTTTTATCTTTAACCAAATATTTGGTTTCAAAATCCATTCATAATTGTAATCAAACCAGGATGAAGAAAGTCAACAGTTCTTTTCACCTTTCTGCCCTCATAGAAACATGGCTCCCAGCTGAGAGCACTGACTACTTCCCTTGAATCCCTGTCATGTGGTGACTGTCTTATTTCCCACATTCCTTGTACCACAGCACCTGGAGGTAAGGCAGGTGATTTCTTTGCTCCTTACCTTTGTTTCTAGACCATTACACCGCCCACGTCCCTAAAAGACACATAGTTTTAAATCTCATGAAATTAGACTCTATCATCCCTCCCTGTTTTAGTTGTTTACCAATTCCTGGTAGATACCAATACTCTGTCATTCCTTGAACACTTCAGCGCCTGGCTCACTGTCACTCTCTCCAATGCTACTCCTATCACACATAATCTTTGGTCATTTCAATATCTGTATAAATAATCCAACAAGCTCTCAGTTCTGTGTCCCTTGTCTCCTCCAGTAGTCTTGTCCTCCACACTTCAATAGTCATTCACTTCCAATGCCATGCCCCAAACTTTGTCATTACCAATAAGTAGCAAACCCTCCCTAATCACAACTCTCGCACTCTGACTTCTACCTCCTGTATTCCAGCTTTTGCCCTCTGGTACCCCAAGTAGGATAATTCTTTGACCCCACTAGAACGTACAAATCACTGACTTACCACGTTTTCATTGTTCTCAATCCCACATCCTCTCACTTCCTAGCACAACCATTTATTATAATCACCCCCATGCATATACCCTCAACTTCCCTGCCCTTACCCACCTGGTTAAACCACTGCCATCTCTCAGCATACTCTATTTCTGTACCCTGAACAGCTGTACTTTGCTGGAGAAAATCACACCAATCATGCTAACTGGTCTCACTTTAAATTCATGACACTAACTTCAAGAAGGCCAAAATGCCCATATGATACATTGCTCTAGTCCACTCAGGTCCCACTCCCCTAAATGACCATTCCATACTTTCCCTCTCTCCTCAAATCTTCAATACCTTTTTCCTCATCCTTACTAATGATCTTGCTTTCTGTTTCACTCAAAAAACAAAATCCATTCTAAGAGAATTTCCACAAACTCCCGCAATATCTACACATCTATCTGCACTGTCCCAACATATCTTAACTTGCTCCTATTACTAGTCTATGTGAACAGCCACTTTCTTAGCAAAGGCCAACCCCTCCACTTGTCCACTAGACTGCAGGCCCTCTTCCTCCTCAAGCAGTGTTCCAGCAATCCCTTTTTCACTTCTCTTTATCTTCAAATTTCCCTTTCTAATGAATCTTAAAAACATCCGAATACAGCTATAAACCCATCTTGAAAAAACCTTGTTGACCACACTTAAATTACCACAGCTAAACTATTTGAAAGAGTTGTCTGTACTTTCTATTATTTCTATTCCTGCCCTGAAGAATCATATCATACGACATGTGTAACAGAATCACTTTGCTCTGTTAAGAATAGACTAAAAGAGAGGAAGGGTGGAAGTAGACAGAAAAGTTAGAAGAGCATAGCACTAACCTAGGTGAGAGGTGACAGTTTGGACCAGAACAGAAGCGGTGTGGTAGTAAAAGTGGTCAACTTCTGGCTATGTTTTGAACGTAGAACAAACAGAACTTCATGATGGAAAACTTTTAGCTTGAGCACCTGAGGTAGGAAGTACGTAGAAGTTTCCTAATTGGTTTCCCTGTTTCTATCCTTGTCCCAATCAGTTTATTCTCAATAGCAGCCAGAGTGATTCTATTAAGTGAGAATTAGATCATGTCACTTCTATGCCCCCAAACTTCCAATGGCTTGTTTCACTAAGTTTGAGACATTTGAGTTTGAGGTATCATTATACAACCAAATGAAGATGCTAAGTAGGTAGCTGGATATACAAGTATGGATTTCAGGAGAGAGGTCTGGACTATATATAATTTGGTGGTGGTTGGCATGTAGATGGCATTTAAAGCCATGAGACAGAAGAAGATTACCAAAGGAGTGAGTGTAGGTGGAGAAGAGGACCAAGGACTAAGCCTGCTTACTTAACAGGTGCTCAATAAACATTTGTTGAGGGAATGAATATTTTGGCAGAGACTATAATGAAGAAGTTAGTCTGTATCTTGGGGAACAGCATTCCAGGCAGAGGGAACAGCAAGTGCAAGGCTATGAGTTAAGAATGTACTCAGCTCAGGGACGCCTGGGTGGCTCAGTCAGTTAAGCAGCTGTCTTCAACTCAGGTCATGATCCCAGGGTCCTGGGATCAAGTCCTGCATCAGGCTCCTTGCTCAGCAGGGAGCCTACTTCTCCCTCTGCCTGCTCTGCCTGCCACTCCACCTGCTTGTGCCCTCTCTGACAAATAAATAAAATCCAAAAAAAAAAAGAGAAAAGAATGTACTCAGCTCAAAAAAAAAAAAAGTGCTCAGCTCACTACAAGGAAGTTAGAATGGCTAGAACTGAGTGAGTGAGTTACAAATGGAGTGACTAGCTGAGTTCAAAAAGATAGTCAGGGACCAGATTATGTAGGGCCTTGCAGGCTAAGGCAAGGACTTCAGCATTTATCCTGAATGAGGTGGGAATCAACTGCTGGAGGATTTTAACAAGTGACATGATTAGTTACCCAGTAAAGTTTCAGCAAAAGCAAAGTTAATGTCTGTTTGGTTTAATGAGCAGGAAAATATTTTAGGAAATAGGAAACACCAATTCACCTGGTACATGGCTTTAAGAAGTCCAACAGCCATTCTTTCCTCTTCTTGGCTCTTCTCTTGGGAAATGGCAGTGTCCTCAGATGACTGAGATGGGGAAGAGAACATGAAAAACTAGGGTTTCCTTGCAGCATCCAGGATCGCCAGCCTAGAATTTTTCAGCTTCTCTTTCCTTCTGCTGCACCCTTCCTTCCAATAGAGAGAAAGCATACTGGAGACCTAGAAATTTGTTTGCAATGCAATTTAACTCGTGTCTAAATCACTTCCTAATTTATTATTTTAGCAATAGATTTTCCTAGATTTTTACAAATAAAGACTCCAAGGAATGTAATCATTTACATAAAGGCACACAACTAATGAATAACAGTACCCAGCTCAAACAAAGGTCTTCCTGACTCCAGGCTTTCTCCCCTGCAATAGACCAGTGGTTCTGAAACTTGGTGGCACACTGGCATCACCTGGCTAGCTTCAAAAGATATTGGTGGCACAAAGTCTCACTCAGTCCCCCCACATACTCATTCTTAAAAAACTACAGCGCCAACCACGGTCCCACACACAGAACAATCAGCGGCCATGGGTATGGGCTGTCTCACACCGTCACGCTCTTCCACAGCCCCAAGTCTCAAAAAACTAGGGTATCACAACCGACGTTTACATTCACACAACCCCAGTCACAAAGAAGCCGTGGGTACTGGAACAACGGGGGACACAATACCCTCCCACCCCCACTCACAGTCTCACACTCCGTAGCATCAACCATCGACTCGCTCGCACCCACAGTCACAGATACGACGTGCACAGGCACATCGGGTGACAGTCTCACACTGTATGACAACCAACCACCATCTCGCACCTAGAGTCACACCGAGGGCTCGGGCACCGACGTCCGGGTGACCCACAGGCCACTCCTCAGCCCATTCCCTACCTGCAGAAGTGAACTGCGGGAAGATCCCGTCCCCGCCCCGAAGGCTCTGGCAATCTCAATTCCGGCCCACCTCCGGCCCTGAGAATCTGATGGGAACCCACCCCCGCGGGCCCGGAAAAAAGCGACTGGGCCTCCGGAGGACACAAAGGGGCCGCCGGCCCAGTGCTCGCAGGGGCCACTGGGAAATGTAGTCCAGATCAGAAAAAGCGGCGCTGCGGAGTCCGACTGCACTGGCGCGCCACCGCTGGGGGTTGGTAACACCACCCCCTCTGCCCCGGGTCCTCACACGCCGGCCTCTTCCTGGCCCTACAGAGGGAACCCAAGTCTCACTTTGGGGCCTGGGTCGGTCAAAGGAACCCGGTCGAGCGTTGACTAGACGGACTGGGATTGAAGTGCGCAGGCACAAGTGCTTGGTCCACCTCCCTTTGCAACCGAGCGGAGAACTTAGAGGCGCGGAGTAGCCGCAGGGGGTGCGGTTCGTGTATGCGCGTCCACACAAGTGGGATGAGGGGCGAGCTCCTACCGTTGAGCTGAGGTATCCGAAAAAAGTGTGTAGGACGGGGACAGCAGAGAGTAGAGTGCGCAGGGGCACTATACTTCCACCCAGTCTCGCCTTCCCTGGTGTTTTTGGTTCGGGAATGGGTTACCTTGAAGATCGGAAGGGAGAGTGTCACCTTTTGCATACGGTTCTTGCATTTGTGATTTGGTGGTTATGGGTGTGAATGTGTCCCCCCTTCCTAAAATGGCTCTTCTGCTGGGTATCTTCAAAGTTCTCTTATTCTGTCCTTTCAGATACAAATGTCACATCCCCAAAAAGGCCTTCCCTGATCACACCTCTCTGGCCGCCTTGATCTATACTCCCATAGAACAATAATGTTTATATTTTAAGTTTTTATTTATTGTCTCCCCACAAGTTCTGTCACATGACTAATTTTGTGAGTTGGTATGTGACCCTTTGATTCTGTCATTGTGTTTCTGTGTAAAACTCTGGGTGTCAGGGTGGGCATGCTGGTTTTCTGTGACCATGTGTAAGATTGTGTTATTGTGTAACATTTGTGATGTTACCTGTGAGAATGTGTTATAATAGAAAGGGACTGACTGGTGGAGAGTGGAGTAGGAATGTAATAGGATAGTGTGTGTGACAGGTCCTGAGCATTAGTCTAATGGATGTGGTTGTGTGTGAAATTTTTCTCTGTGGTTTCTGATTAGAAAGCACCTACTGTGTGCCAGATGCTCTTCAAAGTGCTGGGATAGACACAGACAAAATAAACTTAAAAAAATAGCTAATAGAATACTACTGAGCAGAAGGACAACCTCAAGAGGCTAAATATTTGTATAATTGAATAACAAATAGAAATCTGGATCTACAGAAGAGAATGAAGAACATTAGAGATGATACTACAGGGTAAATGCGTTAAGACTTTTTTTCTTAATTAAATCTCACCAAAAGATAAATTACTGTTTAAACAAAAACAAAAACAATGTAGCTTTGGATGTATATGCAAATCATATAACAATAGTACAAAGGCCAGGAGAAGTAAATGGAAATAAACTATCCTAAGGTTCCTACATTCTTTTTTTCTTTAAGATTTTATTTATTTATTCATCTGAAAGAGAGCAGGGGGACAGGGAAAGGGACAAGCAGACTCCATGCTGCATGCAGAGCCCAATGTGGGGCTCCATCTCAGAACCCTGAGATCATGATCTGAGCCAAAATCAAGAGTCAGACCGACTGGACCACAGGTACCTCTAAGGTTCCTACATTCTATGTGAAGTAATATAGTATCACTTGAACAAACACTATAATATATGAAAGATGTACACTCTAAGCCCTACAGCAACTACTAACCTAACAAAAAGTTATAGCTGATAATCCAACAAGGGAGATAGAATGCAATCAAATTATCATAAATCACTCAATCCAAAAGAAGTCAGAAAGAGAAGGGAACAAAACACAGATGGAAGGTTTATATCAATAGTCAGACTAAATATAATTTATCTGAACATCCAATTAAGAGGCACAGAATTTCAGATGGCATAAAAAGCATGACTCAACCATATGCTGCCTATGAGAAATTAAATATAACTCTACCAATAGTTAGAAGTACAAGGATGGAAAAAGATACACCATGCTAATGCTGTGTAGAGAAAGCTGGAATGACCTTGGATTTGCAGTGGATTCTTTTTTTTCTTTAAATTTTTTTATGTTAATCACCATACATTACATCATTAGTTTTTGATGTAGTGTTCCATGATTCATTGTTTGTGCATAACACCCAGTGCTCCACGCAGAACGTGCCCTCTTTAATACCCATCACCAGGCTAACCCATCCCCCCACCCCTCTCCCCTCTAGAACCCTCAGTTTGTTTTTCATTGGCAATGGATTCTTAGATATGATAACAGAAGCACAAGCAACCAAAGAAAAAATAGATATACTGGACTTCATCAAAATTAAAAATATTAACAAGAAAGGACATTATCAAAGGACATTATCAAGAAAGTGGAAAGACAGCCTACAGAATGGGTAAAAATATTTGTAAATCATGTATTTGATAAGGGTTTAATATATAAAGAACTCCTAAAGCTCAACAAGAAGACAACCCAATTAAAAGATGACCAAACACTTGAATATATATTTCCCTAAAGAAGATAAAAATGGCCAATAAACACATACAAAGATGCTCAATATTATTAGTTAAGCAAATGCAAATAAAACTATAATACTTTATACCTACTAGGATTGGTATTATCAAAATAACAAATGTTGATGAGGACATGTAGAACTTGAAACCTTTGTACAATGATGGTGAGAATATAAAATGGTGCAACTTGTTATAGAAAAGAGTTTGGCAATTCTTCAAAAGCTTAGCATAGATTTACCGTATGACCCAGCTATTCCACTCCCAAAGGAATTGAAAGCAGGGAATTGAACAGATACTTGTATTCCAGTGTTCATTATAGCATTATTCAAAATAGCCAAAAGGTGGAAACAACCCAAGTGTCCATCAAAAGATGAATGGATATACAAAATGTGGTATGTACATACAATGGAATGCTACTCAGCCATAAAAAGGAATAAAGTTCTGATAACATGCTACTATATGGATGAACCTTGAAACAATTATGCAAAGTGAAATAAACCATACACAAAAGGACAAATATTGTATTCTGTTTATATGAAATATGTGGATTAGGCAAATTCATAGAGGAAGAAAATAGAGGTTTCCAGGGGCTGTGGGGAGGGCGGAATTGAGACTTGATTGCCTAGTATGTTTAGTGATTACAGAGTTTCCATTTCAGGTAATAAAAATTTTGGAAATAGACAATGTTGGTTATTATACAACATTGTGAATGCACTTAATTGCAGACTTAAAATTGTTAAAATGGCAAATTCTGTTATACATTTTGTAGTAATATAAAATTTAATAATTGAACATACCAAAAATTGAATTGTACACTTTAAAGGGTGAATTGTATGACATGTGAATTATATCTCAATAAAGCTGTTAAAAAAAACTGGAGTAGCTGTATTAATATCTACAAAGTAGGTTTCAGAACAAAAATTATAGGGATAAAGAAGATCATTCTATAATAATGAAGGTCAGTTCATCAAGAGAAAATAACAATCATAAATGTTTATGCACCCATCAAAATACATGAAACAACAACTGATTAAACTGGAAGAAAGAGAAAAATCCACGATGGTAAGTCAGAGATTCCAATACCTCTCTCAGTAATTGCTAGAAGAAGTAGACTGAGAAAATAAGCTAAAACATAGATTTGAAAAACACTGTCATTTCTTAAAAGTTTTTTATTGTTATGTTAATCACCATACATTACATCATTAGTTTTGGATGTAGTGTTCCATGATTCATTGTTTGTGCATAACACCCAGTGCTCCACGCAGAACGTACCCTCCCTAATACCCATCACCAGGCTAACCCATCCCCCCGCCCCCCTCCCCTCCAGAACCCTCAGTTTGTTTTTCAGAGTCCATCGTCTCTCATGGTTGGTCTCCCCCTCCGATTTCCCCCCACTTCATTCTTCCCCTCCTGCTATCTTCTTCTTTTTTTTCTTAACATATATTGCATTATTTGTTTCAGAGGTACAGATCTGTGATTCAACAGTCTTGCACA